>NW_026047562.1:3287897-3630482 GCF_023864345.2 Schistocerca serialis cubense | reverse complement strand
TTTTAATTTTCATAATATTTGCACTGGACAGTTAGCTGTTAACAGGAAAAAACATAGACATTCAACATTTGCTTGATCGATGATAATGATCGATTAATCCATTTTATAAACTTTGATTAGAGTTATACAACTGAGAAAATGAATGGGTAAAAACCTGAAACGATTTAAAACACTACTAAAACGTAACTTGACTATGGATATGAGTTACTTATTCAAGAAAAGGACGTTACTCCAAGATTTTGGACTCATTATGGATTGCAAATCTTAATAACTGCAATAATGGCAAACTATCCATTTCGTCCTGTTCTTTAAACAGCGGAGAGCCCGTCCTGTTACATTCAACATACTCACTGGCAGAATGTTTTCGTTCGCTCCTGAAAACTTACGATTTTGTAGTAATGCCTTTTCATGGATAAAAACACTGAAATCGCTCGGTCAAGGCGAATCCTTCACCACGTTCAAGTTATGGAAGTCGGTTATGCATTTCTGGTTTGTTGCACACGCCTAGGCTGAGGAGCAAGTCTGTACGGTGATGGAACGAGTCTCTACATCAAACTAACGTCTGAAACCTTAAGAACAGATAAAATTCCCACGAATAGTACCCAGATGTCAAACCGCTAATTAGTTAACAGTACAACACATGAATTTGCTTAATTTTTATACAAGGAGTCACGTCAGTGTGCAAGGAGTGAGTCATGAAAATTCTTCAGATTAGACTTGAAAGTGCGTGAATTCCTGCTGAGATTTGTTTACTCTTGCGGTAGTTTACTGAAAATGGAGAATACTGCACGCCCGAGTCAAGGAGATGCGGTCGAAATGCAGGGTGGATTTCTGTCTTGTATCAGCTGAGTCAAAGCTGCTCATCCTCGGGGAAAAACCACGCGCTGTTAACAACAGACGAAGTGGAAATATACATTTAGAGGGCCGCGTCGGAGCTCCCAGACTCTCGAACAGGGGTCAAATGGTTCAAATGGCTCTGAGCACTATGGGACTTAACTGCTGAGGTCATCAGTCCCCTAGAACTTAGAACTACTTAAACCTAACTAACCTAAGGACATCACACACATCCATGCCCGAGGCAGGATTCGAACCTGCGACCGAAGCGGTCGCGCGGTTCCAGACTGTAGCGCCTAGAACCGCTCGGCCACCCGGCCGGTGAACAGGGGTCGACCACAGTTTCGTGAACTTACGCCACATTTTGCGCGAACTGCCGTTTTCTGAGCCAAGAAGAGCCTTTGAGAATGGAAAAAAACTACACCAGAATATAACGTTGTTAGTCATAAGCTGATCAGAGTAAGCAATGTAGATTAATTCTCGTGTTGGGCTATCACTTATTTCAGATACTCTTCCAGTGATAAATACACCAGTGTTAAGTTTTAGAACAAGATACTGAACGTGCGCTGTCTATGTCAGTTTGCCACCTATGAATCTGAATTGTTCGGACTGAGTTGGTTGGTTGGTTGTTTTGGGGAAGGAGAGCAGACAGCGTGGTCATCGGTCTCATCGGATTAGGGAAGGAAGTCGGCCGTGCCCTTTCAGAGGAACCATCCCGGCATTTGCCTGGAATGATTTAGGGAAATCACGGAAAACCTAAATCAGGATGGCCGGACGCGGGATTGAACCGTCGTCCTCCCGAATGCGAGTCCAGTGTCTAACCACTGCGCCAGTTCGCTCGGTCGGACTGAGTAATGATATGCATATTACATCTGATCAATATGTCAGTGTTAGTTCAGTTGTCCTCCAGAAACCGTAAAATTTGAGTCTTATTTTGATTTAGCATCAGTTTCTTCTCTACAGCCAATGAACTTACGCCATCAACTGCCCTCTTTGGTACAGTGCTTATGTTGCACTCAGTATCCTTCACCACCAAAAAATCACTCAGAAAGCAGGGGTATCTCAGAATTTGTTGTAATATCCAGACCTACATTAATACTCCGCAAGCCACCTGATGGTGTGTGGCGGAGGGTATTTCTGGTACCACTAACTGATGTCCCCTTCCCCGTTCCACTCGTAAATGGCGCGTGGTAAGAGTGATTGTCATTAAGCCTCTGTGTTGGCTCTAGTTTCCAGAATTTTCCCGTCGTGCTCATTTCGCGATATGTATGTGGAAATACGTAATATGTTGACCGACTCTTCCTGGTAAATCCTCTTTCCAAATTTCGGCAGTAAACCACCCGTGATGCATAACGCCTCCCTTGTACCCACCGCCACTGGAGCCTGTTGCGCATCTCTGTACCGCTCTCTCGCCGACTTAGCTGTCCCGTGGCGAAACGCGCCGCTCTTCGTTGGATCTTCTGTCAGTCCTACCTGGTAAGGGTCCAAGGTGCAAGAGTCGGTCGAACAAGAGTGGGTTCCTTATCTGCGTTCACTCTTTGCCGCTACTGTCGTTGCTCGTGACGAATACATACAAGTCCTTTTCGGACCTGTTTTCTTACGGACGGCTTAAAAGGTCACTTGTCCACTATTGTCACTGTGTTAGATAATTAATCCACTTACCGCTATTATTCCCTAATGATTCACGCACCTTATGAACCCCCCCCCCCTCCACCCAATTGCAATCAATTCCGAAACGAAGAAAGCCACATACGCAAAAACAAAAACCGCAATATCCGTGTAGGAATCGAACACGGAGTCATCGCTCATGAACCAGGTATCTTGGTCACTCGCTTAACGCCGCTTTCGCTGGAGCATGTTTACCTTCATGCGTGTAAAAACGGCAGTCGTAAAAGTTTCTTTCCTTGATTTTTCGAGAAATACACGTTTTAGGACAGCATATATAATGATCAAAAATGTTCAGTTTACAATTATCTGCCGATCCAGTTCACTTTGAGTCCTTTAGTGTCATGTACTTTAAGAGCGATTTTCTCAAAATATTGGAGGCAATGAGCCAAAATATCTTACAGTCCTTACTTTCTGTACGTACACAAGGGACCTGTCAAAAATGAACCGGTTGGCTGTGCCTGACGTTCTTCCCTTGTATCTGATTGTCGTTGTTTTCTGTTCAGCGATCAGTTACCTCTGTACCTACCACTTCGATGTTCGCGCGATGATTGAAAGGTGGGCTCGTGTTCTGATCTTCCGCAGTGAAATCATTTGGGAAGACCGAATTCAGTATTTTGGCCTTCTCTCTGTTTTCTGCCTTTTCGGTGCCAGTTTGGTCTCTGAGTGACTGAATAACTGATTTCGAACCGATTAGTGATTGTACGGAGGACCAAAACTTATAAGCACTTTTATTCAAGTCGGTTGATAAAATTTTACTGTCAAGGTCATTAAACGCCTAATTGCCCTGCTGATGCTCATTTTCGCTTCATTCAGTTTCCGTTTGTCAGCAAGATTTTGACTTCTCTTGAGTACTTGATGAAAGTCTCTTTGCTTACGTAGCAATTTCCTAATGCGTCTATTAAACGACGGTGGGTCTTTCCCATCCCTTAACACCTTGCTCAGAACATACTTGTCTAAGCCATATTGAAGGACGGTTTTGATTTTTTTCCATTTGTGCTCCACATCTTCGTTCTCAGAACTAATGTTTGATTACACACACATTCTACAGTGTGTATCTTCTCGTTCTTGCTAAGACCTTTCTTGACTTTCCTTGAGATATCCGTAGTCATAGTTGCTGTCATAGCATTATGATCACTGACACCTTCCGCTCCGTTATCACATCGAAGAATTTTGTGACTAGGAGGTTTAAGACGTTAGCTTCACGATTTAGTTGCCTAATTAGCTGCTCGAAATAACGTTCGGATAAGACATTCAAAATAATATCAACAAATGCCTGTCTCTGCTACAGTTTTGATTACCATAAATAGGCCAGTGTATTGTAGTATGCGTTACTGTACTGCGTTTAAAGTTAAAGCGACTGGTTGAAAAAGTTAACAACACTGACTTTGCTGTGGTCATAGAAAACTACACTCCTGGAAACTGAAATAAGAACACCGTGAATTCATTGTCCCAGGAAGAGGAAACTTTATTGACACATTCCTGGGGTCAGATACATCACATGATCACACTGACAGAACCACAGGCACATAGACACAGCCAACAGAGCATGCACAATGTCGGCACTAGTACAGTGTATATCCACCTTTCGCAGCAATGCAGGCTGCCATTCTCCCATGGAGACGATCGTAGAGATGCTGGATGTAGTCCTGTGGAACGGCTTGCCATGCCATTTCCACCTGGCGCCTCAGTTGGACCAGCGTTCGTGCTGGACGTGCAGACCGCGTGAGACGACGCTTCATCCAGTCCCAAATATGCTCAATGGGGGACAGATCCGGAGATCTTGCTGGCCAGGGTAGTTGACTTACACCTTCTAGAGCACGTTGGGTGGCACGGGATACATGCGGACGTGCATTGTCCTGTTGGAACAGCAAGTTCCCTTGCCGGTCTAGGAATGGTAGAACGATGGGTTCGATGACGGTTTGGATGTACCGTGCACTATTCAGTGTCCCCTCGACGATCACCAGTGGTGTACGGCCAGTGTAGGAGATCGCTCCCCACACCATGATGCCGGGTGTTGGCCCTGTGTGCCTCGGTCGTATGCAGTCCTGATTGTGGCGCTCACCTGCACGGCGCCAAACACGCATACGACCATCATTGGCACCAAGGCAGAAGCGACTCTCATCGCTGAAGACGACACGTCTCCATTCGTCCCTCCATTCACGCCTGTCGCGACACCACTGGAGGCGGGCTGCACGATGTTGGGGCGTGAGCGGAAGACGGCCTAACGGTGTGCGGGACCGTAGCCCAGCTTCATGGAGAAGGTTGCGAATGGTCCTCGCCGATACCCCAGGAGCAACAGTGTCCCTAATTTGCTGGGAAGTGGCGGTGCGGTCCCCTACGGCACTGCGTAGGATCCTACGGTCTTGGCATGCATCCGTGCGTCGCTGCGGTCCGGTCCCAGGTCGACGGGCACGTGCACCTTCCGCCGACCACTGGCGACAACATCGATGTACTGTGGAGACCTCACGCCCCACGTGTTGAGCAATTCGGCGGTACGTCCACCCGGCCTCCCGCATGCCCTCTATACGCCCTCGCTCAAAGTCCGTCAACTGCACATACGGTTCACGTCCACGCTGTCGCGGCATGCTACCAGTGTTAAAAACTGCGATGGAGCTCCGTATGCCACGGCAAACTGGCTGACACTGACGGCGGCGGTGCACAAATGCTGCGCAGCTAGCGCCATTCGACGGCCAACACCGCGGTTCCTGGCGTGTCCGCTGTGCCGTGCGTGTGATCATTGCTTGTACAGCCCTCTCGCAGTGTCCGGAGCAAGTATGGTGGGTCTGACACACCGGTGTCAATGTGTTCTTTTTTCCATTTCCAGGAGTGTAGTTAAGGCTCACCGGCCACTGGACCATCTTCTGCTTCCGTGCGGAGGCACAAACAGTGCCCGAACTCTTACGGGAATCGTCAACGCGCCCCGAGTAATGAGTATAATGGGTGGGGGCACTACGAATGTAGAGCGGGACACTACGGTGAGAACGTGGGTTTCGCGGGAGGCGTGCCACAGATAAATCCCTGCAGTCGCACTATCCTCTGTTTTCAAAAATGGTCTCTGCAATGCAGCTGTCCTTGACGAAGAGAACTCATCAGTCTTTGTGTAAGATAAGAGGAGACATTAACAAACAGTGGAGAGGACGGATTCCTGACAGACGCCAGTGAAATCATGATGTGGTGGAGGGGAGATTGGAAGTAGAAGAATGATCAAAGTCTCGTGCACGGCCATTGAAGTGTTCATAGCAGATTTGTTAAGCGATCAGGATTACGATCGTTGTGGAAAGAAGTGAGACATGGGCGCTGCTGCAAACACATTTCACCAAACAGTATCAGGCGTTTAGACATTGCGACAAAACTTCTCAGAGAGTGAACACACAGTCACACCGCTGTGCACAGAGATAGGGGGTGTCTTGTCACCGGCCACTGTTTGCCGTGGCCCTTGGCCCTAAGCGAGAGGCTGGCTGTGACTGTAAGCACATTTCCAGGATCGATATAGCAGAGTTTGCGTGATAAGACAGAACTTCTATTGACAGATCGGCTTGCAGAGACTGCCCTACGTACTACGTAGTAGCAGTCCTTCTGTTTGACGTTCACAGAAACGGACTGAGTACCAGATACGCTTCCCTACGTAAGTAAATTACTGGGAAATCGGAGATTCGAATACTAGAGAACAATTTTATCGTCGCAAATGCACCACAGATGTGTTTGTCCCATATTGGGCAATGTCGTCAGGAGAGTATGTACACTCCTGGAAATGGAAAAAAGAACACATTGACACCGGTGTGTCAGACCCACCATACTTGCTCCGGACACCGCGAGAGGGCTGTACAAGCAATGATCACACGCACGGCACAGCAGACACACCAGGAACCGAGGTGTTGGCCGTCGAATGGCGCTAGCTGCGCAGCATTTGTGCACCGCCGCCGTCAGTGTCAGCCAGTTTGCCGTGGCATACGGAGCTCCATCGCAGTCTTTAACACTGGTAGCATGCCGTGACAGCGTGGACGTGAACCGTATGTGCAGTTGACGGACTTTGAGCGAGAGCGTACAGTGGGCATGCGGGAGGCCGGGTGGACGTACCGCCGAATTGCTCAACACGTGGGGCGTGAGGTCTCCACAGTACATCGATGTTGTCGCCAGTGGTCGGCGGAAGGTGCACGTGCCCGTCGACCTGGGACCGGACCGCAGCGACGCACGGATGCACGCCAAGACCGTAGGATCCTACGCAGTGCCGTAGGGGACCGCACCGCCACTTCCCAGCAAATTAGGGACACTGTTGCTGCTGGGTTATCGGCGAGGACCATTCGCAACCGTCTCCATGAAGCTGGGCTACGGTCCCGCACACCGTTAGGCCGTCTTCCGCTCACGCCCCAACATCGTGCAGCCCGCCTCCAGTGGTGTCGCGACAGGCGTGAATGGAGGGACGAATGGAGACGTGTCGTCTTCAGCGATGAGAGTCGCTTCTGCCTTGGTGCCAATGATGGTCGTATGCGTGTTTGGCGCCGTGCAGGTGAGCGCCACAATCAGGACTGCATACGACCGAGGCACACAGGGCCAACACCCGGCATCATGGTGTGGGGAGCGATCTCCTACACTGGCCGTACACCACTGGTGATCGTCGAGGGGACACTGAATAGTGCACGGTACATCCAAACCGTCATCGAACCCATCGTTCTACCATTCCTAGACCGGCAAGGGAACTTGCTGTTCCAACAGGACAATGCACGTCCGCATGTATCCCGTGCCACCCAACGTGCTCTAGAAGGTGTAAGTCAACTACCCTGGCCAGCAAGATCTCCGGATCTGTCCCCCATTGAGCATGTTTGGGACTGGATGAAGCGTCGTCTCACGCGGTCTGCACGTCCAGCACGAACGCTGGTCCAACTGAGGCGCCAGGTGGAAATGGCATGGCAAGCCGTTCCACAGGACTACATCCAGCATCTCTACGATCGTCTCCATGGGAGAATGGCAGCCTGCATTGCTGCGAAAGGTGGATATACACTGTACTAGTGCCGACATTGTGCATGCTCTGTTGCCTGTGTCTATGTGCCTGTGGTTCTGTCAGTGTGATCATGTGATGTATCTGACCCCAGGAATGTGTCAATAAAGTTTCCCCTTCCTGGGACAATGAATTCACGGTGTTCTTATTTCAATTTCCAGGAGTGTAGATACACAAATCTCGCCAATGTGTGGTACAGCTTTGCGATGCCCACTGTTGAAACACGAAGCATAGCACGTCTAATAAGAGGAAATATAAATGACAGCTTTGGTTTTCGTGGTCATCAAAAAAATTGCGGGGTTGTTTTGATATATAGCAAGAATGTGAAACCGACTACGGTAGAATTTCGAGATGTACGACGCTACAGGAATAATATCAGCATGTGGCCAACAGAGATCACGTGATCCGTTAGTCGAGGCGAACACAAAGCCATGAGGAGTATATGTTTTGCGTTTGTAGCCAGGTGAGTTAAACACGATCGGACAGGTATCTACCATTTACACGCTTTCAAAGTGTGTTAATATCTATACTAAAAGAAAGAGTCGTATTGAATTGGGAAAAAATAATCTGTCCAGAAAAGCGTGATCTTTTTAGTGTACTTAATGTAATATTCTCGTGAGAAGCTAAAAGGCCCTGCTCACTTGATTCCAGGGCTAGCATATGTGGCAGTGCAGAACTGTTCGTAATGAATAAGACGCGAGTCTGGATGTTAGGACGTCACCATAGGGTATCAGCAAGAGACGCCTGCCGTTGCCTTTAGTTAATGAAGTACTATCCAAAAATAAATAAATAAATAAAATAAAAATAAACTACACAGATACTCACTAAACTCTTGATAGTACGAGAGAAAATAATAAAAACTTTTTCTTTTCACGTCGGAATGGAAAATGCCATAATAAGGACAACGTATCAAGCAGTCAGCTCCTAGAAAACGAGTAAGGCCAGAATAATTATATGTAGGTGACAGAGTTGGAAACGATTACATACAAACGGCTGAGATGTTTTTAGAGTGTACCGAAGCTAGCGCCAGACGAAAAGTAAGCCCTCGAAATTCCTTAACGTCCTACAACGACGGAGCTGCTCGGGTGCTGAATGTATTGTCTTAAGGTGGCCAATAATAGACCAAGCTCTGTCGGTTCCAGAACACTTGCAAACTATAATAACCAGTTTTCTAGGCTAGCAAATTCGTCTCAGATGCTGGTTTGACGGCGGTGAGTTTTCTGCACTGCTAATGGTGCATTTGCTTGCCGAGGGCCAAAAAAACACATGGGGAAACAGTGAAGATATTACGAAACTTGAATATGTTTAGGGCGACAATGCGAGAAAACAGTAATAAATGTAAATATTCGCTGCAGTGTTTTAGGCAAAATTAATTACGTTATTTATTCAGGTACAACCAAGCGACATCAGTTCCGTGAACAGACAGACCGCAGAGATGACAATGTGCGGCGGCGACTTCTACCGCCACGCCGGCTGTTGTCTTTTAGCGTCGAGGAGCTACAAAGGATCTCCGAGACCTGATGACGTTTCAAGCATGGTGGAAGCAGCGTCGCAGACATCGTCACCTTGTTTACCGTTTTAATTAGTTTGACGGGGGAGGGAACCAAACAGCCAGGCCATCGCATTAGGGAAGGACGGGGAAGGAAGTCGGCAGTGCCCTTTCAAAGAAACCATCTCGGCATTGACCTGAAGCGATGCAGGGAAATACGGGAAACCTAAATGAGGATGGCCGCATGCGGGTTTTAACCGTGGTCCTCCAGAATGCGAGTCCAGTGTGCTAACCGGTGCATCACCTCGTTCGGTCTACCGTTTTAAGCACATTCATTTTATCGAGGAATGAGTGCGGAGCTCTTGAGATTGCGGGCAGCACGTCATGTGTAACGGTGCCGGATGACAAAACATCGCTCCAACAACACTGCTCACGTTTGCTTTTTTTCACATACGTCACTGAATGACTTGTAGAAGAGACGTCCGCCTATGTTAATCCACGCCACTGGAACGCCAGCACAGGTTCCACAAAATCGTAAAAGCAGCGTCGGATTCACAAGGACACGGTACTGACTTTGAACGCATTTAATCGCGATCGCAGACCGTAGAAATATAGAAGGTTGAGTTTATTTTTCCGTTAATTCTCCGTCTCCTGCGGCCCACAGAGCTTTGTCGCTGCTTCAGCGACTGATTGTTGCTGCTGGCGCTCCACAATATCGGCAGTTCATAACATTCTCGCGAATGATGGCGGTTTTATGGAGAAAATGAAAACGGGAAAAAATTATAACAAATGCACAATCACCAGTCAAACTTTACGTTTATCCAAGTTGTAAGCGAGTAAACTTTTAAACTGTAAATTACCTGGGTGGGGCATGGCTAACTGTATGTAGTCTATATAAACCAGCATTTAGAGTTAGGTCTTCTACACACAAACCCGATAAGGTATAGTTCTGTCCAATCGAAATTACGCGTCGTAGTCTTCAATGGAAAATGCTACTGACTTCTACTAATGACTTGTGGTGTCTTGCTTGTATAACACCTCCACCTTTCGACAGCATACGATTGTGTACTACTTTACACACCCTGTCCGCACATAAAAGCACTGCAATATTTCGCAGTAGTAATCGGCGAACTATAAAGATTTATCGCTTCTTAATTATCATGTCGGCATTCTCATACATAATGTGAGCTTCGAGCACCGGTTTGTTAACATGCAGTGATAACGTTTTATTGCTGTGAAATAGCCGTTAAAACTCGATTGCAGACGTGGAAAGCGAATCGCAAAAGTCGTCGTTCGTTCCAACAGAAACTACCTACCGTATTCATCACTTCTTTGTTTTCATTGCTTTAACAGAATCCCAGTTACTCCGGAGTGACTCTGGACGTAACTGTCTTCATTCTGTGGCGCCAACAGCAACAATCGACCGCTGATGCAGCGACAGAGCTCTGTGCTCTGCAGTAGACGGAGAATTAACGGAAAGATAAACTCGGCTTCTACATTACTATGATCTGCATTTGCGATTAATGTCTGAGTGTGCTTACAACCAGTACAGTGTCACTATGCGAATCTGGAACTGGTTTCGTGATTTTGTGGATCGCGTGCTGGCTTTCCAGAGACGTGGCGGAACATAAGGGGGACAACCTGGCTGGGTGTCATTCAGTGACATACGTGTAACGAACGTATGAACTGAATAACTTAAACAGTGCTGTTTGAGCGAGTTTTGCCATCCAGCACCGATATACAGGGCGTGCAGAAACCATTTGACCAAGATTGCAGGGCGGAAGGACAGCATGTAGCATAGGAATTTGTGTATGGCAACTAAAAGTCGTAAATGTATATTTTCAGTGGTGCAGGAACGTAATTGAAATCTGACATACGGAGGTCCTTGTTCAAAATGATAGGTAATTTACAGAAAATGTATACGTAAACAGAACGTTCGGACTAACCAGTCGTCACGATGGGAACAAGATAAATTTAAAACATCACCAACACGTCTAGTACTTCTTCAGGAATGAGGACACTCACATGTCCATGTTTCTTGTTTGGATATATCTCAAAAAGGTCAAAATTAGTGAAAAATGAGGCACCACTTAGTTAACATGAGTATGTATAGAAAATGCTCAAACTGACCACCGTTTTCACGCTGGCATAGTGGTTCAAAGATTTAATTGCGACCTGTATTTTCTATACTCAGATTCCTTCATTTGATACTGTCTTCGTCAGATTGGTTTTCCGCGCCCTGTGTATGCCAGACGATGCATTACACTCTGTTGTTCGAATTCTCACGAGTCCAGTACACTTAATCTTTGGTAGAAAGTGCTAAGAACGGCAAAATAGCGGGAATACGTTGGTAGCGACTAGTAACTTTAAAATTCAGTAGACAGTAACTACGTAAAAGGAAATGTGACACTTATAACGAAGCACTACTGAATTAGACGTGAAATACGTTTCTTGATTACAAAAAGTCCTCTAGTAGAGTGGTGCACGCAGAAATGTCGGACAAGAGTGTCTGTCACGCTATTGTAGGGCAACGCATGAGGCCCCACAGAACAGGTATTAGTGAAGGCAAGCACCGTTGGCCGGTTGCCAAAGCGTTTAAAATTAAAGACGAAATAAATTTATACTGTCTATGATGTTGAAGTAATGTTTCGGAGCAGCATGAATACGGTGAAATTGATTACTCTTTCTTAGTTCGATATATATCTACGACACAAGGACGATACTCTATGGAACCAAGTAGCCCCTACTCCTTCTCCTGACCAGAGGCAAACACTATTCTACTTATTAACTGTTTTGATTATACTGAAATGTTGTGAATATTGCTTCTAGCCCTGCATCAAGGTGGGCTAACAGAATCGGATACCTGCTGCGAGTTTCCATGTTTGTACTGAGCAGTCAAGACGAAAGGCGCCATACAGACGGCGGCCATGCGGGACACAACATTGGGATGACCAAAATTTCGGAAACTACTCTTCTGTAGTCATGTTTACATGTTAAACCTTAATCGATTCTAGTAGCCGGAACGAACGCCTGCGGTACGTTCCAAGATTCATACGTTTCAGACCCATGGTCTCCGCTGAGCAAAATATGGACAATGAAACGAACTTAGTGGTGTTTTCGTATTGCGAAACGAAGAGGTCAACAAGTAATGTAGAGAACGAATCCCTTACGGACGCCAGTGAAAATATAAGTTGGAAGAGTATGATGAAATCAGACGTAAGGGGATGTTCAAAAGTCTTATCCAGGCCCACAACATCGTTAGTGGCTCCTCTGCTAACCGACCAGGATTACGCTCGTTGTCGAAAGAAATTCGAGGCGGGCACTGGTGGAAGGGTTTTGCACCTGAAAAGATTAGGCGTTTAGGGATGGCCAGAAAACTTGTGATAGAGTAATCAATCAGTGTTGTGTGATGGAACCTATGCCCCTAAGCGAGAGGTTGGCTGTGGTTATAAGGACATTTGCAGCATCGATATTGCAGTGTTTCCGTGATAAGACAGAACTGCTATTGGCAGATCGATTTGCAATGACGGCCCTATGTGGAATGTATTAACAGTCCTACTGTTTTACTGTCAAAGAGACGATTTGAAGACCTCACGCATGTCCCTAAATATGTATAGTACCAACAAATCAGAGATTCGAACAGTAGATAATAATTGTATGATAACAAATTTCTCGCAGATGTGCTTGTCCCACACTGGGGAATGATTTAGAAGGAGTACACAGATATACAAATCGCACTGACTTGTGGGACAAATCTGCGATGCGACACGAGGGACAGCTCATTCAATAAGAGGAACTCGAAATGATGACTTTTGTTTCACGAGATAATAAAAAAAAATTTCAGAGTGCTTTAATAAATGGCAGGAATATGAAGGACACTACGGCAGAATTTCGAGGTCGGCCGAAGGTACGGAAAATAGTGTGAGTCCAAAGTTTTACACTGGCCAACGAGCGGCAAATAACGCATTCAGGCACCGCGAATGAAGCTTTGGTGGCATTCGATCACGCGACCGGCTCTGCCCAGCAACAGGACAAAAGAATATCGATGACACAAAGTTTTATTCTAATTTTCTACCACCGTTTGTCTCGAATGTGATCTTTGTTCTCATAGATGCAGTGTGTGAAGGCCCTGGATAGATCTCTTTCTTCAGTTGCCAGTTACTAGTGGAACATGTATAAGCAGAGAAGCAACTGCTGGACACATTGCCCCAAGAAAGGAAACAGTTTCTCACACGGCGTTTAAATTCCGCATCGGCACATAACGGATGATATTGTCGACTGTTTTTATTACATTTTCACAATCGATGCCTGTTGACAAAATACACGTTGATAAAACATATATGATTAAGATTTCGCCTCGACTCAAGACGAACCTTTCTAGCCGTTGCAAGTCTCCATAATCTTGGAGCGTAAAAATACGTTGCAGCTCTTACCACGCATCGCGTGTCATCCAGGTCAGCACAATAAAGCAGAAACAAATGCGTTACCTGGCACGGATAAATATGTTTTGACGGTATTTTTTGACGATTTCTATCCGTGTTTTCTTGAAGCTTTTCTCACAAAACCTCCTCCTCAGAAGTTTAGGATACCATCAGCTGGAGGCAGCTGTGACAGAAGGCCACCCATGAAATGTGCGGACTGCGAAACTGCAGTGTCCGGATGCACTAAAACAGTGCAACTGGCCAGCGACTAGGAGTGTGATTATGACATGTGGGAATGGTTACGCATCTCGTAAATGGCAGGTGACGCGACGTTCTTCTGTGGGCATATTCGAAAAAGTTTTCACGCTTTCATTTACGCCAGGAAACCGTCGTCACTCGCCAGAGAGTTGATCCGCCGACCTTTCGGAGCGCCAGCAGCGACAGTCAGCAGCTGAGGCAGTGGCAAAGCTCTGTCGGCCGCAGGGACGGAGAACTGGCGGAAAAATGTATTCGGCTTAACTGTGTATAGATGAGTGGCAGGAATAAAATACAGGGAGCGAAAGGCTATTTACAATTTGTACAGAAACCAGATGGCAGTTATAACAGTCGAGGGGCATGAAAGGGAAGCAGTGGTTGGGAAGGGAGTGGGAAAGGGTTGTATCCTCTCCCCCACGATATTCAATCTGTATATTGAGCAAGCAGTGAAGGAAACAAAAGAAAAATACAGATTCCTAGTAGTATGGACTTTTCGGACACGTCGAGGAGCGGACACCAAACTTCGTACGAGAACCTTGAAATGATAAATTTCTTCTCTATTGTCATCAAGGCAACTTTCATACTGAGCTGATACGTGGCTAGAATGTGTAAGAAATCACAGTACTACTTCGCAGAGGAAGAAGCAAACTACAACGAAAACTCTTTGGCAACATAGGCTGTGCGATTCGATTGTCGATGCAGAAAACAAGCGAGGGAAATTTGTGTGTTTGGAACTTGTAATCCCTTTTTTCCTAGCGATCGATTAGATGTACGCCATTTATATGTTTTGATAGTATATTAAAGCAGTAGCAGTACACCATTTAGATGCTAGAACTTCATAATATGGCAAATCTTTTGCAATACTAAACGCATCGTCTTAGTGAGAAGACTGTAAGGCCGAGCTCTGTGGAAGGCAGGGGCTGCACGTGCGGCGCTGCAGAGTCGGCCCAGATAAACAGGGCGAGTGTGTCCGTGTTGTGACGTCACGGTTGTGTACCACGTAACGAGGCCTGCCGCGATGGGTACAGAATGTGCGTACACTTTCCAAAGTAGGTGTCTACATCTGCATATTATGCGTTTCCCGGGCTGGGTGGGCGGCAGTGAATTATCAGCACTGCTTACTATACAAGTGCTTGCAGACCGTCTCAAATACACGCCGAAGTGGCCGAGCGGTTCTAGGCGCTACAGTCTGGAACCGCGCGACCGCTACGGTCGCAGGTTCGAATCCTGCCTCGGGCATGGATGTGTGTCATGTCCTTAGGTTAGTTAGGTTTAAGTAGTTCTAAGTTCTAGGGGACTGATGACCTCAGAAGTTGAGTCCCATAGTGCTCAGAGCCATTTGAACTATTTTGAAAAGTGGTGTGTGTCCGCATGCGCCGAAGAGCAGAGTATAACGCAGTCAGGCACCGTAAAATAAACCTTTGGTGACTTTCGTTCTCGCGATCATTGCTCTCCGGCGACATGACAGAGTAATATCGCGGACAGAAGATTTTTTGTTTTTATCGCCTTTCCAGTTAATTAGTTTTGATCTTCACTGCGGTTCTCGTCTTCACATATGCAGTGTGTAAAAGCCGACGATAGATCTTCTTTCTTATCCGTTACCAGATACGAACGCAATCTGTAGAAACGGAAGGACAACAGCTGGACACCTTGTACGAAGTGAAACACGTTCTGACACTGCGATTATAATCCGCGTCGATACGAAACACACGTCGCTGTCAACTTCTTTATTATGTCTTGACAATCGATGGGTGGTGACTACATATCTGCTAATCCTATGTACGTGTTTAAGGTTTCGCCTTGACTCGAGAGAAATTTTTCTAGCCATCATACGTCTTCAAAACCGTGGAGCTCCGTCCCTTATCGCTACGCATACTCCGCACAACGCATGTCATGCAAGTGAGCATAATAAAAGTATCACATGCGGTAATTGGCTTGGATAAAAACGTTTTGACGGTATTTTTTGACGATTAGTATACGTGTTTTCCGGAAGATTTACTCACAGAATCTCCTCCTTCACAGGAGTGTAGGGTAAGATCAGCTGAGACAGAAGGCTACCCATGTAGGTGCGGAGTGCGAAACAGCACACTCTGAATGCATTACAATGGTACAACTGCCAGCGACTAGGAGTGTGATTCACGTGTGGGAATGGACACGCATCTCGCAATTGGCGGGCAACGCAAGATTCTGCTGTTCCTAAATATTAAAAATTAAGTCGCTGTGCCAATTAGGGATTCACTATCGTTTCGATGACGAACACTTGGATACATATTTTCCTCCCGTTTTCGTTTATCTCAGAAAACCGCCACTACTCGCGGGAGAGCTAAAATTTACACCGATCCTCGTGGTAGCAGCAACAATCAGTTACTGAGGCAGCGACAAAGCTTTGTCGGTTGCAGGAGAAAGGAAGACTAGCAGAAAAAGAAATTCAGCTTCTACATCTACATCTACATCTACATCTATACTCCGCGAGCCACCTTATGGTGTGTGGCGGAGGGTACTTATTGTACCACTATCTGATCCCCCCTTCCCTGTTCCATTCACGAATTGTGCGTGGGAAGAACGACTGCTTGTAAGTCTCCGTATTTGCTCTAATTTCTCGGATCTTTTCGTTGTGATCATTACGCGAGATATATGTGGGCGGTAGTAATATGTTGCCCATCTCTTCCCGGAATGTGCTCTCTCGTAATTTCGATAATAAACCTCTCCGTATTGCGTAACGCCTTTCTTGAAGTGTCCGCCACTGGAGCTTGTTCAGCATCTCCGTAACGCTCTCGCGCTGACTAAATGTCCCCATGACGAATCGCGCTGCTTTTCGCTGGATCATGTCTATCTCTTCTATTAATCCAACCTGGTAAGGGTCCCATACTGATGAGCAATACTCAAGAATCGGACGAACAAGCGTTTTGTAAGCTACTTCTTTCGTCGATGAGTCACATTTTCTTAGAATTCTTCCTATGAATCTCAACCTGGCGCCTGCTTTTCCCACTATTTGTTTTATGTGATCATTCCACTTCAGATCGCTCCGGATAGTAACTCCTAAGTATTTTACGGTCGTTACCGCTTCTAATGATTTACCACCTATGGCATAGTCGTACTGGAATGGATTTCTGCCCCTATGTATACGCATTATATTACATTTATCTACGTTTAGGGAAAGCTGCCAGCTGTCGCACCATGCATTAATCCTCTGCAGGTCCTCCTGGAGTACGTACGAGTCTTCTGATGTTGCTACTTTCTTGTAGACAACCGTGTCATCTGCAAATAGCCTCACGGAGCTACCGATGTTGTCAACTAAGTCATTTATGTATATTGTAAACAATAAAGGTCCTATCTCGCTTCCCTGCGGTACTCCCGAAATTACCTCTACATCTGCAGATTTTGAACCGTTAAGAATGACATGTTGTGTTCTTTCTTCTAGGAAATCCTGAATCCAATCACAAACCTGGTCCGATATTCCGTAAGCTCGTATTTTTTTCACTAAACGTAAGTGCGGAACCGTATCAAATGCCTTCCTGAAGTCCAGGAATATGGCATCAATCTGCTCGCCAGTGTCTACGGCACTGTGAATTTCTTGGGCAAATAGGGCGAGCTGAGTTTCACATGATCTCTGTTTGCGGAATCCATGTTGGTTATGATGAAGGAGATTTGTATTATCTAAGAACGTCATAATACGAGAACACAAAACATGTTCCATTATTCTACAACAGATTGACGTAAGCGAAATAGGCCTATAATTATTCGCATCTGATTTATGACCCTTCTTGAAAATGGGAACGACCTGCGCTTTCTTCCAGTCGCTAGGTACTTTACGTTCTTCCAGCGATCTACGATAAATTGCTGATAGAAAGGGGGCAAGTTCTTTAGCATAATCATTGTAGAATCTTAAGGGTATCTCGTCTGGTCCGGATGCTTTTCCGCTACTAAGTGATAGCAGTTGTTTTTCAATTCCGATATCGTTTATTTCAATATTTTCCATTTTGGCGTCCGTGCGACGGCTGAAGTCAGGGACCGTGTTACGACTTTCCGCAGTGAAACAGTTTCGGAACACTGAATTCAGTATTTCTGCCTTTCTTCGGTCGTCCTCTGTTTCGGTGCCATCGTGGTCTACATTTGTGATTAACTTTTAAATTTGCTCACACTCTGTACAGTGTAATTATGAGTATCTGATGCTGGTTTCACGGTTTGTGTGTCGCGTGCTAGCGTTCCAGTGACGTAGCAAAATATTGGTGGACGATCGGCGTGGGAGTCATTGAACGACACATGTGCAGTGTACGTAAAAAATTAAAAATTTAAGCAGTGCTGATTCAGCGAAGTTTGCCATCCCGCATCGTTGTACAGAGTACATAGAAAATATATGATGAAAAGCGTAGCCTGGAAAGGCTGCACGAAACACAGAAATTTGAGAATAGCATTTAGGCGTTACAATTGCACATATTCGGCGGTACCGGAACGTAATTAAAATCTCCCACACGGGCATCTTGGCACCAAATGATGGTTAATTTACCGAAAATGTATACCTATGAAATGATCGATAAAAATAAATGATTAATTGCAGAGGATACAAGAAGACTTGGTTGCCAAGTGACGTCACACGTCAGTGTGGTCTGCTGCCGTCTCTAAACGCCCCTCAGCCTCTGTCGTCACCATTAAGACGTCACGGAAGACTCAGCTGTCACGACAGCCCTGTGATGGCAGACATCTACAGCCAAGTCTTTCTATTTTTTTGCTTGTTTATCGTTGTTGCCGAGCAAACTGCCGCATTCATTCACGTAATTCAGTTTGGAAGGTCACATGAATTACATGTAGAGGTAATGACAAAATCATTCATGTGTGGCAACAGGAAATGCTCTGGCTGGAGGTATTGTTTCCTGGGCGATAGCGTGCTAGACACAAGACTACTATCTCACGTGAGCGTTTTGCTCGTTCGTTACGTAAGGAAGATACAACAGTAGGAATAGTAACAGTCAACTTCGTCATGAATTACAGGCTTAATTATGTGTAGCTCATAAGAAATAGTCTGATTCAGTTGTGTGTTAAACTTTGATTTTTTTAATAGATAAAACACTTTATCTTTTAAAATTGTCGTCACATTAAACTAAAAAAAAGTGCTGTGTGACTGCTAGCTGCCGCGTTCGTTACTTCTTTCTGTTTTCATTTCTTTAATAGAATCCCAATTACTCCACTGAAAATCAGAATCTAACTGCCATCTTTCCGTGGCGCCTACAGCAACAATCGACCGCTGATGCACCGACAGAGCTCCGTGGTCTGCGAGATATGGAGAATTAACGGAGAGATAAACTCGGCTTCTATATTACTACGATCTGCATTTGCAGAACGTGTATACGTAAACAGAGTATTTGAAGAACACGATAAATTTAAAGTATCACACAAGTGTATCGGACTTGGCTGACGCACCATGTTTCATTTTTCAATATCTCATAAAAGAGCCAAAATGAATGATGGATAAGCATCGACTTAATTAACGTAATTATCTGTAGCAAATGTTCAAACCGACGACCGTTGTCATGCTGACATAGTGCCTTAAATATTCACGTGCGGCCTCTGGTTTCTATATTGAGATTCTTTCATTTGATGCCGTCCATGTGCCCTACACTTTTCGTCGAGTTGTGTTTCCGCACCCAGCATATGCCACACGAGGCGTGACAGAGGGTTGGTCGAATTCTCTAGAGTCCAGTATACTTAATCTTTGATGGAAAGTGTGGAAAACGGCAAAATGACGGAATGCGTTGGTAGCAATTTGTAACTTTAAAATTCAGTGGGTGATAACTATGATACGTTTAACATAGGCGCTTAGAAAATAGATGTGAAATACATTTCTTGATTACAAAATGTCCTCAGGTAAAGTAGTAAATGTACAAGTGTCGTGACAAGGGTATCAGTCACGCTATTATGGGGCAACACGTGAGACCGCACAGAGTCAATATCAATGAAAGTAAAGACTATGCACCGTCGGTCAATTGGCAAAGCATTGAAAACGAAGCAAAATTTTTAACTGCGTTGGTCACATTGTTACCATCAACGTGACTAATGGCGGTACTCTTTTTTACCGTCTGTGATTCGGTATTGATGACTCAGAGGCTGCTGAAAACGGCGATATTAACTTCTCTTTGTATTTCAATAAACATCTGAAACATGTGGACAACAATCTATGGAACCACGTAGACCTCGACCAGAATTTAATATTTTATGTGATTTAACACCTAGCCTGGTTACTGAGCAGGTAAGGTGGACGGTACGACAGATATGACGTTTACACGGGACACAACATTCACAAGACAAAACTTTGGGCAACTGCTTTTCTCTAGTCATGTTTGCATATGAAACGTTAGTCCGAAGAAGCCTCTATTTTGCGAGCTTCATAACAATTACGCTCATAGCCTCTGCAATGCAACTATCCTCGGTACAGCGAACTTTTCGGTGTTTCCCTAATATCGAGAGGAGACATTAACAAATGGTGGAGGGTACGGACTTGTTACGGACGCCAGTGAAAACATGGGGAGCAGGAGGAGGTTGCACATAAACGGGTGTTCAAAAGTATCCACGTCCGTTAAAGCGTTGGAAGGTGCTGTACTGAGCGACAAAAGTTACGTTTACTGGTGCACGGTTGTGAACTAAGTGTAGATACAGGTTGCGCACTTATTTCTTTTGCGGCTTTGTGGTACCAAGTATTCAAACACGATAGAGAATGGCCAGCATACTTGACAACAGGTTACAAAAAGGATAACTTTACGTGTTTTCACATTGTCAAGAAGACGGGTACTGGCCTGTTTTTATACACGACCAGAATGTACAGGAGACCACAGCACCACTTCCAGGAAGAAGATGTCACAGCGATGTAAACATGTCGTCTACTCGGCTCGCGCCATCCTTTTGCACAATCACCAGACAGAGCGATTAATAATTATATTAGTTGGCAGCTGTAGCTAGCAGAGTTGGAACCAGTCGGAAAGATGTCCGCCGTTTACGTTTTCAAGGTGTATTAAGTGTATAGTAGAGCAAAAATGAGACACATTGAAATGGAAAAAAATTGTTTCTTCAGTACTTTAGTAATAAGAATGTGAGGCCAGGGTCACTAGGTTACAGGCGTGGCGTGTTTGCCAGTGCAGGATCGTCGGTAATGAATGACTCGCGAGTGTCGATGTTGCGACGTCTCCATAGTGTATCAGCAAGAGACGCCCTCCCCAGACCTGAACATGTGTAACACAACTGAAGCGAAGGGAACAGTCAATTCTGGGAAGCGCGCCATATTTCTAACATTTTCCCTCGTTTGCCACTTGCCTCATCTAAGTGTAATACTTTTCCTAGCGTTTTACGGAAAAATTATTTATAGTACTGTTACGAACAAAAAATATAGGAATACAGACTTTTGTATAAGAAAAGGGCTTCACATTTTTCTGTCGTCAGAGGTGCCGCAAAAATCAGGTTTCCCAAAAAAAAAAAATTCAATTTGTGCAGCGGCTATTCTACGGAGGAGTTGGTCGAATCATTTGCGTCCGGACGTGGGGGAGCAGCGTCGCAGACGTCGACACCTCGTCTGGCAGCACGACGACTGGAGACGAATCTTTCTAAAGTAATCCCGAACAGATACAAAAGTTTAACTCGGCAAGAGCACGGACAGCGTCTGACGCAAGAATGGCGTCGCGAGCCACTCCGTTCCCCGTTGTAACGGAATTTTAGGCGCAAAAGTTTATTGTAAACACTGCGTGATTTAAATTGTCCGTTCATCTGATTCTGACGAATTAAATGGCGGTGAACTGGAAGGAACTGCGATTACGATGAGAAGTTGAAGGTTTTTCTTAGCTGTAGATTAATCGGAAGAACGTAACATTTCTTATCGTATCTTCTGTGGAGTAGGGGAGACCACACTATGCTGATTCGGTCTATTCACCTATGCGATGAAATTAAAAAAATTAAACAGATTTACCCCTAGTTCGCAAATGCCTTCATCGCCTCGCTAGTACGGACGACCTCCAGATTCAGCCGTTGACAAAAAGTTTGCTACCGACGCTTCCTCCTTTCCCAAACAGAGCAGGACACACAGCGAGAGGTGAATTACGTACACAGAAATGAATGACTTCGTTAAATATACTGATATCAGCTGTCTTTTTTTTTTTCCTTTCTGCTCTCACTATAAAGCTACGGCACAAGAGTAACACACACTGTGTGACGTGGTGGTTGTGCGTGCAGGAACGGTAAAGTATAATCTGCCGGAACCAAGAGGTGCTATCAGTTTCTTCTGACCAGTAGACAAAGTAGCTTCAAATGTTACCAATACTGACTAAACTGAAAGCAGCAAAATACTTCCTCCAGAACCACGTCTTCACTGGCTCCAAAACTTTAATAGAACTGGAAGTTTCGATGTTTACGTCGAGGCATCGGTCTGAAAGAAACAGAAGTGCCGTAGTATGCATTATTCGTGCAAATCTCCTGAGTACAACAGAAGCTTTGTTACGCAAAAGTCAGTGTATCAATGACAAATTAAAAATTCTGGTAGTACACTGTGGTTCTAGTACAGCAACTGTGTTTCCCGTAATTGGGTCACACTTTTCAAAGATTACGTACATGTATGACTGGCGCCAGTTTCTACTACAGTCTTCTAGTAAGGACCATTTAAACACGACGGAGAGTGCACAACGCGTTTTGTAGAAGCAGATATTAATGAGTAATTTACTCTGTGTCGTCATCAAGGCAACTCTGATATTGATTTGATACGTGGCCGTAATGTGTAAGATGTCGCAGAACTACTTTGCGGAGGAAGATGCAACTACAACGTTAACACGGAGGAATCTTTTGGAACACTGAACGTATCATCGTGGTGAACAGAGGATAAGATAGGGGCTGCATATGTGGGTTGTGACAATCTCTCGTAATAAACAGGACGGGAGTGTAGATGTTACGTCACGGTTGTGTATCATGGAACGCCATGTGTATGGAACATATGTAAATTTTCCACAGTATGACTGCACATCTGCATATGCGTTTCTAGGGCTGGGCTGACAGCGGTGAGTTTCCGCGCTTGCCGACCATCACAAAGACACGTGAAACAAAAGTCGTTACAGTTTGCCCACTAACGGATCACTGAGGAATGTTTGGACACTCTTTCAAAAGCGAGAATTTCAACCCAAATGACAACAGTACACGCTACGCGGCAAACATTTCCCAAAATCCTTGGGTTGGATGAAAGCAGGGATGTTGGCTGTGTCGGTCGTCATTTCTGAAACTCTACGAATGGCGAAAATTTTTGACACGACAGAGCGTTAATCTCTAACCCACTATTATGAATTTACTCTACAAGCAACGTTTTCTTCTTATCTCGATATTGGTTCGTCATTTGTACTAGATAAAGCACAAGTCGTAGTTTTTTGTTCCGTGTAAATATAGGACGTTACGGATGTCACTTCTTAAAGCATAATGCCACACATGAGACGTAGTCGTGAGGAAATGGCCAGAAAACTATATGATTCCCGCCAACCGATTCTGTGGAAGAGGCCAGCTGAGTGAGCCACAGTCCAACAAGAAGAGAAATTCGTCGCATTCCTGTAATTCTGCCATTTGTGAAAATAAAGAGTTGGCAGGACAGTGTTTGAAACGTTTGCTGTCGTTCCACATGGCCAAAGGTAACAGGGACAGTTATCGCATTAACGTCGCGAATCTTGCAGAAAGTAGAGTAATTGAATTACCAAATGAGTGATACTAATGCAACAAGATCAGTTGTTGAAGTCAGTACTTGATTGCAGATGCAGATAGTGCAACCGTCTAATCCATTTGGTTTCGAACCACAACACGGGAAGGATAGATGCAGGCGCCGTGTATATGTGTATCTCTACGGTCGAACACATGAAGCCCGGTGTGTGTTCACAGATTCACATACGCCAGCGAGGAGCACATAACGAAGTCAGGCATCGTAGACCAAAGTTTTGGCGGACTTCATTCTCGCGATAGGCGCCACCCAGCTACACGACAGAATAATATCGCTGACGCAAGCTTTTTCCAGGTTCTTTGCCTTCTCAGTGAATTAATTGTTGACTCGAATGCAGTCGTCCTCCTATCATGAGCAGTGTGTAAAGGCATTCGAGGAATCCTTTCTTATCTGTTACCATTTAACACATCGATACAAAGCCGACGATGCCGTCAACTTTTTAATTACGTCATCGTAAGCGATGCCTGGCGACAACATGTTCGCTAATTCTACGTACACGACTAAGATTTCTCCTTGGCTCTAGAGCAATTTTCCTGTCCATTATACGTCTTCAAAACCATGGAGTGTAAATACGTTCCAGCTCTTACCGTTCCACATATTCCGCACGACGCGTGTGATCCACGCGAGCGTAATAAAACAGCATCAGTGAGTTATGTGGCTTCGATAAAAACGTTTTGACGGTACTTCTTTACGATTTCCTTACATGTTTACCGGGAGATTCTTTCACTCAATCGCCTCCTTCTCGGGGGTGTAGCGTAACATCAGCTGGAGGCAGCTGTGACAGAAGGCCATCCATGAATGTGCCGAGTACGAAACAGCACAGTCCGGATGCGTTACAGTGGTACAACTGGCCAGCCACTAGGGCTGTGATTCACATGTGGGGAAGGACACACACCTACGCGAGTTCTTGCTGTGGGTAGACATGCGCCAAGTAGGGATCCACTCTCATTTCGATGATGAACACTTGCATCTGAATTCTTCTCCCGTTTTCGCTTATTTCACAAAACCGCCATTACTCGCGGGAGAGTTAAAACTGCCAACATTCCGCGGTGCTGGCAGCAACAATCGGTCTCTGACGCAGCGACAAAGCTCTGTCGGTTGCAGAAGACGGAAAATTAACAGAAAAATAAATCCAGCTTCTACATTACTACTATATGTATTTGTGACTAACGTCTAAATGTGCTGACAATCAGTACGGAGTAATTATGCAGATCTGATGCTGGTTTCGTGATTTTGTGTGTCGCGTGCTGGCTTTCCACTGACGTGACGCAATGTGGGCGGAAGACCGGGGTGGGAGTCATTCAGTGTAGCGTACGTTAAAAGTGAACAAATTAAGCAGTGCTGGTTTCGCCATCCTGCATCGTTTTACAGGGACCGGAGAAACGATTTGACCAAAAGTTTAGGGCGCAAAGACAGTGTGAAACATAGTGAGTACAACTCGGAGTCGCAAATTTGTATTTTCGGCGCTACAGGAACGTAATTAAAATCTGACATGTGGACGTCTTTACTCAAAATGAAAGACAATTCACAGAAAATGTAAGTGTAAGCACAGTCTATGAACTAAGCAGTCTCAGGACGATAACAAGAAAAACTCAAAGCATCACATAGACCTGTGTAATACTTGGCCGACGTTCCAGACAACACTTCTTTAGACAATCACATGTGCATGTTTTATATTTCAAGATGTCTTCAAAAGGGCAAAGTAAAGGAAAAATGTTCCACCACTTAATTAGCGTCCTGTATGTCGCAGCAAATGTTCAAATTGCCCACCGTTTTTATGCTGGCATAGCGCTATAAATATTCAACAGCGATCTCTAGTTCCTATACTCGGATTGCTTTTTTCAATGCTGTCTTTCTGCCCTACACTTTGGGTCAGACTGTTTTTTTTTTTTTTCCACACACTGTACATGTGAGACAAGACGAGGCAGAATGATGGTCAGGTTCTCAGGAGTCCATAGAAAGTGCTGGAAACGGCAAAATGACGGAATGCGTTGGTACCGGTAGATAACTTTAAAATTTAATAGAAAAAGTGCGATACGTTTAACCAAGGCGCTAGAATGTAAGATACGTTTCTTGATCGCAAAAAGTCCTCAACTGAAGTGGCGAATGTATTAATGTCGTGACAATAGCCTCCGTGACGTTACTATGGAGCAATATATGAGCCCCTACAGCTTCGGTATTTATGAAACGAGAGACAGTGCACCGGTGGTCGGTTCCCAAAGCACTGAAAATGAAACACGATTTTTAACTGTGTTGGTCCCATTGCTCCTATCATCGTTAAGTAAAGTATTTTTACAGCTTCTGTGACGTGGAAGTGATGGCAGAGACCGACGAATACCGCCATATCAACTCCCCCCACACGTTAACCTATGGAACCAAGTAGCCCTCATTTCTTCTTCTGATCAGAGGCCAACCACATTCAATTTATTTACGTTTTTGACTGTACTCAAACGTGGTGAATTTTGCCTCTAGTCCTCCGTCAAGGTATATGACACCTGCTGCGATTTTCCATGTTTGTATTCAGCAGTTAAGACAGAGACGACGACTACACGGGAAACAGCATTCAGGTGAGGAAAATTTCGGAAACCATTTATCTCTAATCACGAAGTTGCACGTTAAACATTAATCGGCTTTGATAGGATGAACAAACGTCGATGTCCAGAGCTTCATAATTTTTACACACATCTCTCTGCAATGGAGCTGCCCTTGACGAAGCGAACTTGTCATTTTGTGTAATATGAAGAGGAAACATTAACAAGTAGTGGAGAGTACGGAATCCTGGCAGACGCCAGTGGAGTCGTGATATGGGGGAAGATGAGGAGCACATTGCACGTAAAGGGATGTCCAAAAGCCTCGTGCACGGCCACTGAAGCGTACGTAGCTGATTTATTGAACAATCAGGATTACGCTCGTTGCGGAAAGAAGCGCGAGATGGGCACTGCTGCAAACACATTTCACCAAAAAGCGTTTGGCGTTTACGCACGGCGGCAAAACTGCTCAAAGACTGAAGACCCATTCAGACCGCTGTGCACAGAGTTAGGGGGTGTCTTGTCTCCGGCCACTGTTTGCCGTAGCCCTCGCCACTGAGCGAGAGGCTGGCTGTGGCTATTAGCACATTTCCAGGATCCATATCGCAGTGTTTGCGTGATAAGACAGAACTGCTATTGGCAGATCGGTTTGCAAACACTGCCCTACGTACTGTGTAGTAGCAGTCCTACTATTTGACGGTATATCGATAATTTTTACTTATCGACCGTCTGACAGCAACTGAATAAAACACAATTTTAGTGCCATACGCGTATCGCGTTTATTTTCTGCAAGACATCATCAGTGGCAGGTTACGTGGACAATTTCTTATATATTACGCTCCTGTTGCATTTTCGGTGTTCTTCTTCTTATGAATGCGAATTCGCGGTTTTTTCCCACATTCCACAGCACTATGAACTGAACGCTTGTTTCAATGCAATGTTTTGGTTTCTGTTGCCGACTGTCAGACGGTCCATAAGTAAAAATTATCAATATATCGTAATATTACACGCAACTGAGGAAGACAGGACTACAAAAGTTGAAGACGTCTACTATTTGACGTTCACAGAAACGGACTGGGTACCAGATACGCTTCCTTATGTAAGTATATTACGGAGAAATTGAAGATTCGAATGCTAGAGAACGATTCTATCATCGCAAATGTCCCGCAGACGTGTTTGTCCCATATTGGGCAATGACTTCGAGAGAGTATCTAGGTATACAAATCGCATCGATGTGTGGTACAGCTTTGCGACGCCGTCTGTTGAAACACGACGAATGCCACGTTTAACAAGAGGGTATAAATAATGAAAACTTTTATTTTCGTGGTTTTTCAAAAAACATTGGGGAATTGTTTTAATGTATACCAAGAATGTGAAACAGACTACGTTAGAATTTCGAAACCATAAGGAGTATAAGATTTGCGCTTGTAGCCCGGTGACTTAAAAACTATCAGCCAGGTATCCGCCATTTGCACGCTTTCAAAGAGGGTTAACACATACACTAGAAAAAAAAGTGTCGTACTACACGGAAACAATCACCTCTTCAGAAAATCATGCATCAAGGAAAACATGTCAAGCAGTCAGCCCTTACAACACAAGTAAGGCCTGAATAAATACATGTAAGCGACAGAGTTGCAGACGGTTACGTACACACCACTGAGATATTTCTAGAGTGTACTAAAGCTAGAGACAAACAAAAAGTATGCTCTTGAAATTCCTTAACTTCCTAAAACGACGGAACTTTTCGAGTGCTAAATGTATTTTCTTAGTGTGGCCAATAACAGACCAAGCTGTGTCGGTTCCAGAATACATAATGCCATAGGCAGCTTTCCAGGTAAGCAAATTCGTCTCTGGTTTTACGGTGGTGAGTTTCCTGCTCTGCTAATAGTGCAATTTGCTTGCCCGCGGCCAACAACACGTGTGAAAACATAGAGGGTATTACGAAACCTGAATATGCTTTGGACGATAATGCGATTAAACAGTTAGCAATAAATGTAAATATTCGCTGTAGTATTTTAGGTAAAATTAGTTGCGTTATTTATATTGAGGTAAAACCAAGCTACATCAGTTCCGTGCAAAGGCAGGCCGCAAGAGATGGGAACGTAGAGCAGAAGCTTGCAACGGCACCGCGACTACAGTCCTTCCTTGAGAAGCTGCAGAGGATTTCCCCGACTTGGTTGCGATTCGAGCATGGGGGGGGGGAAGCAGCGTCGCAGACATCGACGCCTTCTTTGGCAGCACGGCTGCAGCCGGCTGGAGCAGAGAGAGGCGATGGAGAGATTCGTCCGAATCTAACGCGCCAAACACGCCGAAAGCATTTGTATCCAGAATGCCGCTGCGAGACACTCCGTTCGCAGTTGTAACGAAATCTGCGGCGCAGTACTGCTTTCGCGACATTTCAAAAATTCACCTCTTTGTAATTGTTCGTTTATGTACTGCTGAAGAAACGAAAACCTCTGAACTAATTACGATGATGAGTCTACGAAACATTTAGCTTTGGAAAGAGAACGATTATGGAAATTATTGTCGATTATATCAGTTAGTATCATTTCCTGGTGACGAATATGATAGATTGTTACTTCCCACGTCTGCATACGAGTTTTAGCCGCTGTTTCAGAGCGATAAATCATTGTCTCTCCACGTGAACAAATCGGTGCTCGGCACTCACATTATGTATGTGAATGCCAACAAGATAAGTAAGAAGGAAGAAGACGTTGAATCTTTATAGGTCGTCCATTACTATTGCGAAAATATTGAAATGCTTTCAAATGCGAACAGAGTGTGTAATACAGCAGACAATCGTTTGCTATAGGAAGGTGGAAGTGTTATGCAAGCATGACGCCACAAGTGATTACTGGAAGTCAGTAGTGTTTTTCATTGAAGAATACGATGCATAATTTCGATTGGACAGAATGATAACTTCGGCGATTTTGTGTCTGAAAGGCCTAGCTCTAAACGTGGGTTTATATCGATTAAATACAGTCATGTGCCCTCCACCGACGTTATTTATCGCTTAAGGGTTTACTCGCTTCTAACTCCGATGAATGTAAAGTTTGACTGATGGCTGTGCATTTACTATCATTTTTCCGTTTTCATTTTCTGCATCAAACCGCCATTATTCGCGAGAAAGTTAAAACTGCCGACATTGTGGAGCGCCAGCACCAGCAATAGGTACCTGAGGCAGCGACAAAGGTCTGTGGGCTGCAGGAGACGCAGAATTAACGGAAAAATAAATTCAGTTTCTATATTTCTACGATCTGCAAGCGCGATTAAAAGTGCTCAACGTCAGTACCGTGTCATTATGCGAATCCGACGCTGCTTTTACGATTTTGTGTAATCCCTTTTGGTAGTCAGTCAGTGACGCGTGTGAGAAAACGCAAACGTGAGAAAACGCAAACCGTTACACATTATCAGACATGATACGACAAGGGTGCTGACCGCAGTCTCAATTCTTCGATAAAATGAAAGTGCTTAAAACCGTAAAATGATGGAATACCGTGGTAGTGTGTTTTTCCTTCGAAATACAGCAAGAAATCCGGCATCGGTGACCATGTTTCGGCAGTCGATATGATAGCGTTTACATGACGAACCAGAAGCGGTAGTGGCAGATCGGTTTATGAAAAGCACATTCGTTAGCCGTTTGTACAACTGTTAAATAACGTTTCATGTTTTGTTTGACACAATGAAAACGATTATTAACATATCGTTACTTTTTCGAAGCGGAAACACAGAGAATCAAATATTTTATTTTTACGCTAAACATTTCTCCTCCGTTCGACATTTATAATTTTCTGCAAAAAGATACAAGAATTTCCGTGTCCATTACTATATACAAGGTCCTTGGTCGTTGTGTGACAGAATGGCCCCGTATACATTTTTTTCGCCCTGTTTATTCCGTTTCAACGCCTTATTGCTTATATCATAGCTTAACACGGGAAGTCGCATGCTGCCATCTGCCGGCCATCGACTACACTGCGTCCTCCTTTCGCAGTTACCTTCTTCTGCAAGGAGGATGGTAAGTTCACCCAACCTGGATATGATGTGACGTCATTATGACGTATATACGCTTTAGTCGATTAACACACCTATCGACTTTTACGAACGTTCGAGATTCTAAACTGTCGTCAGCTAGTGGTTTGTTTTGGCACGTGCGATTCTGATAACAGCTCAGTGTGGCAGCGTATATGTATTTCGCCAAAATAAAAGAGCTGGATATTAATAGAAATATTCCTGACTGTGGCCTTGAAAACACCACAGACAGTACTTTTCGTAAAAAAGTGAAGTCTTCTTATGTCCCGACCAGATTTCATTGTGTGGTTGTTGTGTTGAACGCTTACGCCGAAAATAATATTTATTTATTATCAATATTTTAGTATGGTTTCATACAATTGGTCTTGTCAGTACATATTACATTGTAGCAGCATACTCTTGCTGACTTTTTTTTCTTAATTTATATAGCTGAAAGAGAACTTGTGCAAGTTTGTTAGCTAAGTAATTTATATGTCCATCTCAAGATACTCTTTTATCAACCATAATTCCAAGTAATTTTACACTCGGACCGCAGAGACAGGTACCTTAGTGTCCAGTAACGACTGGTGCGTAGAATGATTGAATTTCGAACTTAAAAAGAAAAATATGAGGCATTGTTGAAGAAAAGTCGTCGACCGGAGATGAAATATGAGGGGAAGTGGAATTCTCAATGTAATCTTAACCAAAGGTTAGTGTCTTGACGCATCTAAAGATTTTGGCTGCTGAGTGCTTCTTCTCACCGAGTACGAATAACCGACGCACTTCAGCTGGGTCAGAAGTACATCAATTTCAGCTTGAGATTCACAATAACCACGCATTTGCCCGTCGTCATCGATGCTGAACTCTTTCAGATTTTCTCTCATTAGTCTCTCGAATGCTGAACACATAATTAGACACGAGCAAACGAAAAACAACGCACAGGACACAAACACAGTATAACACACGATTTAAACGCGAGGAACGCAAAACACATTTAAACGAGTGCCGCAGAGCACAGCGCTACCCTGTCACTACCTCTCGAAAGTTCACAAAAGTCGAATAGTGGATATACTGTTTCTATCGTTTTCGATGTAGCGTGTACACGTCATAATGACGTCACATCGTATCCAAGTCCGGTGAACTTAGAATCCTCCCTTCTGCAACACGGGGCGCCATCAGAACGTCTTTCGATAGCGCTCTTTGGGGTGCGAATCACGCACTTCCAACAAATAAAAACAGAACATTCGTACATAAAAATCTCTTGTATTGGGCAACGAGGGAGGCTGTAGCCTATTTGTATGAAAGAAGGTAAATTGAGACAACTGTGAGCCGACAAGACTGCCACATCAGAGAAACAGGCAGTTGCGATTTCAAATCCGCCTCCACACAGCACCAGAGAATATCGTATAACGCAGTCAGGAGCCGTAGAATAAATTTCACACTGTTTTCGTTCTCGAGCGAAGCGTTGCTCAGAGCTTTCAAATAAGTAGTAGCATATTAAAACATGAAATAAGTTTATATTTCGTATTTCTTTTGAAAAGAATGGAAATAAATAAAGTTTTTTTTTCGTCACTTTCCAACACTACCAGGAACATCTTTCCTTTTTCCCTCAGAGGAAAAAAATTGATTTCAATGTCTGGTGCAAGTATATTCCCTGCGAAGCGTACTTTTCAACTACTTAATATAATACGTGGCGTTAATTTCTCTTTAGTTCTTCAGTGACAGGGCACAATTCCTGGCATGGAGAACAAGAGACATAAGCAGTTAGGTGCGGCGCTGGAAGATACATCATCTGAATGGAGAAAGAGCTAAAGTAACAACCGGCGGCAGTGTTCAGAGAAAGCGGTCGCGAATCCGGTGTTGAGTGCGACGGACTACCTGGCGGATCTTGAACTGGAAAATCTGAACATCAACAGTAGCGCGAGGCAAAGGCCGGGCAAGTTCTGTTACGCAGGAGGAGTATCCAGCAATCTGTGGGCGGCGATATACCACTGTGTGGACAGATTAAAGTTGCGTAACTGGTCAGTGAGTGGGACAGGATACTGGAATGCGTCTGACAACTGGCGGCAGACGCAGCATTACGCTGTGCTCACAGTTTTGGACATTAGTTCGCTGGCTTGAGTAGGGAGAGACTCCAATGTTTCTCTTAACCAGGTACACGGATTGACATGCGTCTTTTTCGTGGAAGATCGGAATTTGCTTATGAATTATAAAGATATGTTATGCGCCTAATACTACTAAAGATGTACCCGGTAATAGTGGGGCAACTTTGAAATGTACAAGCAAAAGTGCTTGACGTTTACTGAGTGTAGAATGAGGAAAGTCGGCAACAAACGAATAACCAGACAAAAATTGAATGTAAAATTGTTAATAATGAAGCCGCTCGTAAAAAAGTATTATACAGAGCGTTTAAATTGATTATAGTGATACCGAGAAAATACAATGGTGTTCAAGGGTGAGAAACTGTCGAAATGCTCGATAAAGATAAATAAATGATTGGATACAGCGAGACACGTGGCGCGTGCTCTACGGAGACAGGGGTGCGATGTGGCGGCCTCAGCCGCTGTGGCCGCCATTAAGACTTGAGGAACGACTCAGCTGTCACTGCAGCCCTATGATGGCGGAAATCTGTAGCCAAGTCTTAGTATTTTGTTCTTGTTTATCACGGTTGCTCAAAAAACTGAAAGATTTATTCACACTACGCAGTATGTAATTCGGCTCCCCCTGTTACTAAATGTTCAGTTTATAAAGAAAAATATAAATTACATGAAGGGCATTTCTGCTCTGGCTGGAGCAATTGTCTCCTCCACGATTGCATGATAGACGTAACACTTCTATCACGTGTGAGCATTTTGCTCATTCTTTACCTAAGAAAAATACGAGACTAGTAAAATTAATAGTCAACTTCGTCATGAATTACAGGCTCAGTTGTGCGTAGTTCGTACGAACGTGGCAGCGACGATATCTTTAGTGAGTTTGTCTGTGGTGGACGCAACATAAAACCTGGGTTTCTGTAATTGCTGGTAACTCAATCGCATCACGAACATTATCGCTCAAAATTGTCATCGCATTAAATTAACAGAAACGTACTGTTTGACTGCTAGTTGCCGCTTTCGTTACTCCTTCCCGTTTTGATTTCTTTGGTAGAATCCCAGTTACTCCGGAGAAAGCCTGAATCTTACTGCCATCATTCCGTGGCGCCAACACCAACAATCGACCGCTGATGAACCGACAGGGCTCTGTGGTCTGCAGGAGACGCAGAATTAACGGAAAGATAAACCCGGCTTCTGCATACTACGATCTGCGTTTGCGATTAATGTCTGAGTGTGCTTGCGACCAGTACGGTGTCACCGTGCGAATCTGGTGCTGGTTTGGTGATTTTGTGGATCGCGTGCTGGCTTTCCAGTGACGTGGCGGAATGTAGGCGGTCAACCTGGCTGGGTGTCATTCAGTGAGATATGTGTAGCGTCTGTAAAAAGCGAATAATTTAAGCGGTGCTGGCTGAGCGAGGTTTGCCATCCAGGAATGTTATACAGGGTGCGGAAAAACAATTTGACCAAAAGTGAAGGGCGGAAAGACAGTGCGAATCATAGGAATTTGAGTGCCGCAAGTAAGAGCCGCAAATGCGTAATTTCGGCGCTACAGGAGTGTAATTAAAATCTGACATGGGGACCTCTTTACCCAAAATGAAAGGTAATTTATAGAAAATGTACGGGTGAACACAGTCTTTGGACTAACCAGTCTTCAGGATGAGAAGAAGAAAACTTTAAAACATCACATACACGTTCATCATACTTAGGCGACGTACCACACAATATTTCCTTAGAAATGAAGACAATCGCATGTCCATATTTAATACTTGAAGATGTCTTAAAATGGTCAAAGTAATTGAAAAATGAGTCACCACTTAATTAAGTAAGCGTGTCGTAGCAAGTGGCATAATGATAGTCGAACTCTCACGACTCCATAGAAAGTGCCGGAAACGACAAAATGACGGAATGCGTTGGTAGCGATATACAACTATAAAATTTAGTAGACGGCAAGTACGTGAAAGAAAATGCGAAACGTTTAAGCAAGTAGTAAATGTATAAATGTGGTGAGAAAAGCGTCTGGCACATTATTATGTGGCAACATATTATGAGCCCCTACAGCGTCGGTATTAATGGAACGAGAGAGACAATGCACCATTGGTCAGTTCCCTATGGACTGAAAATGAAACGCAACTTTTAATGGCGTTGGTCGCATTGCTCCTATCATAGAGACGAATTAATTTTATAGTTTCTGTGATGTGGAAGTGATGACTCAGAGACCGATGAATAGTCTGATATCAGCTGCTCTCCGTATCTCGATATATCCCTGCGACACAGTAACCTACGAGACCGAGTTGCCCTGATTTGTTCTCCTGGCAGAGGAGAATTATATTCTGTTTACGGTTTTCACTGTACTGAAACGTCGTGAAATTTGCCTCAAGTCCTCCATGTAGGTATCTGACACCTGCAGCAAGTTTCCATGTTTGTACTGAGCAGTCAGGATGAACGATACGACAGAGACGACGACTACACGGGAAACAACATTCAGATAAGGAAAATTTCGGAAACCGTTTTAATCATGTGGTTACATGTTAAACAGTAATCGGTTTTGCTAGAGTGAGCAAACGTCCATGTCCCGAGCTTCATAATTTTTACACGCGTAGTCTCTGCAATGCAGCTGTCCTTCACGAAGCAGACTTATCAGTCTTTGCGTAATACGCGGTGGAGACATTAAGAGATGGTTTAGAGTACGGATTCCTGGCAGACGCCAGTGGAGTCGTGATGTGGTGGAGGGTGAAGAGGAGATTGGAAGTTGAGGAACGTTCAAAAGTCTCGTGCTCGGCCATTGAAGCGTTCACAGCTGATTTCTTGAGCGATCAGGATTACGCTCGCTGTGGAAAGAAGTGCGAGATGGACACTGCTGCAAACACATTTCACCAAAAAGCTTTGGGCGTTTAGGCACGGCGACAAAACTTGTCAAAGACTACAGACCCATCCACACGGCTGTGCACAGAGTTAGGGGGTGTCTTGTCTCCGGCCACTGTTTCCCGTGGCCCTCGCCACTAAGCGAGAGGCTGGCTGTGGTTATAAGCACATTTCCAGGATCCATATCGCAGAGGTTGCGTGATAAGACGGAACTGCTATTAGCAGATCCGTTTGCAGAGACTGCTCTATGTAATAAATAGTAGCTGTTCTACTATTTGACGTTCACAGAAACGGACTGAGTACCAGATATGCTTTCCCACGCAAGCATATTACTGAGAAATCGGAGATTCGAATAGTAGAGAACAATTGTATCATCGCAAATGTCGTGGCAGTTGTGTTTGTCCCATATTGGGCAATCGCTTCGAGAGAGTGTGTAGATACACAAATCGCGCCGATCTGTGGTACAGCTTTGCGATGTCGACTGTTGAACCGCGACGAATGGTACGTTTAAGAAGAGGAAATAAAAATGACAACATTTGTTTTCGTGGTCATTCAAATAAATCGCGGGATTGTTTTAATATATACCAAGAATGTGGAACCGACTACGCTGCAAGAATAAAATCAGCATGTTGGCAACAGACGTCACGTAATCCGTTGGTCGAGGCGAACACAAAGCCGTGAGGAGTACAAGTTTTGCGCTTGTAGGCCAGTGAGTAAACACGATCGGACAGATATCCGCCGATTACACGCTTTCCAAGAGTGTTAATACCTGTAGTGAAAGAGAAGTTGTATTAAATGGAAAAAATCGTCTGTCCAGAAATGCATGGCTCTTTTTAGAGTAGTTGCCGTGTTATTCTAGCGAGAAGCAAAAAGGCCGGGCTCGCCCGATTTCAGGGCTAGCATATGTGGCAGTGCGCAGCCGTTCATAATGAATGAGACGCGAGTGTGGATGTTATGACGTCACTGTGGTGTACGAGCAAGTAACTCCGGCCGTGGTCTCTAGTTAATGAAGTACTGTCGCAAAGAGACTGCACAGCTACGCACTAAGCTCTCGATAATACGAGATACAGTAATAACACCAACTCATTCTCTATCCGTTATCATCACGACAATTGTAACACACTTTTAGTGAGTGGCCGAATATGTAAAGGGCCACAGCACCACGTCGCAATGGAAGGTGCCAAATTAAGCAAAACATCTCAAGCAGTCAGCTCCTAAAACAAAAGTTTAGGCCAGATTAATTATACGTAAGCGACAGAGTTGCAGACGGTAACATAAACACCTCTGAGACGATTTTAGAGTGTATTGAAGCTAGAGCCAAACAAAAAGTATGCCCTTGAAATTCCTTAACTTCCTAAAACGACGGTCTTTTTCGAGTGCTACATGTCTTCTCTTAGTGTGGCCAACAACAGGCCAAGCTGTATCGGCTCTATAATAGATGCAAACCTTGACAAGTTGCTTTCTCGGTAAGCAAATTTGTCTCCGATGCTGGTTTGACGACGGTGAGTTTCCTGCACTGCTAATGGTGCATTTGATTGCCGGCGGCCACAAACACATGTGAAAATAGTGAGGGTATTAGGAAACCTGAATATGCTTAGGACGATAATGCGAGAAAACGGTTAGTAATAAATGTAAATATTCGCCGTAGTGTTTTGGCAACATTGTTTACGTTATTTATATCCAGGTAAAACCAAGGAACATCTGTTCCGTGAGAAGACAGGCCGCAGAGACGAGAGTGTACAGCAGTAACTTGTACCGTCACGGCGGCTGCTGCCTTAGCGTTGGGAAGCTGCAGAGGCTCTCCTAGACTCGATAACTTTTAACCCGTGGTGGAAGCAGCGTCGCAGACATCGACACCTTGTTTGCCAGCACGGCTGTAGTCGACTGGTCCAGAAAGAGGCGACGGAGAGATTCGTCCGAACTTCGGTTTGTTATTCACGGCTAATCCGGCGAAGAACGCCGAAAGCGAGTGTCTGAGCAATGTAGCTGCGATACACTCCGTTCCCATTTGTAACGGAAGTTTCGGCACGGTTCTAAGTCTCTGTAATTGTTCGTTTACGTATTACTGAAGAAACGAAAGCCTCTGAACTAATTACGATGGTGAGTTTACAAAACATTCAGCTTTACGAAGACAACGGCTGTGGAAATTACTCTCGCTTATACAAGTTAATATCATTTTATAGCGACCAGTATCATGGGTAGTTTCTGTTGGAACGAACGACGACTTTTGCGATTCGGTTTCTACGTCTGCATACGAGTTTCAGCCGCTGTTTCAGAGCGATAAAACATTATCAATCCCTGTTAACAGGGAGCTCACACAACGTTTGTGAATGCCGACATGATAATTAAGCAGTAACAAGACGAAAAATCTTTTTAGCTCGTCAATTACTATTGCGAAAATATTGAAATGCTTTTATATGCGGAAAGTGTTTAATATAGCAGACAATCGTTTGCTACAGGAAGGTGGAAGTGTTACACAAGCACGACGCCACAAGTGATTAGTGGAAGTGGGTAGTATTTTTCATTGAAGAATACGTTGCGTAATTTCGATTGGACAGAATGATTACTTTTGCGAGTTTGTGTGTGGAAGGCCTAACTCTAAATGAGGGTTTAAATGGACAACATACAGTTATGTGTGCCCCACCGACGTTGTTTATCGTTTAAAGGTTTATCGTTTACATGTAAAGTTTGATTGGTGGTTGTGCATTTACTATAATATCTCCGTTTTCATTTTCTCTATAAAACCGCCATTGTCAGCGAGCAAGTGATAAACTGCCGACATTGTGGAGCGCCAGCAGCAACAATAGGTCGCTGGGGCAGCGACAAAGCACTGTGGGCTGCAGCAGACGCAGAATTAACGGAAAAATAAACTCAGCTTTATCTTTCCACGATCTGCAACTGCGATTAAAAGTGCCCAACGTCAGTACCGTGTCAGTATGCGAATGCGACGCTGGTTTTACGATTTTGTGTAACCCGTGCTGGCGTTCGAGTGGCGTCACTTTTGGTAGTCAGTCACTGACGTGTGTGAAAAAACGCAAACTTCAGCAGTGGCGGTTGGGCGGGGTTTTGTCATCCTGCACTGTTACACATTATCAGACATGACCAGGTGCTGACCGCAGTCTCAGTTCTTCGATAAAATGAAAGTGCTTAAAACCGTAAAATGATGGAACGCTGTGGTAGTGTTTTTTTCCTTCAAAATACAATACGAAATCCGGCATCGGTGACCAGGTTTCGGGAGTCGATATGATAGTGTTTACCTGACGAACCAGAAGCGGTAGCGGCAGTTCGGTTTATGGAAAGCACATTCGTTAGCCGTTTGTAGAACTGTTTAATAACGTTTATATTTTGTTTGACAGAATGGAAGCGATTATTAACATACCGTTACTTGCTCGAAACGGAAACACAAGAGATTCAAATATTTTATTTTTACGCTAAACATTCTCCTCCGTTCGACATTTATAATTTACTATAAAAAGGTATCAGAATATCAGTGTCCATATTATACACAATGGAGCCCGTAGACATCTTTTTCGCGCTGTTTATTCCGTTCCACCGTCATATTCCCTATATCAAAGCTTAACACGGCAAGTCGCATGTGCCATCTGTCGGTCATCGACGACACTGCGTCCTCTGTAACTCCTTTCGCAGTTACCTTCTTCTGCAACACGGGGCGCCATCACAGCGTATACCGCTGATTCGGGTGTGAATCAGGTACTTTCAAGAAATAAAAGCAGAATATCCGTACATCGAAATCTCTTGTTGTGGACGCCGAGGGAAGGCTGTACCCTATTTGTATGACAGAAGGTAAAATGAGACAACTGTGAGTGGACAAGACTGCCACACCAGAGAAACGGGCGGCTGCGATTTCAAATCCGCCTCCACACAGCACCAGAGAATATCGTATAACGCAGTCTGGAGCCGTAGAATAAATTTCAGACTGTTTTCGTTCTCGAGCGAAGCGTTGGTCAGCACTTTCAAATAAGTAGTAGCATATTAAAACATAAGATAAGTTTATATTTCGTATTTCTTTTGAAAAGAATGGAAATAAATAAAATTTTTCGTCACATTCCAACACTCCCCGGAACATCTTTTTTTTTTTTTTCCTGAGAGGAAAAAAATTGATTTCAATGTCAGGTGCAAGTATATTGCCTACGAAGTGTACTTTTCAACTACTCAAAATAATACGTGGCATTAATTTCTCTTTAGTTCTTCAGTAAAAGGTCACAATTCGTAGCAAGGAGTAACAAGAGGCATAAGCAGTTAGGTGCGACGCTGGAAGATAGATCATCTGAATGGAGAAAGAGCCAAATTAACAACCGGCGGCAGTCTATAGAGAAAGCGGTCGCGGACAGCGTGTTAACGAGCGATCGACTGTCTGGCGGATCTTGAAACGGAAAATCTGAACTACATCGACAGCAGCGGGAGGCAAAGAGCGGAAAAGTTCTGTTACGTAGGCAGAGTATCCAGGAATCTGTGGGCGGCGATATGGCCCCGGGTGGACAGATTAAAATCGGCGTAACTGGTCAGTGAGTGGGACACGTTACTGGAATGAATCTTACAACTGGCAGCAGACGCGAAATGACGTCTGCCTTTTTCGTGGAAGATCAAGTTTTGCTTGCAAATCATACAGACGTGTTAAGCACCTAATACTACTAGAAATGTACCTTGTAAAGGCGGGCCAAGTTTCATAGGTGAACGTAATTTGCTTGACGCTGGGTTTAGAATGAGGAAATACAGTAACTAACGAACAAGTACCCGACAAAATTGAATGTAAAATTGTTAATAATCGTGCCGCTCGCAAAAAAGTATTATACAGAGCGTTTAAATTGATTGTATTGATACCGAGAAAATATACTGGAGTTCAAAGGTGAGTAAATATGGAAATACTCGATAAAGGGAAATAAGTGATTAGATACAGCAAAACACGTCGTGCGTTGTCTTGGAGACAGGGGTGCCTTGTGAAGTCACCCCACACTGTGGGCTGCTGCTGCATCTGTGGACGAGCCTCGGCAGCCGTGGCCGCCATTAAGATTTCACGAATGGCTCAGCTGCCACTGCAAGTCGGTGATGGCAGATATCTGTAGCCGAGTCTCAGTATTTTGTGCCCGTTGTTCTTTGTTGGAAAATCGCAGCTTTCATTCACACTATGCAGTACTTAACTCGGTTCGCCCTTTTACTAAATATTCAGTTTATACAGTAAAGTATGAACTACATGCAAAGGTAATTGTAAAATCATTCCTGTGTCGGAAAAAGAAATGCTCTGGCTGGAGGAATTGTTTCCAGGATGATTGCGTGACAGACGCAAGACTGCTTTCTCGTGTGAGCATTGTGCTAATTCTTTACCTAAAAAAAATGCGAGAGTAGAAGTAGTAGTAATAGTCAACTTGGTCATGAATTACAGCCTCAGTTATGTGTAGTTCATTGGAAATAGTACAATTCCGTTGTGTTTAAAATGAAACTTGGCACGGACGATAACTATAGTGAGTTTGTCTGTGGAGGGCCCAACTTAAAACCTGGGTTTCTGTAATTGCTGGTAACGCAGTCGCATCACCAAAGTTATCATTCAAAATTGTCATCGCATTAAACTACCAGAAACGTAGTGTTTGATTCCGAGTTGCCTCATTCGTTACTTCTTTCTGTTTTCATTCCTTTAAGAGAGCCCCAGTTACTCCGGAGAAACTCTGAATGTTAACTGCCCTCATTCCGTGGCGCCAACAGCAACAATCGACCGCTGATGCAGCGACAGAGCTCTGTGGTCTGCGGGAGACGGAGAATTAACGGAAAGATAAACTCAGCTTCTACATTACTATGATCTGCAATTGCGATTAATGTCCGAATGTGCTTACAACCAGTACAGTGTCACTATGCGAATCTGGTGCTGGTTTCGTGATTTTGTGGATCGCGCGCTGGCTTTCCAGCGACATGGCGTAATATAGGCGGACAAGCTGGCTTGGTGTCATTCAGTGACATATGTGTAACGAACGTATAAAGCGAATAATTGAAACAGTGGTATTTGAGCGAGGTTTGCCATCCAGCAACGTTATACAGGGCGTGGAGAAACAGTTTGACCAAAAAAGGAGGGCCGAAGGACAGCACGAAACATAGGAATGTGTATATGGTGACTAATAGTCGTAAATCCATATTTTCAGCGCTACGGGAACGTAATTGAAATCTGCCATACTGAGGCCCTTGTTCAAAATGATAGGTATTTTACAGAAAACGTATACATAAACAGAATGTTTGGACTAACTAGACGTCACGACGAGAACAAGATAAATTTCAAGCGTCACAAACACGTGTATCTCATTTAGCTGACGAACGAGACAGTACTTCTTCAGAAATGAGGACAATCACATGCCCATGTTTCTTGTTTGAGTATATTTAAAAAAAGTGAAAATGAGTGAAAAATGAGCCACCACTTAATTAACAGTAGTATGTATAGAGAATGTTCTAACTGACCACCGTTTCCATGCTGCCGTACCGCCTTAAATATTTAACTGCGACCTGTATTTTCTATACTCAGATTCCTTCGTTTGGCGCTCTCTTTGTGCCCTACGCTTTTGGTCAAATAGTTTTTCCGCCCTGTATATGCCAGACGATGCGTTACAGAATGTTGTTCGAATTCTCAGGAGTCCAGTACACTTAATCGTTCGTAGGATGTGCTAACAACGGCAAAATGTCAGAATGCGTCGGTAGCAATTTGTAACTATAGAGTTCAGTAGACAGTAACTATGTAAAAGGAAATGTGACACGTATAACGAGGCACTACGGAATTAGACGTGTAATATGTTTTCTGATTACAAAAAGTTCTCTAGTGGAGCGGTAACCGCATAAATGTCGTGACAAGCGTGTGTGTCACGCTATTATGGAGCAACGTATGAGACCCCACAGAATCGGTATTATTGAAAGCACGCACCGTTGGTCTGTTGCCAAAGCGTTCAAAATTAAACAAAACACTTAACTGGGTGTATGACATTGGAACTATCATCGTGAACGAAGACGAAATAAATTTATGGTGTCTATGATGTGGGAGTGATGATTCAGAGACTGATGAATACGGTGAAATTAATTTCTCTCTCTCTCTTTTTTTTGATAAATATCTACGACACTATGCAACCAAGTAGCCCCTATTCCTTCTCCTGACCAGAGGCAAACACTATTCTACTTATTAACTGTTTTGACAATACTGAAATGTGGTGAATATTGCTTCTAGCCCTCCATCAAGGTGGGCTAACAGAATCGGATACCTGCCGCGAGTTTCCATGTTTGTACTGAGCAGTCAAGATGAAAGGCGCGACAGAGACGGCGACCACGCGGGACACAACATTGGGATGCCCAAAATTTCGGAAACCACTTTTCTGTAGTCATGTTTACATGTTAAACCTTAACCGATTCTACTAGCCAGAACGAACGTCTGCGGTACGTCCCAACATTCTTATGTATCAGACCCATGGTCTCCGCTGAGCAAACTATCGACGATGAAACAAATACAAAATATAAACTTATTTTATCTTTTCCTGTGCTACTACTTATTTGAAAGCTCTGAGCAACGCTTCGCTCGAGAACGAAAACAGTGTGAAATTTATTCTACGGCTCCTGACTGCGTTATACGATATTCTCTGGTGCTGTGTGGAGGCGGATCGGAAATCGCAACTGCCTGTTTCTCTGATGTGGCAGTCTTGTCGGCTCACAGTTGTCTCAATTTACCTTCTTTCATACAAATAGGCTACAGCCCTCCCTCGTTGCCCACTACAAAAGATTTTTATGTACGAATGTTCTGTTTTTATTTCTTGGAAGTGCGTGATTCGCACCCCAAAGACCGCTATCGAAAGACGTTCTGATGGCGCCCCGTGTTGCAGAAGAAGGTAACTGCGAAAGGAGTTACAGAGGACGCAGTGCAGTCCACGGCCGACAGATGGCAGCATGCGACTTCCCGTCTTAACTTTTGATATAAGGAATAAGACGTTGAACGGAATAAATAGCGCGAAAAAAATGTCTACGAGGGCCATTCTGTCACACAACGACCAAGGACCTTGTATATAGTACTGGACACGGAAATTGTTATATCTTTTTGCAGAAAATTATAAATGTCGATCGGAGGAGAAATCTTTAGCGTAAAAATAAAATATTTGATTCTCTGTTTCCGCTTCGAAAAAGTAACGATATGTTAATAATCGCTTTCATTGTGTCAAACGAAATATAAAACGTTATTTAACAGTTCTACAAACGGCTAACGAGTGTGCTTTTCATAAACCGATCTGCCACTACCGCTTCTGGTTCGTCATGTAAACGCTATCATATCGACTGCTGAAACATGGTCACCGATGCCGGATTTCTTGCTGTATTTCGAAGGAAAAACACACTACCACGGTATTCCATCATTTTACGGTTTTAAGCACTTTCATTTTATCGAAGAATTGAGACTGAGGTCAGCACCCTTGTCGTGTCATGTCTGATAATGTGTAACGTTGCAGGATGGCGAAACCCCCCCCAACCGCCACTGCTTACGTTTGCGTTTTTTCACACACGTCAGTGACTGACTACCAAAAGGGATTACACAAAATCGTAAAAGCAGCGTCGGATTCGCATAATGACACGGTACTGACGTTGAGCACTTTTAATCGCGCTAGCAGACCGTAGAAATATAGAAGCTGAGTTTATTTTTCGGTTAATTCTGCGTCTCCTGCAGCCCACAGACCTTTGTCGTTGCCTCAGGTACCTATTGCTGGTGCTGGCGCTCCACAATGTCGGCAGTTTTAACTTTCTCGCGAATAATGGCGGTTTGATGCAGAAAATGAAAACGGAAAAATGATAGTAAATGCACAGCCATCAGTCAAACTTTACATTCATCGGACTTAGAAGCGAGTAAACCTTTAAGCGAGTAATAACGTCGGTGGAGTGCACATGACTGTATTTAATCGATATAAACCCACGTTTAGAGTGAGGCCTTTCAGATGCAAACTCGCCAAAGTTATCATTCTGTCCAATCGAAATTACGCATTGTATTCTTCAATGAAAAATACTACTGACTTCCAGTAATAACTTGTGGCGTCATGCTTGCATAACACTTCCACCTCCCTACAGCCAACTAACTATTGTGTCCTATATTACACACTCTGTTGGCATTTGAAAGCATTTCAATATTTTCGCAATAGTAATGGACGACCTATAAAAATTCAACGTCTTCTTACTTATCTTGTCGGCATTCACATACATAATGTGAGTGCCGGGCACCTTTTTGTTCACATGGAGAGACAATGATTTATTGCTCTGAAACAGCGGCTAAAACTCGTATGCAGACATGGAAAGTAACAATCTATCGTATTCGTCACCAGGAAATGATACTAACTGATATAATCGACAATAATTTCCATAATCGTTCTCTTTCCAAAGCTAAATGTTTCGTAGACTCATCATCGTAATTTGTTCAGAGGTTTTCGTTTCTTCAGCAGTACATAAACAAACAATTACAAAGAGGTGAATTTTTGAACGTCGCGAAAGCAGTACTGCGCCGAAAATTTCGTTACAACTGCGAACGGAGTGTCTCCCAGCGGCATTCTGGATACAAATGCTTTCGGCGTGTTTGCCGCGTAAGATTTGAATAAGAAATCAAGATTCGGACGAATCTCTCCATCGCCTCTCTCTGCACCAGCCGGTTGCAGCCGTGCTGTCAAAGAAGGCGTCGATGTCTGCGACGCTACTTCCCCCCCATGCTCGAATCGCAACCAAGTCGGGGAAATCCTCTGCTGCCCCTCAAGGAAAGACGGTAGTCGCGGTGCCGGTGCAAGCTTCTGCTCTACGTTCCCATCTCTTGCGGCCTGCCTTTCCACGGAACTGATGTACCTTGGTTTTACCTCTATAAATAACGCAACTAATTTTACCTAAAATACTACAGTGAATATTTACATTTATTGCTAACTGTTTTATCGCATTATCGTCCAAAGCATATTCAGGTTTCGTAATACCCTCTATGTTTTCACACGTGTTCTTGGCCGCGGGCAAGCAAATTGCACCATTAGCAGAGCAGGAAACTCACCACCGTAAAAGCAGAGACGAATTTGCTTACCTGGAAAGCTGCCTATGGCATTATGTATTCTGGAACCGACACAGCTTGGTCTGTTATTCGCCACGCTAAGAAAATACATTTGGCTCTCGAAAAGTTCCGTCGTTTTTGGAAGTTAAGGAATTTCAAGAGCATACTTTTTGTTTGTCTCTATCTTCAGTACACTCTAGAAACATCTCAGTGGTGTGTACGTAACCGTTTGCAACTCTGTCGCTTACATGTGTTTATTCAGGCCTTACTTGTGTTGTAAGGGCTGACTGCTTGACATGTTTTCCTTGATGCATGATTTTCTGAAGAGGTGATTGTTTCCGTTTAGTACGACACTTTTTTTTCTAGTGTATGTGTTAACCCTCTTTGAAAGCGTGCAAATGGCGGATATCTGGCCGATCGTTTTTAAGTCACAAGCGCAAACCTTATACTCCTTATGGTTTCAAAATTCTAACGTAGTCTGTTTCACATTCTTGGTATACATTAAAACAATTCCCCAATGTTTTTTGAAAAACCAAGAAAATAAAAGTTGTCATTATTTATACCCTCTTGTTAAACGTGCCATTCGTCGTGTTTCAACAGACGGCGTCGCAAAGCTGTACCACACATCGATGCGATTTGTATACCTAGATACTCTCTCGAAGTCATTGCCCAATATGGGACAAACACGTCTGCGGGACATTTGCGATGATAGAATCGTTCTCTACTATTCGAATCTTCGATTTCTCCGTAATATACTTACATTAGGAAGCGTATCTGGTACCCAGTCCGTTTCTGTGAACGTCAAAAAGTAGACATCTTCAACTTTTGTAGTCCTGTCTTCCTCAGTTGCGTGTAATATTACGGTATATTGATAATTTTTACTTATGGACCGTCTGACAGTCGGCAACAGAAAACAAAACATTGCATTGAAACAAGCGTTCAGTTCATAGTGCTGTGGAATGTGGGAAAAAAACCGCGAATTCGCATTCATAAGAAGAAGAACACCGAAAATGCAACAGGAGCGTAATATGTAAGAAATTGTCCACGCAACCTGCCACTGATGATGTCTTGCAGAAAATAAAGGCGAAACGCGTATGGCACTAAAATTGTGTTTTATTCAGTTGCTGTCAGACGGTCGATAAGTAAAAACTATCGATATACCGTCAAATAGTAGGACTGCTACTACATAGTACGTAGGGCAGTATTTGCAAACCGATCTGCCAATAGCAGTTCTGTCTTATCACGCAAACACTGCGATATGGATCCTGGAAATGTGCTAATAGCCACAACCAGCCTCTCGCTTAGTGGCGAGGGCTACGGCAAACAGTGGCCGGAGACAAAACACCCCCTGACTCTGTGCACAGCGGTCTGAATGGGTCTTCAGTCTTGGAGTAGTTTTGCCGCCGTGCGTAAACGCCAAACGCTTTTTGGTGAAATGTGTTTGCAGCAGTGCCCATCTCGCGCTTCTTTCCGCAGCGAGCGTAATCCTGATTGTTCAATAAATCAGCTACGTACGCTTCAGTGGCCGTGCACGAGGCTTTTGGACATCGTCTTCCAGGATTCCGTACTCTCCACTACTTGTTAATGTTTCCTCTTCATATTACACAAAATGACAAGTTCGCTTCGTCAAGGGCAGCTCCATTGCAGAGAGACGTGTGTAAAAATTATGAAGCTCTGGACATCGACGTTTGTTCATCCTATCAAAGCCGATTAATGTTTAACATGCAACCTCATCATTAGAGAAAAATGGTTTCCGAAATTTTCCTCACCTGAATGTTGTTTCCCGTGTAGTCGTCGTCTCTGTCGTACCGTTCATCTTGACTGCCGAATACAAACATGGAAAATCGCAGCACGTGTCAGATACCTTGACGGAGGACTAGAGGCAAAATTCACCACGTTTGAGTACAGTCAAAAACGTAAATAAATTGAATGTGGTTTGCCTCTGATCAGAAGAAGAAATGAGGGCTACTTGGTTCCATAGGTTAACGTGTGGGGGGAGTTGATATGGCGGTATTAATCGGTCTCTGTCATCACTTCCACGTCACAGGAGCTGTAAAAATACTTTCCTTGCGATGATAGGAGCAATGGGACCAACACAGTTAAAAACCGTGTTTTATTTTCAGTGCTTTGGGAACTGACCACCGGTGCACTGTCTCTCGTTTCATGAATACCGATGCTGCATGGGCTCATATGTTGCTCCGTAGTACCGTCACGGAGGCTATTGTCACGACATTTATACATTCGGCACTTCAGTTGAGGACTTTTTGTGATCAAGAAACGTATTATACATCTTACATTCTAGCTACATGGTTAAACGTATCGCATTTTTTCTATTAAATTTTAAAGTTATATATCGGTACCAGCGCATTCCGTCATTTTGCCGTTTCCAGCACTTTCTATGGACTCCTGAGAAGTTGACCATCATTCTGCCATGTCTTGTCTCACATATACAGTGTGTGAGAAAACAGTCTGACCCAAAGTGTAGGGCAGAAAGACAGCATTAAAAAAACCAATCCGAGTATAGGAACTAGAAATGGCTGTTGAATATTTACAGCGCTGTGCCAGCATGAAAACGGTTGGCAGTTTGAACATTTGCTGCGACATACTTAACGCTAAGTAAGTGGTGGATCACGTTTCCTTTACTTTGTCCTCTTGAAGACATGTTGAAATGTAAAACATGGACATGTGATTGTCTTTGTTTCTAAAGAAATGTTGTCTAGAACGTCGGCTAAGTATTACACAGGTGTATGTGATGCTTTGAGTTTTTCTTGTTATCGTCCTGAGATTGGTTAGTCCATAGACTGTGATTACACTTACATTTTGTGTGAATTATCTTTCATTTTGAGTAAAGATCTCCACATGTGAGATTTTAATTACGTTCCTGTAGCTCCTAAAATACGAATTTTCGACCCCGAGTTGTTGTACTCAAACTACCAAGTTTCACACTGTCTTTCCGCCCTACACCTTTGGTCAAATCGTTTCTCCGGACCCTGTATAACGATGCTGGATGGCAAAACCCTGCTCAACCAGCACTGTTTAAATTGTTAACTTTTAACGTACGCTACACATACGTCACTGAATGACTCCCACCCCGGTCGTCCGCCCATATTGCGTCGCGTCACTGGAAAGCCAGCACGCGGCACACAAAATCACGAAACCAGCATCAGATCTGCATAATTACTCTGTACTTATTGTCAGCACATTTAGACGTTAGTCACAAATACATATAGTAGTAATGTAGAAGCTGGATTTATTTTTCTGTTAATTTTCCGTCTCCTGCAACCGACAGAGCTTTGTCGCTGCGTCAGAGACCGATTGTTGCTGCCAGCACCGCGGAATGTTGGCAGTTTTAACTCTCCCGCGAGTAATGGCGGTTTTGTGAAATAAGCGAAAACGGGAGAAGAATTCAGATGCAAGTGTTCATCATCGAAATGAGAGTGAATCCCTACTTGACGCATGTCTACCCACAGCAAGAACTCGCGTAGGTGTGTGTCCTTCCCCACATGTGAATCACACTCCTAGTCGCTGGCCAGTTGTACCACTGTAACGCATCCGAACTGTGCTGTTTCGTACTCGGCACATTCATGGATGGCCTTCTGTCACAGCTGCCTCCAGCTGATGTTACGCTACACCCCCGAGAAGGAGGCGATTGAGTGAAAGAATCTCGTAAACATGTAAGGAAATCGTAAAGAAGTACCGTCAAAACGTTTTTATCGAAGCCAAATAACTCACTGATGCTGATTTATTACGCTCGCGTGGATCACACGCGTCGTGCGGAATATGTCAAACGGTAACAGGTGGAACGTATTTACACTCCATGGTTTTGAAGACGTATAATGGACAGAAAAATTGCTCTAGAGCCAAGGAGAAATCTTAGTCGTGCACGTAGAATTAGCGAGTATGTTGTCATCAGGCATCGCTTATGATGACGTAATTAAAAAGTTTACAGCATCATTTCTTTGTATCGATGTGTTAAATGGTAACAGACAAGAAAGGATTCCTCGAATGCCTTTACACGCTGCTCATGATAGGAGGAAGACTGCATTCAAGTCAACTATTAATTCGCTGAGAAGGCAAAGAAATGGAAAAAGCTTGCCTCAGCGTTATTATTCTGTCGTGTAGCTGGGTGGCGCCTATCGCGAGAATGAAGTCCGCCAAAACTTTGGTTTACGATGCCTGACTTCGTTATGTGCTCCCCGCTGGCGTACGTGAATCTGTGAACACACAGCGGGCTTCATGTGTTCGGCCGTAGAGATACACATATACACGGCGCCTGCATCTATCCTTCCCGTGTTGTGGTTCGAAACCAAATGGATTAGACGGTTGCACTATCTGCAACTGCAATCAAGTACTGACTTCAACAACTAATCTTGTTGCATTAGTATCACTCATTTGGTAATTCAATTACTCTACTTTCTGCAAGATTCGCGACGTTAATGCGATAACTGTCCTTGTTACGTTTGGCCATGTGGAACGACAGCAAACGTTTCAAAAACTGTCCTACCAACTCTTTATTTTCACAAATGGCAGAATTACAGGAATGCGACGAATTTCTCTTCTTGTTGGACTGTGGCTCACTCAGCTGGCCTCTTCCACAGAATCGGTTGGCGGGAATCATATAGTTTTCTGGTCATTTCCTCACGACTACGTCTCATGTGTGGCATTATGCTTTAAGAAGTGACATCCGTAACGTCCTATTTTTACACGGAATAAAAACCTACGACTTGTGCTTTATATAGTACAAATGACGAACCAATATCGAGATAAGAAGAAAACGTTGCTTGTAGAGTAAATTCATAATAGTGGGTTAGAGATTAACGCTCTGTCGTGTCAAAAATTTTCGCCATTCGTAGAGTTTCAGAAATGACGACCGACACAGCCAACATTCCTGCTTTCATCCAACCCAAGGATTTTGGGAAATGTTTGCCGCGTAGCGTGTGCTGTTGTCATTTGGGTTGAAATTCTCGCTTTTGAAAGAGTGTCCAAACATTCCTGAGTGATCGGTCAGTGGGCAAACTGTAACGACTTTTGTTTCACGTGTCTTTTTGATGGTCGGCAAGCGCGGGAGCTCACCGGTCAGCCCAGCCCTAGAAACGCATATGCAGATGTGTAGTCATACTGTGGAAAATTTACATATGTTCCATACGCATGGCGTTCCATGATACACAACCGTGACGTTGTAACCTCTACACTCCCGTCCTGTTTATTACGAGAGATTGTCACAACCTACATATGCAGCCCCTACCTTATCCTCTGTTCACCAACATGATACGTTCAGTGTTCCAAAAGATTCCTCCGTGTTAACGTTGTAGTTGCATCTTCCTCCGCAAAGTAGTTCCGCGATATCTCACACATTCCGGCCACGTATCAAATCAATATCAGAGTTGCCTTGATGACGGCACAGAGTAAATTACTCATTAATATCTGCTTCTACAAAACGCGTTGTGCACTCTCCGTCGTGTTTAAATGGTCCTTACTAGAAGACTGTAGTAGAAACTGGCGCCAGTCATACACGTACGTAATCTTTGAAAACTGTGACCCAATTACGGGAAACACAGTTGCCGTACTAGAACCACTGTGTACTACCAGAATTTTTAATTTGTCATTGATACACTGACTTTTGCGTAACAAAGCGTCTGTTGTACCCCGGAGATTTGCACGAATAATGCATACTACGGCACTTCTGTTTCTTTCAGACCGATGCCTCGACGTAAACATCGAAACATCCAGTTGCTATTAACGTTTTGGAGCCAGTGAAGATGTGCTTCTGGAGGAAGTATTTTGCTGCTTTCAGTTTAGTCAGTATTGGAACATTTGAAGCTACTTTGTCTACTGGTCAGAAGAAACTGATAGCACCTCTTAGTTCCGGCAGATTATACTTTACCGTTCCTGCACGTACAACCACCACGTCACACAGTGTGTGTTACTCTTGTGCCGTAGCTTTATAGTGAGAGCAGAAAGGAAAAAAAAAAGACAGCTGATATCAGTATATTTAACGAAGTCATTCATTTCTGTGTACGTTATTCACCTCTCGCTGTGTGTCCTGCTCTGTTTGGGAAAGGAGGAAGCGTCGGTAGCAAACTTTTGTCAACGGCTGAATCTGGAGGTCGTCCGTAATAGCGAGGCGATGAAGGCATTTGCGAACTAGGGGTAAATCTGTTTAATTTTTTGTTATTTCATCGCATAGGTGAATAGACTGAATCAGCATAGTGTCGTCTCCCCTAATCCACAGAAGATACGATAAGAAATGTTACGTTCTTCCGATTAATCTACAGCTAAGAAAAACCTTCAACTTCTCATCGTAATCGCAGTTCCTTCCAGTTCACCGCCCTGTAATTCGTCAGAATCAGATAAACGGACAATTAAAATGACGCAGTGTCTACAATATACTGTTGCGAAAACAGGTGTGCGCCTAAAATTCCGTTACAACGGGGAACGGAGTGGCTCATGACGCCATTCTTGCGTCAGACGCTGTCCGTGCTCTTGTCGAGTTAAACTTTTGTATCTGTTCAGGACTACTTTAGAAAGATTCGTCTCCTTTACTTCGGCTCCGCATCACTGTCGCCGTGCTGCCAGACGAGGTGTCGACGTCTGCGACGCTGCTCCCCCACGTCCGGACGCAAATGATTCGACCAACTGCTCCGTAGAATAGCCGCTGCACAAATTGAATTTTTTTTTGGGAAATCTGGTTTTTGCGGCATCTCTGACGACAGAAAAATGTGAACCCCTTTTCTTATACAAAAGTCTGTATTCCTATATTTTTTGTTGGTAACAGTACTCTAAATATTTTTACGTAAAACGCTAGGCAAAGTATTACACTTAGATGAGGCAAGTGGCAAACGAGGGAAAATGTTAGAAAAATGGCGTGCTTCCCAGACTTGACTGTTCCCTTCGCTTCAGTTGTGTTACACATATTCAGGTCTGGGGAGGGCGTCTCTTGCTGATACACTGTGGAGACGTCGCAACATCGACACTCGCGAGTCATTCATTACCGACGATCCTGCACTGGCAAACAAGCCACGCCTGTAATCTAGTGACCCTGGCCTCACATTCTCATTACTAAAGTACTGAAGAAACAATTTTTTTCTATTTCAATGTGTCTCATTTTTGCTCTACTATACGCTTAATACGCCTTGAAAACGTAAACGGCGGACATCTTTCCGACTGGTTTCAACTCTGCTAGCTACAGCTGCCAGCTAATATAATTATTAATCGCTCTGTCTGGTGATTGTGCAAAAGGATCGCGCGAGCCGAGTAGACGACATGTTTACATCGCTGTGACGTCTTCTTTCCGGAAGTGGTGCTGTGGTGCTGTACATTCCGGTCGTGTATAAAAACAGGCCAGTACTCGTCCTCTTGACAATGTGGAAACACGTAAAGTAATCCTTTTTGTAACCTGTTGTCAAGTATGCCGTCCATTCTCTATCGTGCGCAACCTGTATCTACACTTAGTTCACAGCCGTGCACCAGTAAACGTAACTTTTGTCGCTCAATACAGCACCTTCCAACGCTTTAACGGACGTGGATACTTTTGAACACCCGTTTACGTGCAACCTCCTCCTGCTCCCCATGTTTTCACTGGCGTCCGTAACAAGTCCGTACCCTCCACCATTTGTTAATGTCTCCTCTCGATATTAGGGAAACACCGAAAAGTTCGCTGTACCGAGGATAGTTGCATTGCAGAGGCTATGAGCGTAATTGTTATGAAGCTCGCAAAATAGAGGCTTCTTCGGACTAACGTTTCATATGCAAACATGACTAGAGAAAAGCAGTTGCCCAAAGTTTTGTCTTGTGAATGTTGTGTCCCGTGTAAACGTCATATCTGTCGTACCGTACACCTTACCTGCTCAGTAACCAGGCTAGGTGTTAAATCAGAGAAAATATTTAATTCTGGTCGAGGTCTACGTGGTTCCATAGATTGTTGTCCACATGTTTCAGATGTTTATTGAAATACAAAGAGAAGTTAATATCGCCGTATTCAACAGCCTCTGAGTCATCAATACCGAATCACAGACGATAAAAAAGAGTACCGCCGTTACTCACGTTGATGGTAACAATGTGACCAATGCAGTTAAAAATTTTGCTTCGTTTTCAATGCTTTGGCAGTTGACCGACGGTGCATAATCTTTACTTTCATTAATATTGACTCTGTGCGGTCTCACGTGTTGCCCCATAATAGCGTGACTGATACCCTTGTCACGACACTTGTACATTTACTACTTTACCTGAGGACATTTTGTAATCAAGAAACGTACTTCACATCTATTTCCTTAGCGCCTTTGTTAAACGTATCATAGTTGTCATCCACTGAATTTTAAAATTACAAATTGCTTTCAACGCATTCCGTCATTTTGCCGTTTTCCACACTTTCCATCAAAGATTAAGTATGCTGGACTCTAGAGAATTCGACCAACCCTCTGTCACGCCTCCTGGCATATGCAGGGTGCGGAAACACAATTTGACCAAAAGTGTAGGGCACAAGGACGGCAACAAATGAAAGAATCTCAATATAAAAGCCAGAGGTCGCTCGTGAATATTTAAGGCGCTAAGTCAGCATGACAACGGTGGTCGGTTTGAACATTTGCTACAGATAATTATGTTAATTAAGTGGCTGTTTATCCGTCATTCATTTTGGCTCTTTTATGAGATATTGAAAAATGAAACATGGTGCGTCTGCCAAGTCCGATACACGTGTGATACTTTAAATTTATCCTGTTCTTCAAATATTCTGTTTACGTACACACGTTCTGCAAAGGCAGATCGTAGTAATATAGAAGCCGACTTTATCTCTCCGTTAATTCTCCAAATCTCGCAGACCACAGAGCTCTGTTGGTGCATCAGCGGTCGATTGTTGCTGTAGGCGCCACGGAAAGATGGCAGTTAGATTCTGGCTTTCTCTGGAGCAACTGGGATTCTATTACAGAAATGAAAACAGAAAGAAGTAACGAACGCGGCAGCCAGCAGTCAGACAGCACTTTTCTTTTAGTTTAATGCGACGACAATTTTAAAAGATAAAGTGTTTTATCTATTAAAAAAATCAAAGTTTAAAGTTACGCTCGCAACAGACAAACTAACTAAACGTTATCGTCCTTGCCACATTTCATTTTACACACAACTGAATCAGACTATTTCTTATGAGCTACACATAATTCATGACGAACTTGACTGTTACTATTCCTACTGTTGTATCTTCCTTACGTAACGAACGAGCAAAACGCACACATGAGATAGTAGTCTTGTGTCTAGCACGCTATCTCCCAGGAAACAATACCTCCAGCCAGAGCATTTCCGGTTGCCACAAATGAATGATTTTGTCATTACCTCTACATCTAATTCATATGTGACCTTCCAAACTGAATTACGTAGGCCTACTACATTGCGTGAATGAATGCGGCAGTTTTCTCGGCAACAACGATAAACAAGCAAAGAAATAGAAAGACTTGGCTATAGATGTCTGCCATCATAGGGCTGTCGTGACAGCTGAGTCTTCCGTGACGTCTTAATGGTGACGACAGCGGCTGAGGGGCGTTTAGAGACGGCAGCAGACCACACTGACGTGTGACGTCACTTGGCAACCAAGTCTTCTAGTATCCGCTGCAATTAATCATTTATTTTTATCGATCATTTCATAGGTATACATTTTCGGTAAATTAACCATCATTTGGTGCCAAGATGCCCGTGTGGGAGATTTTAATTACGTTCCGGTACCGCCGAAAATGTGCAATTGCCACGCCTAAATGCTATTCTCAAATTTCTGTGTTTCATGCAGCGCTTCCAGGCTGCACTTTTCATCATATATTTTCTATGTAGCCTGTACAACGATACGGGATGGCAAACTTCGCTGAATCAGCACTGCTTAAATTTTTAATTTTTTACGTACACTGCACATATGTCATTCAATGACTCCCACGCCGGTCGTCCACCTATATTTTGCTACGTCACTGGAACGCTGGCACGCGACACACAAACCGTGAAACCAGCATCAGATACTCATAACTGCACTGTACAGAGTGTGAGCAAATTTAAAAGTTAATCACAAACGTAGACAGTAGTAATGTAGAAGCTGAATTTATTTTTCTGCTAGTCTTCCCGTCTCCTGCAACCGACAGAGCTTTGTCGCTGCCTCAGTGACTGATTGTTGCTGCTACCGCGCGGGTCGGTGTAAATTTTAGCTCTCCCGCGAGTAGTGGCGGTTTTCTGAGATAAACGAAAACGGGAGGAAAATATATACGCAAGTGTTCGTCATCGAAACGATAGTGAATCCCTAATTGGCACAGCGACTTAATTTTTAATATTCAGGAACAGCAGAATCTTGCGTTGCCCGCCAATTGCGAGATGCGTGTCCATTCCCACACGTGAATCACACTCCTAGTCGCTGGCAGTTGTACCATTGTAATGCATTCGAAGTGTGCTGTTTCGCACTCCGCACCTACATGGATAGCCTTCTGTCTCAGCTGATCTTACCCTACACTCCAGAGAAGGAGGAGATTCTGTGAGTAAATCTTCCGGAAAATACGTATACTAATCGTAAAAAAGTACCGTCAAAACGTTTTTATCCAAGCCAATTACCGCATGTGATACTTTTATTATGCTCAGTTGCATGACGTGCGTTGTGCGGAGTAAGCGTAGCGATAAGGGACGGAGCTCCACGGTTTTGAAGACGTATGATGGCTAGAAAAATTCCTCTCGAGTCAAGGCGAAACCTTAAACAAGTACACAGGATTAGCAGATATGTAGTCACCACCCATCGATTGTCAACACATAATAAAGAAGTTGACAGCGTCGTGTGTTTCGTATCGACGCGGATTATAATCGCGGTGTCAGAACGTGTTTTACTTCGTACAATGTGTCCAGCTGTTGTCCCGTTTCTACAGATTGCGTTCGTATCTGGTAACGGATAAGAAAAAAGATCTATCGTCGGCTTTTACACGCTGCATATGTGAAGACGAGAACCGCAGTGAAGGTCACAACTAATTCACTGGAAAGGCGATAAAAACAAAAAACAAAAAATCTTCTGTCCGCGATATTGCTCTGTCATGTCGCCGGGGAGCAATGATCGCGAGAACGAAAGCCACCAAAGCTTCATTTTACGGTGCCTGACTGCGTTATACGCTGCTCTTTGGCGCATGCGGACACACACCACGTTTCATACCTTAGGCCATAGAGATACACATATATAAGGCACGTGCATCTATCCTTGCTGTGTTGTGGTTCGAAACCAAGGCAGTTGCAGTATTTATAAAAACTTCATTCTGCAGCATTTATAGGTAGAATCAAGGACTGATTTCAACAACTGATCTCCTTGTTGTATTAGTATCACACACGTAGTAATGAAGTTGAGCTAATTTCCCCAAGATTCGCAGTGTTAATCCGATAACTGTCCTTATTGCAGTTGGCCACGTGAAATGACATCAAACGTTCCAAACACTGCCCTGACAATTCTTTATTTTCACAAACGACAGAATACAGTAATACGACGAATTCCTGTTCTTGTTGGAATGTGGCTCATTTAGCTGGCCGCTTCCACAGAATCGGTTTGGCGGGAAGCATATAGTTTTGTGGCCGTTTCATCGGGAGTACGTGTGAGGTGTGTTGTTATGCTTTAAGAACTAACATCCGTGATGTCCAAATTTACACAGAATACGAGTCTATGATCCCTGCATAATCCAGTACAGGTAGCGACACAGTATCGAGATATGAAGCGTGATGTACCGAATACGTCACTCATGGAAGACATTAATATACCGAGTTAAAGATTAACATCCTGTTGTCTCAAAATTTTCGCCATTCGGAGCGTTTTAGACCTGACGACCGACACGCATCCCTACTTTCTACCTATGCAACGATTTTGAAACAGGTTTGGTGCGTAGCTTGTGGAGTCAGTTGGGTTAAAATTCTCCCTTTTTAAAGAGTGTGTCCAAACATTCCTCAGTGCTCCGCCACCGGGCAAACTGTAACGACTTTTGTTTCACGTGCGCTTGTGACGGTCTGTGCAAGCACTTGCATAGTAAGCAGCGCTGGTAATTCACTGCCGTCCACCAAGCCCGGGAAACGCACAATATGCAGATGTAGACACCTACTTTGGAAAGTGTACGCACGTTCCGTACTCATCGCGGCAGTCCTCGTTACGTGGTACACAACCGTGACGTCACACGGACACACTCGCCCTGTTTATGACGGCCGACTCTGCAGCGCCACACGTGCAGCCCCTGCCTTCGACAGAGCTCGGCCTTACAGTATTCTTACTAAGACGATATGTTTAGTATTGCAAAAGATTTGTCCTATTATGAAGTTTTAGCATCTAAATGGTGTACTACTACTGCTTTAATATACTATCAAAACATATAAATGGCTTACATCTAAACGATCGCCAGGAAAACAGGGATTACAAGTTCCAAACGCACAAATTTCCCTCGCTTTGTTTTCTGCATCGACAATCGAATCGCACAGCCTTTGTTGCCAAAGAGTTTTCGTTGTAGTTTGCTTCTTCCTCTGCGAAGTAGTACTGTGATTTCTTAAACATTCCAGCCACGTATCAGCTCAGTATGAAAGTCGCCTTGATGACAACAGAGAAGAAATTTATCATTTCAAGGTTCTCGTACGATGTTTGGTTTTCGCTCTTCGACGTGTCCGAAAAGTTCATACTACTACGAATCTGTATTTTTCTTTTGTTTCCTTCACTGCTTGCTCAATATACAGATTGAATAACATCGGGGACAGGCTACAACCCTGTCTCACTCCCTTCCCAACCACTGCTCCCTTTCATGTCCCTCGACTCTTATAACTGCCATCTGGTTTCTGTACAAATTCTAAATAGCCTTTCGCTCCCTGTATTTTACCCCTGCCACCTTTAGAATTTGAAAGAGAGTATTCCAGTCAACAATGTCAAAAGCTTTCTCTAAGTCTACGAATGCTAGAAATGTAGGTTTGCCTTTCCTTAATCTATTTTCTAAGGTAAGTCGTAGGGTCAGTATTGCGTCACGTGCTCCAACATTTCTGCAGAATCCAAACTGATCTTCGCCGAGGCCGGCTTCTACCTATTTTTCCATTCGTCTGTAAAGAATTCGTGTTAGTATTTTGCAGCTGTGACTTATTAAACTGATAGTTCGGTAATTTTCACATCTGTCAACACCTGCTTTCTTTGGGCTTGGAATTATCATATTCTTCTTGAAGTCTGAGGGTATTTCCCCTGTCTCATACATCTTCCTCACCAGATGGTAGAGTTTTGTCATGGCTTGCTCTCCCAATACACTCTTCTATACGCAGTTAAGCCGAATACGTTTTTCCGCCAGTTCTCCGTCCCTGCGGCCGACAGAGCTTTGCCACTGCCTCAGCTGCTGACTGTCGCTGCTGGCGCTCCGAAATGTCGGCAGGTCCACTCCCTCGCCAGTGACGGCGGTTTCCTGGCCTAAAGGAAAGCGGGAAAAGTTTTTCGAATATGCCCTAAGAAGAACGTCGCGTCGCCTGCCATTTACGAGATGCTTAACCATTCCCACATGTCATAATCACACTCCTAGTCGGGCCGGCCTGAGTGGCCGAGCGGTTAAAGGCGCTACAGTCTGGAACCGCGCGACCGCTACGGTCGCAGGTTCGAATCCTGCCTCGGGCATGGATGTGTGTGATGTCCTTAGGTTAGTTCGGTATAAGTAGTTCTAAGTTCTAGGGGACTTATGACCACAGCAGTTGAGTCCCATAGTGCTCAGAGGCATTTTTCAACTCCTAGTCGCTGGCTAGTTGCACTGTTTTAATGCATCCGGACACTGCTATTTCTCAGTCCGCACGTTCATGGTTGGCCTTCTGTCACAGCTGCCTCCAGCTGATGGTATCCTAAATTTCTGAGGAGGAGGAGGAGGTTGTGTGAGAAAATATTCAAGAAAACACGTATGGAAATCGTCAAAATATACCGTCAAAACATATTTATCCGTGCCAGGTAACGCATTTGATTCTGCTTTATTGTGCTGACCTGGATGACACGCGATGCGTGGTAAGAGGTGTAACGTATTTTTACGCTCCAAGATTATGGAGACTTGCAACGGCTAGAAAATTCGTCTTGAGTCAAGGCGAAATCTTAATCATATATGTATTATCAACGTGTATTTTGTCAACAGGCATCGATTGTGAAAAAGTAATAAAAACAGTCGACAATATCATCTGTTTTGTACCGATGCGGAATTTAAACGCCGTGTGAGAAACTGTTTCCTTCCTTGGGGCAATGTGTCCAGCAGTTGCTTCTCTGCTTATACATGTTCCACTAGTAACTGGCAACTGAAAAAAAAAGAAAAGATCTATCCAGGACCTTCACACACTGCATCTATGAGAACAAAGATCACGTTCAAGACAAACGGCGGTAGAAAATTAGAATAAAAACTTTGTGTCATCCATATTCTTTTGTCCTGTTGCTGGGCAGAGCCGGTCGCGTGATCGAACGCCACCAAAGCTTCATTCACGGTGCCTGAATGCGTTATTTGCCGCTCGTTGGCCAGTGTAAAACTTTGGACACACACTATTTTCCGTACCCTAGGCCGACCTCGAAATTCTGCCGTAGTGTCCTTCATATTCCTGCCATTTATTAAAACACTCTGACAATTTTTTTTATTATCACGTGAAACAAAAGTTATCATTTTCATTTCCTCTTATTGAATGAGCTGTCCGTCGTGTCGCATCGCAGAGTTGTCCCACAAGTCAGTGCGATTTGTATATCTATGTACTCTTTCTAAATCATTCCCCAGTGTGGGACAAGCACATCTGCGAGAAATTTGCTATCATAGATTTATTGTCTACTGTTTGAATCTCTGATTTGTTGGTAATATACATATTTAGGGATGTGCGTGACGTCTTCAAATCGTCTCTTTGGCAGTAAAATAGTAGGACTGTTAATACATTCCACATAGGGCCGTCATTGCAAATCGATCGGCCAGTAGCAGTTCTGTCTTATCACGGAAACACTGCAATATCGATGCTGCAAATGTCCTTATAACCACAGCCAACCTCTCGCTTAGGGGCATAGGTTCCATCACACAACACTGATTGATTACTCTATCACAAGTTTTCTGGCCATCCCTAAACGCCTAATCTTTTCAGGTGCAAAACCCTTCCACCAGTGCCCGCCTCGCATTTCTTTCGACAACCAGCGTAACCCTGGTCGGTTAACAGAGGAGCCGCTAACGATGTAGTGGGCCTGGATAAGACTTTTGAACATCCCCTTACGTCTGACCTCATCATACTCTTCCAACTTATATTTTCACTGGCGTCCGTAAGGGATTCGTACTCTACATTACTTGTTGACCTCTTCGTTTCACAATACGAAAACACCACCAAGTTCGTTTCATCGTCGATAGTTTGTTCAGCGGAGACCATGGGTCTGAAACGTATGAATCTTGGAACGTACCGCAGACGTTCGTTCCGGCTAGTAGAATCGATTAAGGTTTAACATGTAAACAGGACAACAGAGAAGTGGTTTCCGAAATTTGGTCATCCCAATGTTGTGTCCCGCGTGGACGCCGTCTGTGTCGCGCCGTTCGTCTTGACTGCTCAGTACAAACATGGAAACTCGCAGCAGGTATCCGATTCTGTTAGCCCACCTTGATGCAGGGCTAGAAGCAATATTCACCACATTTCAGTATAATCAAAACAGTTAACAAGTAGAATAGTGTTTGCCTCTGGTCAGGAGAAGGAGTAGGGGCTACTTGGTTCCATAGAGTATCGTTCTTGTGTCGTAGATATATATCGAACTAAGAAAGAGTAATCAATTTCACCGTATTCATGCTGCTCCGAAACATTACTTCAACATCATAGACGGTATAAATTTATTTCGTCTTTAATTTTAAACGCTTTGGCAACCGACCAACGGTGCTTGCTTTCACTAATACCTATTCTGTGGGGCCTCATACGTTGCCCTACAATAGCGTGACAGACACTCTTTTCACGACATTTCTGCGTCCACCACTCTACTAGAGGACTTTTTGTAATCAAGAAACGTATTTCACGTCTAATTCAGTAGTGCTTCGTTATACGTGTCACATTTCCTTTTACGTAGTTACTGTCTACTCAATTTTAAAGTTACTAGTCGCTACCAACGTATTCCCGCCATTTTGCCGTTCTTAGCACTTTCTACCAAAGATTAAGTGTACTGGACTCGTGAGAATTCGAACAACAGAGTGTAATGCATCGTCTGGCATACACAGGGCGCGGAAAACCAATCTGACGAAGACAGTATCAAATGAAGGAATCTGAGTATAGAAAACACAGGTCCAAATTAAATCTTTCAACCACTATGCCAGTATGAAAACGGTGGTCAGTTTGAACATTTTCTATACATACTCATGTTAAGTAAGTGGTGCCTCATTTTTCACTAATTTTGACCTTTTTGAGATATATCCAAACAAGAAACATGGACATGTGGGTGTCCTCATTCCTGAAGAAGTACTAGACGTGTTGGTGATGTTTTAAATTTATCTTGTTCCCATCGTGACGACTGCTTAGTCCGAACGTTCTGTTTACGTATACATTTTCTGTAAATTACCTATCATTTTGAACAAGGACCTCCGTATGTCAGATTTCAATTACGTTCCTGCACCACTGAAAATATACATTTACGACTTTTAGTTGCCATACACAAATTCCTATGCTACATGCTGTCCTTCCGCCCTGCAATCTTGGTCAAATGGTTTCTCCACGCCCTGTATATCGGTGCTGGATGGCAAAACTCGCTCAAACAGCACTGTTTAAGTTATTCAGTTCATACCTTCGTTACACGTATGTCACTGAATGACACCCAGCCAGGTTGTCCCCCTTATGTTCCGCCACGTCTCTGGAAAGCCAGCACGCGATCCACAAAATCACGAAACCAGTTCCAGATTCGCATAGTGACACTGTACTGGTTGTAAGCACACTCAGACATTAATCGCAAATGCAGATCATAGTAATGTAGAAGCCGAGTTTATCTTTCCATTAATTCTCCGTCTACTGCAGAGCACAGAGCTCTGTCGCTGCATCAGCGGTCGATTGTTGCTGTTGGCGCCACAGAATGAAGGCAGTTACGTCCAGAGTCACCCCGGAGTAACTGGGATTCTGTTAAAGCAATGAAAACAAAGAAGTGATGAATACGGTAGGTAGTTTCTGTTGGAACGAACGACGACTTTTGCGATTCGCTTTCCACGTCTGCAATCGAGTTTTAACGGCTATTTCACAGCAATAAAACGTTATCACTGCATGTTAACAAACCGGTGCTCGAAGCTCACATTGCGTATGAGAATGTCGACATGATAATTAAGAAGCGATAAATCTTTATAGTTCGCCGATTACTACTGCGAAATATTGCAGTGCTTTTATGTGCGGACAGGGTGTGTAAAGTAGTACACAATCGTATGCTGTCGAAAGGTGGAGGTGTTATACAAGCAAGACACCACAAGTCATTAGTAGAAGTCAGTAGCATTTTCCATTGAAGACTTCGACGCGTAATTTCGATTGGACAGAACTATACCTTATCGGGTTTGTGTGTAGAAGACCTAACTCTAAATGCTGGTTTATATAGACTACATACAGTTAGCCATGCCCCACCCAGGTAATTTACAGTTTAAAAGTTTACTCGCTTACAACTTGGATAAACGTAAAGTTTGACTGGTGATTGTGCATTTGTTATAATTTTTTCCCGTTTTCATTTTCTCCATAAAACCGCCATCATTCGCGAGAATGTTATGAACTGCCGATATTGTGGAGCGCCAGCAGCAACAATCAGTCGCTGAAGCAGCGACAAAGCTCTGTGGGCCGCAGGAGACGGAGAATTAACGGAAAAATAAACTCAACCTTCTATATTTCTACGGTCTGCGATCGCGATTAAATGCGTTCAAAGTCAGTACCGTGTCCTTGTGAATCCGACGCTGCTTTTACGATTTTGTGGAACCTGTGCTGGCGTTCGAGTGGCGTGGAGTAACATAGGCGGACGTCTCTTCTACAAGTCATTCAGTGACGTATGTGATAAAGAGCAAACGTAAGCAGTGTTGTTGGAGCGATGTTTTGTCATCCGACACCGTTACACATGAGGTGCTGCCCGCAATCTCAAGAGCTCCGCACTCATTCCTCGATAAAATGAATGTGCTTAAAACGGTAGACAGAACGAGGTGATGCGCCGGTTAGCACACTGGACTCGCACTCTGGAGGACCACGGTTAAAACCCGCATGCGGCCATCCTCATTTAGGTTTCCCGTATTTCCCTGAATCGCTTCAGGTCAATGGCGAGATGGTTTCTTTGAAAGGGCACTGCCGACTTCCTTCCCCGTCCTTCCCTAATGCGATGGCCTGGCTGTTTGGTTCCCTCCCCCGTCAAACTAACTAAAACGGTAAACAAGGTGACGATGTCTGCGACGCTGCTTCCACCATGCTTGAAACGTCATCAGGTCTCGGAGATCCTTTGTAGCTCCTCGACGCTAAAAGACAACAGCCGGCGTGCCGGTAGAAGTCGCTGCCGCACCTTGTCATCTCTGCGGCCTGTCTGTTCACGGAACTGATGTCGCTTTGTTGTACCTGAATATAAATAACGTAATTAATTTAGCCTAATACACTGCAGCGAATATTTGCATTTATTACTGTTTTCTCGCATTGTCGCCCTAAACATATTCAAGTTTCGTAATATCTTCACTGTTTCCCCATGTGTTTTTTTGGCCCTCGGCAAGCAAATGCACCATTAGCAGTGCAGAAAACTCACCGCCGTCAAACCACCATCAGAGACGAATTTGCTAGCCTAGAAAACTGGTTATTATAGTTTGCAAGTGTTCTGGAACCGACAGAGCTTGGTCTATTATTGGCCACCCTAAGACAATACATTCAGCACCCGAGCAGCTCCGTCGTTGTAGGAAGTTAAGGAATTTCGAGGGCTTACTTTTCGTCTGGCGCTAGCTTCGGTACACTCTAAAAACATCTCAGCCGTTTGTATGTAATCGTTTCCAACTCTGTCGCCTACATATAATTATTCTGGCCTTACTCGTTTTCTAGGAGCTGACTGCTTGATACGTTGTCCTTATTATGGCATTTTCCATTCCGACGCGAGAAGAAAAAGTTTTTATTATTTTCTCTCGTACTATCAAGAGTTTAGTGAGTATCTGTGCAGTTTATTTTTATTTTATTTATTTATTTATTTTTGGATAGTACTTCATTAACTAAAGGCAACGGCAGGCGTCTCTTGCTGATACCCTATGGTGACGTCCTAACATCCAGACTCGCGTCTCATTCATTACGGACAGTTCTGCACTGCCACATATGCTAGCCCTGGAATCAAGTGAGCAGGGCCTTTTAGCTTCTCACGAGAATATTACATTAAGTACACTAAAAAGATCACGCTTTTCTGGACAGATTATTTTTTTCCCCATTCAATACGACTCTTTCTTTTAGTATAGATATTAACACACTTTGAAAGCGTGTAAATGGTAGATATCTGTCCGATCGTGTTTAACTCACCTGGCTACAAACGCAAAACATATACTCCTCATGGCTTTGTGTTCGCCTCGACTAACGGATCACGTGATCTCTGTTGGCCACATGCTGATATTACTCCTGTAGCGTCGTACATCTCGAAATTCTACCGTAGTCGGTTTCACATTCTTGCTATATATCAAAACAACCCCGCAATTATTTTGATGACCACGAAAACCAAAGCTGTCATTTATATTTCCTCTTATTAGACGTGCTATGCTTCGTGTTTCAACAGTCGGCATCGCAAAGCTGTACCACACATTGGCGAGATTTGTATATCTACATACTCTCCTGACGACATTGCCCAATATGGGACAAACACATCTGTGGTGCATTTGCGATGATAAAATTGTTCTCTAGTATTCGAATCTCCGATTTCCCAGTAACATACTTACGTAGGGAAGCGTATCTGGTACTCAGTCCGTTTCTGTGAACGTCAAACAGAAGGACTGCTACTACGTAGTACGTAGGGCAGTATTTGCAAGACGATCTGCCAATAGAAGTTCTGTCTTATCACGCAAACTCTGCTATATCGATCCTGGAAATGTGCTTATAGCCACAGCCAGCCTCTAGCTTAGTGGGGAGGGCTACGGCAAACAGTGGCCGGAGACAAGACACCCCCTGACTCTGTGCACGGCGGTGTGACTGTGTGTTCACTCTCTGACAAGTTTTGTCGCAATGTCTAAACGCCTGATACTTTTTGGTGAAATGTGTTTGCAGCAGCGCCCATCTCTCACTTCTTTCCACAACGATCGTAATCCTGATCGCTTAACAAATCTGCTATGAACGCTTCAATGGCCGTGCACGAGACTTTGAACATTCTCCTACTTCCAATCTCCTCTTCACCACATCATCATTTCACTGGCGTCTGTCAGGAATCCGTACTCTCCACTGTTTGTTAATGTCTCCTCTTATCTTACACAAAGACTGATGAATTCTCTTCGTCAAGGACAGCTGCATTGCAGAGACCATTTTTGAAAACAGAGGATAGCGCGACTGCAGGGATTTATCTGTGGCACGCCTCCCGCGAAACCCACGTTCTCACCGTAGTGTCCCGCTCTACATTCGTAGTGCCCCCACCCATTATACTCATTACTCGGGGCGCGTTGCCGATTCCCGTAAGAGTTCGGGCACTGTTTGTGCCTCCGCACGGAAGCAGAAGATGGTCCAGTGGCCGGTGAGCCTTAACTACACTCCTGGAAATGGAAAAAAGAACACATTGACACCGGTGTGTCAGACCCACCATACTTGCTCCGGACACTGCGAGAGGGCTGTACCAGCAATGATCACACGCACGGCACAGCGGACACACCAGGAACCGCGGTGTTGGCCGTCGAATGGCGCTAGCTGCGCAGCATTTGTGCACCGCCGCCGTCAGTGTCAGCCAGTTTGCCGTGGCATACGGAGCTCCATCGCAGTCTTTAACACTGGTAGCATGCCGCGACAGCGTGGACGTGAACCGTATGTGCAGTTGACGGACTTTGAGCGAGGGCGTATAGTGGGCATGCGGGAGGCCGGGTGGACGTACCGCCGAATTGCTCAACACGTGGGGCGTGAGGTCTCCACAGTACATCGATGTTGTCGCCAGTGGTCGGCGGAAGGTGCACGTGCCCGTCGACCTGGGACCGGACCGCAGCGACGCACGGATGCATGCCAAGACCGTAGGATCCTACGCAGTGCCGTAGGGGACCGCACCGCCACTTCCCAGCAAATTAGGGACACTGTTGCTCCTGGGGTATCGGCGAGGACCATTCGCAACCGTCTCCATGAAGCTGGGCTACGGTCCCGCACACCGTTAGGCCGTCTTCCGCTCACGCCCCAACATCGTGCAGCCCGCCTCCAGTGGTGTCGCGACAGGCGTGAATGGAGGGACGAATGGAGATGTGTCGTCTTCAGCGATGAGAGTCGCTTCTGCCTTGGTGCCAATGATGGTCGTATGCGTGTTGGCGCCGTGCAGGTGAGCGCCACAATCAGGACTGCATACGACCGAGACACACAGGGCCAACACCCGGCATCATGGTGTGGGGAGCGATCTCCTACACTGGCCGTACACCACTGGTGATCGTCGAGGGGACACTGAATAGTGCACGGTACATCCAAACCGTCATCGAACCCATCGTTCTACCATTCCTAGACCGGCAAGGGAACTTGCTGTTCCAACAGGACAATGCACGTCCGCATGTATCCCGTGCCACCCAACGTGCTCTAGAAGGTGTAAGTCAACTACCCTGGCCAGCAAGATCTCCGGATCTGTCCCCCATTGAGCATATTTGGGACTGGATGAAGCGTCGTCTCACGCGGTCTGCACGTCCAGCACGAACGCTGGTCCAACTGAGGCGCCAGGTGGAAATGGCATGGCAAGCCGTTCCACAGGACTACATCCAGCATCTCTACGATCGTCTCCATGGGAGAATGGCAGCCTGCATTGCTGCGAAAGGTGGATATACACTGTACTAGTGCCGACATTGTGCATGCTCTGTTGGCTGTGTCTATGTGCCTGTGGTTCTGTCAGTGTGATCATGTGATGTATCTGACCCCAGGAATGTGTCAATAAAGTTTCCTCTTCCTGGGACAATGAATTCACGGTGTTCTTATTTCAGTTTCCAGGAGTGTAGTTTTCTATGACCACAGCAAAGTCAGTGTTGTTAACTTTTTCAACCAGTCGCTTTAACTTTAAACGCAGTACAGTAACGCATACTACAATACACTGGCCTATTTATGGTAATCAAAACTGTAGCAGAGACAGGCATTTGTTGATATTATTTTGAATGTCTTATCCGAACGTTATTTCGAGCAGCTAATTAGGCAACTAAATCGTGAAGCTAACGTCTTAAACCTCCTAGTCACAAAATTCTTCGATGTGATAACGGAGCGGAAGGTGTCAGTGATCATAATGCTATGACAGCAACTATGACTACGGATATCTCAAGGAAAGTCAAGAAAGGTCTTAGCAAGAACGAGAAGATACACACTGTAGAATGTGTGTGTAATCAAACATTAGTTCTGAGAACGAAGATGTGGAGCACAAATGGAAAAAAATCAAAACCGTCCTTCAATATGGCTTAGACAAGTATGTTCTGAGCAAGGTGTTAAGGGATGGGAAAGACCCACCGTCGTTTAATAGACGCATTAGGAAATTGCTACGTAAGCAAAGAGACTTTCATCAAGTACTCAAGAGAAGTCAAAATCTTGCTGACAAACGGAAACTGAATGAAGCGAAAATGAGCATCAGCAGGGCAATTAGGCGTTTAATGACCTTGACAGTAAAATTTTATCAACCGACTTGAATAAAAGTGCTTATAAGTTTTGGTCCTCCGTACAATCACTAATCGGTTCGAAATCAGTTATTCAGTCACTCAGAGACCAAACTGGCACCGAAAAGGCAGAAAACAGAGAGAAGGCCAAAATACTGAATTCGGTCTTCCCAAATGATTTCACTGCGGAAGATCAGAACACGAGCCCACCTTTCAATCATCGCGCGAACATCGAAGTGGTAGGTACAGAGGTAACTGATCGCTGAACAGAAAACAACGACAATCAGATACAAGGGAAGAACGTCAGGCACAGCCAACCGGTTCATTTTTGACAGGTCCCTTGTGTACGTACAGAAAGTAAGGACTGTAAGATATTTTGGCTCATTGCCTCCAATATTTTGAGAAAATCGCTCTTAAAGTACATGACACTAAAGGACTCAAAGTGAACTGGATCGGCAGATAATTGTAAACTGAACATTTTTGATCATTATATATGCTGTCCTAAAACGTGTATTTCTCGAAAAATCAAGGAAAGAAACTTTTACGACTGCCGTTTTTACACGCATGAAGGTAAACATGCTCCAGCGAAAGCGGCGTTAAGCGAGTGACCAAGATACCTGGTTCATGAGCGATGACTCCGTGTTCGATTCCTACACGGATATTGCGGTTTTTGTTTTTGCGTATGTGGCTTTCTTCGTTTCGGAATTGATTGCAATTGGGTGGAGGGGGGGGGGGGGGTTCATAAGGTGCGTGAATCATTAGGGAATAATAGCGGTAAGTGGATTAATTATCTAACACAGTGACAATAGTGGACAAGTGACCTTTTAAGCCGTCCGTAAGAAAACAGGTCCGAAAAGGACTTGTATGTATTCGTCACGAGCAACGACAGTAGCGGCAAAGAGTGAACGCAGATAAGGAACCCACTCTTGTTCGACCGACTCTTGCACCTTGGACCCTTACCAGGTAGGACTGACAGAAGATCCAACGAAGAGCGGCGCGTTTCGCCACGGGACAGCTAAGTCGGCGAGAGAGCGGTACAGAGATGCGCAACAGGCTCCAGTGGCGGTGGGTACAAGGGAGGCGTTATGCATCACGGGTGGTTTACTGCCGAAATTTGGAAAGAGGATTTACCAGGAAGAGTCGGTCAACATATTACGTATTTCCACATACATATCGCGAAATGAGCACGACGGGAAAATTCTGGAAACTAGAGCCAACACAGAGGCTTAATGACAATCACTCTTACCACGCGCCATTTACGAGTGGAACGGGGAAGGGGACATCAGTTAGTGGTACCAGAAATACCCTCCGCCACACACCATCAGGTGGCTTGCGGAGTATTAATGTAGGTCTGGATATTACAACAAATTCTGAGATACCCCTGCTTTCTGAGTGATTTTTTGGTGGTGAAGGATACTGAGTGCAACATAAGCACTGTACCAAAGAGGGCAGTTGATGGCGTAAGTTCATTGGCTGTAGAGAAGAAACTGATGCTAAATCAAAATAAGACTCAAATTTTACGGTTTCTGGAGGACAACTGAACTAACACTGACATATTGATCAGATGTAATATGCATATCATTACTCAGTCCGACCGAGCGAACTGGCGCAGTGGTTAGACACTGGACTCGCATTCGGGAGGACGACGGTTCAATCCCGCGTCCGGCCATCCTGATTTAGGTTTTCCGTGATTTCCCTAAATCATTCCAGGCAAATGCCGGGATGGTTCCTCTGAAAGGGCACGGCCGACTTCCTTCCCTAATCCGATGAGACCGATGACCACGCTGTCTGCTCTCCTTCCCCAAAACAACCAACCAACCAACTCAGTCCGAACAATTCAGATTCATAGGTGGCAAACTGACATAGACAGCGCACGTTCAGTATCTTGTTCTAAAACTTAACACTGGTGTATTTATCACTGGAAGAGTATCTGAAATAAGTGATAGCCCAACACGAGAATTAATCTACATTGCTTACTCTGATCAGCTTATGACTAACAACGTTATATTCTGGTGTAGTTTTTTTCCATTCTCAAAGGCTCTTCTTGGCTCAGAAAACGGCAGTTCGCGCAAAATGTGGCGTAAGTTCACGAAACTGTGGTCGACCCCTGTTCACCGGCCGGGTGGCCGAGCGGTTCTAGGCGCTACAGTCTGGAACCGCGCGACCGCTTCGGTCGCAGGTTCGAATCCTGCCTCGGGCATGGATGTGTGTGATGTCCTTAGGTTAGTTAGGTTTAAGTAGTTCTAAGTTCTAGGGGACTGATGACCTCAGCAGTTAAGTCCCATAGTGCTCAGAGCCATTTGAACCATTTGACCCCTGTTCGAGAGTCTGGGAGCTCCGACGCGGCCCTCTAAATGTATATTTCCACTTCGTCTGTTGTTAACAACGCGTGGTTTTTCCCCGAGGATGAGCAGCTTTGACTCAGCTGATACAGGACAGAAATCCACCCTGCATTTCGACCGCATCTCCTTGACTCGGGCGTGCAGTATTCTCCATTTTCAGTAAACTACCGCAAGAGTAAACAAATCTCAGCAGGAATTCACGCACTTTCAAGTCTAATCTGAAGAACTTTCATGACTCACTCCTTGTACACTGACGTGACTCCTTGTATAAAAATTAAGCAAATTCATGTGTTGTATTGTTAACTAATTAGCGGTTTCACATCTGGGTACTATTCGTGGGAATTTTATCTGTTCTTAAGGTTTCAGACGTTAGTTTGATGTAGAGACTCGTTCCATCACCGTACAGACTTGCTCCTCAGCCTAGGCGTGTGCAACAAACCAGAAATGCATAACCGACTTCCATAACTTGAACGTGGTGAAGGATTCGCCTTGACCGAGCGATTTCAGTGTTTTTATCCATTGAAAGTCCCCTTTAAACAATTTATACAAGACTGTGCTTAACCTGACACACAATATTTTGTTAGCGCAACGCAATCTGACTTTCAAAATTCCCTACAAAATAATGGCCCTGACTAACATTAAACTATACCTTTCACAAATCACTAAATCACTTACCTCACAATAATCTTCGTTTCTCCCACTACTGCAATACAGCAAGCGCCACTACTGCCAGCTAAATAAAAGATTCAAACTACTAAAGGCACTAACTACTGATAGGGATAGTTAGCAAATGAAAGATATTAATAGAGAACAAACAATGTATTTACCTTAATCTCATCACATGTCATAATATATATATCAGTTCATGACAAATTATAAATCTCCGCCATCTCTCTCCCCACATCCACCACTGCTGGCGGCTCACCTCCAACTGCGCAACGCTACGCGCTGTTCGCATCCAGCTGCCGCTGCCCAACACTACAATGGCAGACAACAATGCAAACTAGCGACAGACTGCACACAGCACAGCCAGTGATTTTCATATTGAGCGCTACGTAACGTTGCCAATAAGAAAACATAAACAGCCTACTTACATAGCCCCCATGCTCCCCACAAAAATTTTTTACAAATGGTGTTGGGCACTGGCCAATACAGATTTGACAAAAATTTTTCACAATTACAGTAACAAAGATATAAAATGCACACACTTATTGATACAACGTTGGTCAAAAGCTCAAATTTTCTCACAGTCCCTAAAGACAGTCCTAATCGTACATAACAGGAGAATAGCAGTGTTTGTCTCAAAGTCTGAGCAGTAAAAGAAAATGCACACGGAAGTAGTGGATTTCCATGCAGTCTTGAAGAAGTAGTGTTGTCCTTCCAATGGAAAGACAGTGCTGACTCTCGACATGCTGACAGGTAATGGGCCACAACAGAGCAAACCCACAGCAGAGTCATTCGAAGTTTGGAAGAATATTGGTAGTTAGGTCATCACAGAGCAGACCCACTGTAGTCCTGGTAGAGATTGTGGTATTGGTGGGCCACCAGAGGTGCAGACCCACTGCAGTCCTTGTAGAAATAATGGCGTTGGTGGGTCATCAAAGATGTAGACCTACTGTTGTCCTTGTAGAGATAATGGTATTGGTGGGCCACCAGAGGTGCAGACCCACTGCAGTCCTTGTAGAGATATTGGTATTGATGGATCATCAAAGATGTAGACCCACTGTAGTCCTTGAAGAGATAATGGTATTGGTAGGCCACCAGAGGTGCAGACCCACTGCAGTCCTTGTAGAGATATTGGTATTGATGGATCATCAAAGATGTAGACCCACTGTAGTCCTTGTAGAGATGGCCAGCAGCCATCTGTTGCGATCTGTTGCGACTGTGCAGGTGCACAATCACCATCGAAGAGTCTTGCGGACAATATAGCAAGTCCATAAACCACCACTTGTGCACTCACAAAGTTTTTGAAATTGTTCTTAGAACCAGCAATGCTGTTATCCAGTCCCTTGCTGAATCATTAACACACATGCAAACACTATCAGTCCCTACTTCTCACATATTGTCCATATACTATGACCAACAGAAACGTGTGCAATGAAATGTAACTAACAAGTTAATAATGTCATGAACTGGTGACAATTACAATTTTATAACATAAGAATACAATAACAAAGGTACAAAATACATCATTAAAGAACATAACAATACAGATACCATTTGTAGTACAGGCTTTACAAAAGAATAGATATAGACATATACATCAGTGTTACAGGAATTATGACATAAGTACATACATAGATCAGAATAATTATTGAAACATCAACTTTACACATGAGCATTAAAACAAAACAATAAACAATGTCTAAACATCTTTACAAAGTAAATAACACATTATTAATGCCAATTGTATTTGAGGATAACAGTATTCCTCATCATAGTGAATGTAGCTTAATATTAAAAGAGAAAAAAATTCTATGAAACTGTACACAGAGACAGGAAGAAAACAAATACACAAGGGTACACAAACATATAGTGGGATAACACAAAAGGAAAGGACAGGGTTTGTTGTACTGCAGTATTTTGCATTATTTCTCGGAGATCTCCCTTCATTCGTCATTATTCCCAAAAAGTCCTATCTATACCTGCTTTCTGTATTCTATTCAGTGTAACATTTGGTACTGCAGTCCAACCCAAAACTTCATATATCTTTCCTCTTATTTCATCCTTTGTTTCCACCCAAAAAATTCTATCTAAGCATGCTTTCTGTATTTATATGTTCACACATTTCTTACCTCAACATTTATTTCCAAGAAAATCCTACCTAAACCTGTTTTCTCAATGCATTTCTTCCAATTCATCGTAACTCATTCTCTTAGAGGCTACCCCCTCTTAAGCTAACTTAAATCTACTGAGCTCAGATGCTAAACTAAGGAACGAGGCAATGCAGCAGCACAAAACATGTAACACAAACAGCAATGACCAAAAAAATGCAGAGTGCAAAGCAAGCAGCAGTAAATCTAATTTACAGACAAAATGCAAAATTACAACTAATATGAGCCAATGTGCAGCAACATGAAAAATCAATGAGTAGTAAAATTGGCTTAGCAGAGTAATGTAATGTGAAATTTAGTAGCACTATGCCTGGCAAACAGCAACAGCAAATGCAATAACTTATATCTAAACATGACATAGCTCAAGCAGAAAAAATATTACAGTAAAAACAACAATGCAGATAAGGGAAATGTATAATCACATCTTAATGTCTATGTAATTAAAGTGGTGCACCACAACAACTGATTGTAAAAAGAAATATTACCATGTACTTGAAAAGAAAATTATAGATGCAGCTACTGGTATTAGTCCCTTCTTATTGTTCTTTCCTTTCCAAGTGCTCCTTTTTTAAAGAATGTGGATCATAAAATAATTATTTAATAGATCTGTTGACAGAAAGTGTTCCCATTAGCAAATGCATTTTATTTTATAAAAGCAATGCTGCAACACAGCTGGAAACCAGATATCAAATGAAATAAGCAACTATGAAAAGCAAAGCATAAAAATATCATTCAGTAGTCATGTGACATTTCATAAGTTAGTAGCTCTCAACTCTCGTAGAAAGACGCTTGTCGTAATCAGGTGTGCAGATGTACGAATATTTCCCATCAATTCATAAGCATTTCAGTAATTAGCACAAAGTGCGAGTAATCATATGTTTTCAAGTAACGAGGGTGTCGCATTAGCGATGAAAGGCACACCCTAATGGCTTGTTCTCCAGGTGTTTGACACAGCTGTGTGCCCACAACGCATTACAAAAATCATATGTGGTTAATGGCGTCCCCTTTTTTTTTTTACCTGTGCCGCTGAAAAGGGCTCGCAATAATGGCTTTTTCTCCAGGCGTCTGACACAGCTGGGTGCCCGCGACGCATTACGTGCAGGTGGTCACTTAACTTTCATACGGAAATATTTACGACAGCACTACCGTGGTAGTCTCATATAAAAATATTTCACAGGTCAAGAATTAGCGTCGCAAATCTGTAGAAACAAAACCCTATAAATATAACAGTGTCCAAAAAATTTTCGCCAGCATTGTGATACATTCACTCATTTCATAACTCTTAAAGTACGATTCTTGGTTTCCAACATCCTTTTTCACAAGTCAAGAGTCCCTACCCACTATTCATTACTCCTTACCTTATTACACATATACGTATCCATCGACACTCGTCAATATTTCGTCATTATAAATATGAAGCATATTCAAATAACTCATATAGCCTCAGCCTATTAATCATAAACATACCTCAGCAGCATAATACACATCGTCGTCGTAAAAATAACATCATAACACCTCAGTCAAATCTCAAAATCGTCGTAACTTCCTCCAATAATTAAAAAAATTCTCTGCTCATGTCAAAAGTGTCATCCGCCTCAAACGTACCTTAAAAATCATGATCTCATACCAAATACATCATTCAAAGCTCCCATAGTATCACAATGGTTCCGAAAAATATGAACATTTCACAAAGTACAGACAAAATACAGTTTCATAAGTGTGAAGTTATCCAACTGTATAATTGCGTAAACATGTGTCACTGATGTAGTAAAATAAATGTTTGTCTCTCTCAGTTAAATAATCAGATAGCTGTGTAATTTGTGTGTTAGAGAAATATGGTACCGATGTGTAAAGTTGTATAAGCAAATACCATATTAGCTAGGGTTCCTTGTGGTTGCCACACACATGGTACACAAAGTAGGCGTGTACCCCCCTGAGGATAAATGTAATTATACCCTCAGGTGTTACAAATTACAGCAATGGAATGAAATGTATCACGGAAAACTTTCTTTGTAATTAAAAAATCTTTGAAAATAAGTGTTTTAAGTATAAGATTAATCACTCAAATGCGTGTCCTGTAGCGCTAAATGCGCGTCTTGCTGTAAGATAATTCTGTGGAACTGTCGTAGTTATCGTCCTCTGTAAGCAAGGTTCTGCTAAAGTCAATGTACTTACCTCATGAAACACAAAAGTGAAATGCTTTGCGTATAGATATCTTAGTTATTACGCTTATTGCCGTGATGAGGAAAGTACTGTACAGTAACGTATTGTTATGCCACGAAAAAGGCTGTCTCATTGTTGCTATACCACAAAAGTTACTACTAAAACATGTTTTTCTTCCTAGAAGAATTCAGAAAACTGTGCAGATATAAAACAGATACACTGCAAAAGCAACATTGTAAATTGTCACTCATTAGTAGCGTCGTGATAAAAATCGTGTAGCTGTCACATAAACTAACCTCTGTGTCATCTGGTATCTCTCAGAAAGTACTTTAAATCCGGAATGTATTTTCAAGTAAACCAAAATATTGCATTAAAATCTCATGAGCAGTACCAGTACATGTTCTATGTATGTAAGCCTGATAGTCGTTACGTAATCGTGCAACTAGCAAGCAAGAACGTACAAATACAACACTGTGTCGTCTGTTCACTATAACAATGCATTCGTAATTTCTGTTTAAATAATTTCTCTTGGTTCTTGGCTGGATATTGAACTTCAAACATTGTTGCATGGTAACAGTTTCTAAAGCATACTAGTAACGTGAAGTGAAACTTTTTATGGCAAAGACAAAGTTAAAAAGCAGATTATCTTTCAATAAACGGTTTTACGTGTGAAATATGGTGTAAACCTTTACTCTTCCTAGTACGCAGAATTTCAACTTGAATGCAATTATCATGCGGTATTCGTCCGTAAAGAATACTGGAATTTTGCTCAAGGTTAGCGTCAATGTTATTTTTCTCTGAGCCAGCCGGCGCACGCGGCTGCCTGCGGTGTGAGTCATTCTCTGTTTCTTTGTTGGCGCGCGTCGTTATTGGGATTAGGAGACCTAACTTCTTCAAATTCACCTCCTCGAGAGGGCCCTGCCCTGTTTAAATCCCGCCAGTTCTGATGCAATTCAGGTCTGTCGTTACGATCACATCGTCTGTCGTCATGTCGATAGCTCCTGTAGTTTCTTTCTTGTCGGTTAAGTGGTGGAGAATTTCTCCCTGAATCGTAACTGCGCGCTGGACCGTTGCGTCTAAAGTTATTCTGTCTCCCTTGATAATAATTGTTTTGGTTCCCATATTGTCTGTTTCTCTGATTGTCTCTGTGATAGTCATTACCACGGAGAGGTGATCTTTCCCTGTAATTATTACTACTCTGCCAACGGTTGTCATACGGGTGGTGTCTGTTTTGGTCACGATATGTGTTGTGAGAATAGCCTTGTCGTGTCCAGTTATTATTTCTTTCATCGTGGAATTGTGACAGATGTGACCTGTAATTGTTGTGCTCCTGTTTCCGCGTTCCCCGATTGTCAGTGTCAATTTCCAATTCTTGTAACAGACCCTGAAATGCTTCAATGTCATCTTTGCAACGTCCTGCCAAAATAATATGTCGTAAATGTTCAGGCAGTTTGATTAAGCAAATGCGGATGAGTTCTGAGGGGCTGTATGGGTTTGAAAGATACTGATTCTTATGCAACATGTCTTCAAAATATTTCACAAGACTGGAGAATTCAGATTGTTCGAAATGTTTCATCATTATGATGCCATGTTTTACGCGGTCTTGTGTGGCTTGAGACCAATATGCTGAGAGGAAGGCATGGTAAAATTCTCCTTCACTGTGGCAATCGTGAATTACCGATCGCATTCTTACAGCTGGTTCATTCTCCAAGTAGCCACACATAAATTCTAATCTGTGCTCCAATGACCAGTTGGGAGGAAAACAATGAGAGAATTGATGGAGCCATGCTTGTGGATGAATGTCGTTGTCTGAATTCTTAAATGTTTTGAATTTACGTGTAGTAATGAACAGCTTATAGTCAAAATCATCATGTCGTCGAGTCGCATATCGGTCATTGTTAGGTCGTGTCGGCCGTTCCATCTCAAAATTCGGTGCACATTGCCAATTTCTTTCATAACTTCCGAAATGCCCTGTGTTATTATTTTGTGGCTGTTCCGTATTTCTGTGTCCCTCTTCCCGTATTGGGGCGCGAGTATCCTCTGAAATACGTAATCCTTGTATTAACTGTGTCAGCTGATCTTGTACTTCCCGGATTTCTCTTTGGTGTTGCGTATTAATCTGATTCTGATTTTGTTTGAATTTCCTAATTTGTTCGCACTCTTCAGTGTCAGTGAAGGCTACAGGTCTTGTGTCATTCAGATCATCATCTACTTTTGTAGATAAGTTAGTGACCTGATCCGAAAGTTCGGCTACTTTCTCCGATAGTGAACACATTTCCTCAGTGTGTTTTTCTGAACCAACTTTCAGAATGTCCATTTGTGTTGAAATCGAATCTACTGTGTCCTTTAAGTTTTCCTGAGTTATTGCAAGTTGCGTAACCGAATCGGTAGATGCAACTGAGTCAATTTTAGCTTGCAAGGTGTTGTGATTTTCATGAAAAATAGTTTGCAGTTCTTTTATGGCTGCTTCATGATTCTGTAATGCATTTTCATGCCGCGAAAAAATAGGTTGGAAATGCTCACAAATTTGTGATTTTACGTCATTACAGACTTTTTGACATTTCGATTCAATGTTATGTAACTCACTAGTTAAATCTTCACGTGTTTGTTCAAGTGTGGTGTCTAACTTTTGAAGATTTTGTTCCATTGTGTCTAACTTTTTGAGATTTTGTTCCACTGTGTCTAACTGTTGCTGTGTTTGTCTCTGGTGTTGTTCCATTGTGTCTAACTTTTCAAGCTTTTGCTGTGTTTGTCTCTGATTTTGTTCAAGTGTTGTGTCTAACTTTTGTAGCTTTTGTCCCATTTGTTGCATTAACTGTAATAATAATGCGCTGGTGTCTGAAACATGTTCCTCAGTGCTTTTCGGCAGTGAATTTGCACCGGCAACATTGACATTTTGACATGCAGAAAATGTGTCTTGACTTATTTGAGAAAACGGCGAGAACCCAAAACCTGAGTCTACAGTATTCGCAAAATTGTGTCCTGTCATTCCCGATTCCTGAGGCAAGCTGTTGCCGACCGATCGATCGATAATGCGTCCCTCTTCACTAATTGTTTCACTGTCCACGCCATTGTTTGCCGCCTGCTCCATTTCCCTATGAACAGTTACCAAATTACTACTTTGAACATCAGTTAATTCATTACTCGGTGGCGCTAACACACTGCTTTCATTTTCACTGTCATTTCTCAGTTTACTTTGGAGCCTAGTATTACGTTTTTCACACGCCATAATTGTCCCAGTATTTCACACGACAACACAGAAAAACACAATTTGAAGATCAAAAATAAGAGAACACATTAACATAGCACTGAAAATAATATTTAGTTAATTGCAAGCGCAGCTGCGAAAAACTTGCTGCAAATCTACATGCATGCCACAACTGTTTTACTGTACAACAATGAAAAACTACAACTACAAAGGAAATTCTCTCTATAATTACGCGCTAGCAATAAACAAAATCTACACTAATTACACAAACTACAAGAAAAAAATCAGAAGATTCCAGTGAGGTATCCTCGGCTAAGGGTCGACATATGAAACGTCCCCTTTGAACAATTTATACAAGACTGTGCTTAACCTGACACACAATATTTTGTTAGCGCAACGCAATCTGACTTTCAAAATTCCCTACAAAATAATGGCCCTGACTAACATTAAACTATACCTTTCACAAATCACTAAATCACTTACCTCACAATAATCTTCGTTTCTCCCACTACTGCAATACAGCAAGCGCCACTACTGCCAGCTAAATAAAAGATTCAAACTACTAAAGGCACTAACTACTGATAGGGATAGTTAGCAAATGAAAGATATTAATAGAGAACAAACAATGTATTTACCTTAATCTCATCACATGTCATAATATATATATCAGTTCATGACAAATTATAAATCTCCGCCATCTCTCTCCCCACATCCACCACTGCTGGCGGCTCACCTCCAACTGCGCAACGCTACGCGCTGTTCGCATCCAGCTGCCGCTGCCCAACACTACAATGGCAGACAACAATGCAAACTAGCGACAGACTGCACACAGCACAGCCAGTGATTTTCATATTGAGCGCTACGTAACGTTGCCAATAAGAAAACATAAACAGCCTACTTACACCATGAAAAGGCATTACTACAAAATCGTAAGTTTTCAGGAGCGAACGAAAACATTCTGCCAGTGAGTATGTTGAATGTAACACGACGGGGTCTCCACTGTTTAAAGAACAGGACGAAATGGATAGTTTGCCATTATTGCAGTTATTAAGATTTGCAATCCATAATGAGTCCAAAATCTTGGAGTAACGTCCTTTTCTTGAATAAGTAACTCATATCCATAGTCAAGTTACGTTTTAGTAGTGTTTTAAATTGTTTCTTGTTTTTACCCGTTCATTTTCTCAGTTGTATAACTCTAATCAAAGTTTATAAAATGGATTCATCGTTCATTATCATCGATCAAGCAAATGTTGAATGTCTATGTTTTTTCCTGTTAACAGCTAATTGTCCAGTGCAAATATTATGAAAATTAAAAACAACAGACCCTCCTGGAAATAAAGCTTCGAATGTATCATTGTGCAATCCTTCTACGTGCTTGGAAGCAACAACACGTGACCATAAAGTACTATGTTCAAAATGCACAAAGAAACATGGTTCAAATGGATAGTACATTCAAGACAGTTCACTATTGCTATTTTTATAACATTATGTTGATAACTTCCAACATTAGGTCTGTCTTTTTTTCTGTTCTTTGTATTTTCACTATGTTCCAACTCAATACTTGAATTCGTTTTACATTTCACAACACATGTTCAGAAATAACAACTATTAAGCTACGAAAGGCGAACCGTAAGATATAGTACATTAAGTACTCGGTAGATGGCATGCGAATATGCTCACCATTGAAAGGGCGCTACTCCAGGAGTAAGGCCTTTTGTAAATGACGTCACTCTGACTGAGTCGCAAAGCCCATTTCACGTAAAAATATGTATCTATGTCTATATGATATGTTGCCTTTCGTAACTCATTTTATCAAAATTTGGAGTAAGGCCCCTTCGACAATGACCTTTACTCTTTTATAGTAAACAAGACAAATCGTGACGTGTCGCAGTTGTCAACAATACATGCCTCTCCTCTTGGCCCATGCCGTAGCCTAGCAACGGTTTGAGCGGAGTGGAAAGGCGAGCAAGACGACTGTTCCTGTCCAAATTCCCAGATAATCCTTAAAAAACAGAGAAACGCGGCAACAGTACGAAGCAGCGGCAGCAGTAAGACATCTGGTGAGACACCAACCAGCGTCTGGTTTCTGCCAAAGCACGCGCACCGATGCTGATTCATAACATTAATTGTCGATTCTTGTATGTTTAATAAATGTGGAGATCTGCGACACAGAACTTATATTTAGAGTAATATATTTTTGCAAACTAGTCGAGATGATTGTTGATTCTAAACTGTGTAAGGCAGTTTGTGTAGCAGAAACAGTAATTGTATGTATCTTTCAATTACATGAAGATCGGGAGTCTGCAAATTATAAACGCTCCTACAAAGCTGTCACGCCAAGTGGTTTCTTCATTCGCTCATTTGGATAACGCTCGACAAGGTATGTACATATGTACATCGTCGCTGTTTCTTGAAACACACGTCCTCCATAGATCAATCGTAAGAGATAATTTATTTTTACAAACATTTCTGCAGCATTATAGATGAATTTCAGGCAGTAAGTACTGTTTTGGTTCAATTCTAGTGTCCTGTTCCACGCGTCAGCTTTCAAAAGTGACGTCGTGTGTGACGTCATGGGTTTACAGTGCGAAAGATGGAACTGTCCTGTCATTAAGTGTTATCTGTTGTCGTCTTTGTAACGACGCAAACCATGCTGTTTATGGTAAATATGTCACGATTTTCGCGAATGTGGTTAGCCAGTAACCTAATGGCAGAGCTTAATTTTCTGCTAGTGAATCGACCGAGCAGCAATCGCATTTGTAACATTGGTTCTCGTAAAGTATTTGGCTATGTTTTTCTCAATAAGGCATGATTTCGGGACGCGAGGTTCCGCAGCAATCTAAGAGGACAACTTAAAATTGTGCGAATGGAACTATTAGCAATCAACCATATCTATAATCTTGATTATCACAAATATTTTGCTGTATTTTTCTGAAAATGGAACGAGTTATGAGGCGAGGTTATGGAAGAACGTAAGACGACAGCTATATAGTTCAATTATAGTGCTCCAATCAACGGTTCGTAAATTTTGCTGACATTTCATTAAGTGTGTATCGTTGCTACTTTTAATATTGTTTTTTGTTTTCGTCTCTGTACTTGAGCTATTTAGGTCAAGTTTATTTTTCGATTCCAAGATTTCTTATTTGCCGCAGTAGTACAGAAGGCAACACCAACAATAGTAATCCTGTAATAAGGAACTGCACGAACCTACTGCAGAAAATAATGAACCTAGGACTCGATATCCAGAATTGAAATGTATAACTCAATTCTAGTCACCAATTCCAACATTTGTCACTTTTCCGTTGAATTTTCGTTGCCTTTGTAGTGCTTTTTCTTTTAGGAATTGTGTGTGGATTTTTCTTTATTTCCTCCTTATCTCGTCCTTAAGTTTCCTATTTTTTTATTACCGAATTTGGCAATTTATAGACTGCTTAGAACCTAAGGCAATGGGGCATTATTTTTCTTCTTCTCAGAACTTCTTTATGCATTGGTTATCTGTTCATTTGACATCACACCTCGTAGGCTGTGAGTTTTGTTGACGGATGAGAAATATTCCATTATTGATCAGTAGCCTGAAATTTTCCCTGTCCTATCTGGTGTCTTCTGTGACGTTTCGTTTCCTCAAATCATTTCTTGTCTCTTCCCGCCATCTCGTGGTGTTTTCTAGTTTGGAAATGAAATTAAAAATGGTATTCTTTAGCCTGTTGTCACTCATTCTGTAAATATGAGTGTAAAACTTTAATCTCTCTTCCTTATTGTGTCTGTGATTTTTTTCTGTGGTTCTGCACAGCTCTTCATTTCTCCTCTTCGTCAGGTTGTTAGTTTTGTTCTTTTGAGGCCCTGAAGCTTTTCTGCTTTTGCAGCTCTTCTTGTCCACCTCTTGTTCTCAGTGTTAGGCACTCAAATCCCCACAGTGCATCCGGTTTAAGTACTGTAAAGTAGTGTTTAATTTTTGCCTGGAATGATGCTGATGTTTTATTATATCGGTTTTGGGTGCGTTTGTTTCCTAATTCCATTTTCCTCGATCTATCTTTATTTGTGGTTTTATCTACCCCATTTCATTGTATTCTTCTCCCAGGTACTTAAACTTATCAACTTTTTTGATGTGTGTTCGTAAATACTTTTCTCTATTGTGTATACGTTCAATATATTGCATTTCTGCCTTTGATACTTGTAGTCCGGTTTTAGCTACAATTTTGTACAGTGTTTCTATCATTACCTTTGCATCTATTTTCTCATTAGAAATCATTGCAATTTCGTCAGCGGAAACAACATATGCCACGTCAGATCTTGGTCTTTCTTGTTCTACATGGATTCCTTCGATGTTTTTCTCTTGTAGTTCTTTACCTCTCTCTCATGACCTTGTCTGAGATCACACTGTAGGGAATCTGCGAGAGCCCACGGCCCTGCTGGACTCCTGTTGTAATTGTGAAGCATTCAGAAAGTTCACCTAGAAATTTAACTTTAGAAGTTGTGTCTGTAAGTGCCTGTTTGAATGGTTCTGTCAACACCTGCTTGTTCCAGTGTCTGTCTACAGAATCGTTGGCTTTTTTTAAATCAGCGAATGTAACGACTGTGTTCAGGTTCTGCATTTTTGTGATCGTGGGGACTGTTTTCAAGTTAAGAATTTGGCCCGTGCAAAAACTACTTTCCCTCAATCCCGCTTGGTACTCGCCAGTTGTGTCCTCTGCTTGGTCTTCTGTGTTACTCAGCAGAGGCCTCAGTATGGAGCTGGGTAAATGTGTGTGCCCGTCCTGTCTCCCTTCTTACGTGGCGGATGGATTGTGGCTTGCTTCCAGTCATCCGGTATTTCTCCTCCCTCCCAGCAGTATCTCGTGATCTCGTAAAAGGTTTCAGCTGCCCACTCCCTCCTAGTTTTCACATATCAGCCAATATCCCGTCTTCTTCTGGCACCCTGTTGTTTTCTGGCTGCCCAGCGTATTGTTCAAATGGTTCAAATGGCTCTGAGCACTATGGGACTTAACTTCTAAGGTCATCAGTCCCCTAGAACTTAGAACTACTTAAGCCTAACTAACCTAAGGGCATCACACACATCCACGCCCGAGGCAGGATTCGAACCTGCGACCGTAGCGGTGGCGCGGTTGCAGACTGAAGCACCGAGAACCGCTCGGCCACCTCGGCCGGCCGTATTGTTCAGTCTAATGCGGTATAGTGGCTCTGAAGGTGGGTTTTCCTTTCGAGGCTGTCTCGAAATTAGTGGTTGTGTTGGTTCCTCGCAGTTTACAAGATTTTGAAGTATTTTGCTTATAATACAGAGTTGTGTTTGTTGTTGATAATCAGTTTGGCTGTTGAATATCTGAAGTGAAGGCCCACCTGCTTGTTCGCTGTTATTACTTCTTTGAAAGCATTTTAAAATTCCCTTGTATTTTTCTGACTGAAATCTGTATCGATACGTCTCCTGCACGCTACTATTTATCTCATTTCGCGGTTGTTGCGTTAGATTTTAGTTTGTACCCGCCAAGAACTCCCACTTTTTCGCGATATCCCCTTAGATTCAGTCCCTGTTATTAAGTATTACCGCTATTCCACAATATTACGAGTTTACTGCCAGTGATATTCTAGTGGATTTTATTAAGGCGGCATATGGTTCTTTCACTTGCTCGCGTAAACTGTGATAATTTATTTGATGCATGTATGCTTTTTTTCTGTTGTTACCTGCTTTCTTGTTATCTCAATTCCTTTGCGATGTAACTGGTGGCTATGTAATTAATTGCATGAGCTACAATGCAATTTTATAGTATTTGTGTGCATTATCTTTTTTTCTGTGGTACATTCGTTTTTTAGGAATAGGCCTCGTTGCCTTCAGATGTCACCTCTAAGTAGCGTCTGCGACTCAAACATGACGTCGGTCAAAGCCAGAGAGAAGAAAAATCTGTGGAGTGAGCAGTGCGTGCTGCGCATGCTGTCAACATTGAGCTGGAACCGTGACACGATCTCGGGACGACGCTGTTTGCTTAAGGTGAGTTCACGTTGGCCGTCAAGTACATCACGTCACGTCAAAACATTCCACAATGCACTACAAACGGCGGAATTAACACAAGTTGTCAACAGACTGTCATGTCACGTCATGGCTAGTCTAGGTTTCTCGGGAAGAAAGTTTTGATAGCATCATCGTCTGCTAACATTGTAAATTAACCTATTTTTACCGCACTCACTCGTTTTATAACAGCGGATACTGTGATTTTGTATCTTCGTAATCTTTATTGTTATTATTATGCTTTGTTTTTGTGGCAAATTCCAAATGATGCATGTCGACTTCATTGTTTTTTCTTTCGGATGTTCTTACACGAGCAATGTCAGACATCTGAAAACGAAAAATTATTTAGTTTTTACCATAACAGAACAGACTTCCACTTTCTCGTAGCACAGACAGGTCGACGATCTGAAATGTTTCAGTGCTCAGCACTTCATCAAACAAAACTGATGTAGAACACAGGTTATGAACATTGTTTTGGCCATTAATAACCTTTGTCGTTGTTAGTTCCTCAATTGCGATACTGTGCTCTGAGATGGAACTGACGTGACATGACGTGACGCGCAGTGTGAATACGGGCTGACGTCACCGTGTCGTGACGTGATGCCCGCCCATTCTGCTTATCACAGCTGAGACAACAATTTATTACAGGTACCATATGCAAACGCTTTGGTGTCTAGAAAACTCCTATCTCAAATACACAGCAAATACGAAGGGAATCTATCTGTACTAACTACATTGCGAGATTCAAAATTTATGGGATGCTTTACGGGCAACCAACCCCACGTCGTCCTGACTGCTCACTCTGAGGTCAAAGCAGAGCGTGAAATCGGACACTAGAATTTATTCATTATTTTTTTCTGTTTATGTATCATTAAATAAGGTGTCTTTGACGTCTTTGTGCCAAAGCAGTTTGCATCCTCAATATCAGTACACTACTGTCACATTATCTTGGCTTCTCATCTCCCTACAACTGAATTAGTAGAGACTGAACGAGTTCGACCTGCTGATAAGTGCATTCATTTCGTTGTCGGCTCTGACACTCAAGCCATTACTTGACTACCTATATGACTGATTTCAAACAAGGTTTTCACAGAGTAACATTTTGGATCTCCGAACCCCCTCTCTCTGTGTGAGTGTGGGTGTGTGTGTGAGTGTGAGTGTGAGTGTGTGTGTGTGTGTGTGTGTGTGTGTGTGTGTGTGTTTTACATACGTTGTGGAGGTCATGTTCTTGTCACTGCTGCTATACTAAAACTGATGTAAATCATAATGTGATTTACAGGATCCTGACTGAGGAGCAGAAGCAGATGCTGGCTGGGAGGCTGATCATTGCTGCGTCTCAGGGTCAGACCGGCCAAGTGCGGGCACTCCTGGATGCGGGGTCGCCAGTCAACGCGACAGACCCCAGTGGCGACACTGCCCTGCATGAAGCAGTGATGAATGGCCACGAAGAAACTGTCAAGTGCCTGATTGATGCCGGGGCAGGTGTCAACGTCAGAGACTCGGATGGGATGACGCCTCTGCACTGGGCTGCATGTAGAGGTGGCGAGCAGCACATTGTATGGATGCTACTGGCGGCATCAGCGTGTGTAGATGTCCAGCACGATGCGGGGGAGACTCCACTCCATGTGGCTGCCAGATGGGGGTGTGCATATGCAGCGAAGGCACTGCTGCTGGCCGGTGCGAGGAGGGACATAAGGGGTAACAGTGGGCAGAAGCAGACACGGTACAACTATTTAGCACTCAACAAATCTTGTGATTAAAGACTTTTATCTAAATTCTCCATGTATTGCATAAAAATTTGCTATTCCCTTTTTTAAAGTTTGAACACAATACATCTTAAGGACCACACATCAAAGAAATTTTAAGAGGGTGTTGGCGCAAGTTTTAATCTGTATTACTATACAAGGACAAGTCATTGTTTATCACATGATACTCTAATGAATGGTCAGACAGATACTGGACATACATAACATGTAAAGAGGAATAGTTTTTATTAAAAGTCTCTAAAAGCTCTTGTCTGATATACTTCACATTTGCACCTGATACTCTCATCAGCATTTAGTTGGATATATACTATGTACTTCACTCACAATTATAACATATAAATGTTCCTCTAACATTTACAGGGGAAAGGAGGTTACCAAGCATCTCGAAATGTTCTCAATTGATATAGTTCAAAGTTTTACACAATACTTCCATGAACTATTGAATGGACACAGGCTATATACTTTTAACGTATATAACATACAAATATACTTTTAATCTATAAAGGGGACATGTTGTTGCCAAAAATCTTCAATGTATTACATCAAATATTTACATGATACTCTAACAAACAACCAATTTTAACATATATGATACATAAATATATTTACCAAATACCTGGAAAAGTTCCTGAGTGAATTACTTGAAATTTATGCACAATGCTCTAATGAACATTAAAAGGGGATACTTTGTTACCAAAACCCTCGAAAAGTGCTTGAGCGATTTATTTCGAATTTCTATACTAACCCCTAACAAACATTTTGTCAGGTTTAGGTTACATATTTTTCTAAATGGCAACATGTAGGTTTTCTGTTAAAACCGACTGTGTGAAAGAAAATCATGTGCTGTACTGTGAAAATGTGTTGTTTCGGTATCCTTCCCACAGTTTGAACTACAATAGGGGGGCGTGTAACCCATTAGACAAATTGTTTCTCCCTTGTATATTCTTTCTCTTTATGTATAATTTCAAAGACAAATTGTGTACACAGTATTGTACAGTTTTGTTTTCTTCTTCGCCATCGTTTTTACAGAAACAAGAAACTGGTATTTATGGCTTATCGGCTTATTATTAGGAAAACACTACAGAATCCTTAACTTTGTAATTCTAACCACTCACAAATTAAAACCATGACAAAGACTGTCATTACAGCTACTGTCTTCACAGATCCAGCATGTGAACAGGTGTGTCTAACACACTGTATACCAATGGTCTCAACTAGCGTACATGTTCGTTTTAAGTGGCTTCAGTTCCCAATCGAGGTTTTGTTCTCAATAACAATAAACAAGGCTTGAGCTCAGAGAGAGGGGTAAGAGGACAGAGAAGTGGGAATAGACAGGGGGTGGAGGAGGACTTGTAGAGGAGGTCATGCACAGAGGGGGGGGGGGGGGGAGTGGCAGATGGACTAAGAGAGAGGGAGTAGGAGATGGACAGAGAGAAGAGGGGAAGGAATTTAGGTTATACATCAAATTCCTACTCATATTTAGCAATTAAGAAGTAATGCCATGTCTTCTGGTCAGCTAAGGGAAAAAATAACTTACTTAAAAAATGGTTCAAATGGCTCTGAGCACTATGGGACGTAACTTCTGAGGTCATCAGTCCCCTAGAACGTAAAACTACTTAAACCTAACTAACACATCCATGCCCGAGGCAGGATTCGAACCTGCGACCGTAGCGGTTGCGCGGTTCCAGACTGTAGCGCCTAGAACCGCTCGGCCACTCCGGCTGACTAACTCGCTTCACTCACCTGATATGGATTCATCAGCCAATAAACAAACTGCATTCAGATGCATAGTCCACAGTGTATTTCTTTTTTTTTTAAAGAATATCCACTCGATTCGTAGTGTAATCTGAAAACTGTGCTCTGACTTTGCTTCACCTCAATACTCTCTTCAGATCGTTTAATTACGCAAGCTGAATATCGGCATTGAGTAAACAAGTGGAGGGTTTATTCACCAGTTCCGTAGACTCCCGACGAGTTCACGGAGAAACTACTAATGTATTTCGCAGGAAACGGTCACTGTACACATCTGACCAGTCGGTTCTGCCACAGCGATGTGTTTGAGAATCAGCAGCTGGGAATGCGTCTGCACTAAGGCTCTCCGACTGCGTTCGTTTATGTTTGCAATCCTGAGTTCGAATTCTTTATTTATATTTGGGAGTTGGTATGGAGAAAGGCATATATGTATTCTCTTTCCTCGTGGTTTCTCGGCATTAGTGTCTGTATCAGCCAGGTTGCATTGTTATGTGTTTTCGTACAACATACGCGAAGTTTGTAAGGTGGCAGTACTCACACATCTGCAGTTAGGAGACAGGTGATGTGCGTTGGCTACTGGAGGGAGACAGGGTGCTGTGTAAAGGTATAATCGCAGGACAGCAATGCCTAAGAAGCCAGCATTCAGATACGCAGTACAGGAATCACACGGACAGTGACACTGAGGTGCTGTGTGTCGTTTGCTAGTAAGGCCTCTGCAGATTCTTAATGTCATCACGTCGCTGGAAGAGTCGAATCCCGTTCTGAAGTTTGGCAGATTTTGTACAGGCTTCTCAAATGGAGGTTAACAATCTGCACTTGATACACAGAAAGAATCTGGATTAATTCTGTGTAGAGATAAATGGAAGGCCACTTCGCTTGTTTACAAAAATGGTCGCAGCTCATATGTCGTCCGACTTTTCGCTACAGGCAAAATAGGTATAGCCACTGCTATTTTTAGAATTTATAATGCACCTGATAAGACTGCAGCTTCTGTGTTTGAGTAAATACTATGCTTGCAGTCGTATTGTGACATGACTTCCCAGTGCACCACACTGAATGCGACTCCAAAAACGCCGAGTCTGGGGATGCGAAATGCAGTAAATTAGCAAACACTTCTATGGATAAAGTTTTTCTGTTGCTTCTTTCTTCTGTATAATTTTAGTGAACTACAGTGTTAATCAGATGTACGATAGGTAGGGTATAGTGTAACACGGCGTACTCCACTGTCTCTCTTTCCAAGCATTAAACCCGACTGGCGGGCTCTGTTGGTGAAGCAGATGTGGCATGTTAATTTCAAGAGGTTGCCAGATGCCCTTCCTTCCGCCCCCCCCCCTTCCGCCCCGGGGGAGGAATTAGCGTAGCACAACCGTCTGCGTCTAGTGTAATCCGTGGAATAGTGCCAACGTGTTGAGATGTCTGTGAACCGTGTAACTGAGGCGGAACGTGGGGACCAGCCCGGTATTCACCTAGCGGGATGTGGAAAACCGCCTAGACCACATTCAAGCCGGCCAGCACACTGGTCCTCGTTGTTAAGCCGCTGGTCGGATTCGATCCGAGGCTGGCGGGCCTACCCGAGCCTAGGAAGCAGAGCGTCAGCGCTCTCGGCTGCCCTGGCGGGTTGAATATGGCGTACTCCTATGCAGAGTGAAAATTCATTCTGACAACTTCCTCCACACTGTAGCTAAGCCATGTCTGTGCAATATCGTTTCTCCTAGGAGAGCTAGTCATGCAAGTTTCACAGCAGAGCTGTTGAGTTTGGAAGGTAGGAGATGAGGCACTGGTGGAAGTAAAGCTGTGAGGACGGATCACGCGTCATGCTTGGGTAGCTCAGTCAATAGAGACCCAGCCTGAGGAAGGCAGAGCACCCACGTTCAACTCTCGGCCCAGCACACAGTTTTAATCTGCCACGGAAGTTTCATACCATTGTTTGACTTGCACTTGCGTTTGCGTGCTGTTTTGCACACAAACTACTTTTATTGTTGAAGATTTCTCGTGTGAGCTGTGGAGTGGTCAGACGATAATGTAACACTACTGTATAAGGGAAACATGCTCAACAGAAAACAGTCGGAACACTAAAAAGCCCAACCAGAGACATAGCAAAGATTATAAATTCATTAGATGCATCCTGTTAGGAGAGAACAGTCTGAAGAACCGCAAGCTTTCGTATTTTTTTTTTTATTATTAAAGAGGAACAGCACAATAAATATTCCTGCAAGTCTACAAAAACAAAAATGTGTAGTGCTGAGTAATTCAAAATTAAAAATTTGTAAAGAAGTTTATCAGTCTCGTGGCCTGTGTTCAAATCAGCTGTAGTTACGTAATGGGTGTGTCACCGGTTTTATACGCTTTTGATGTCGTAACCAAATACCTCAAAATATTTTTTCCTTCGGTCATGTTATGCCTGCTTTGAATGTTTGCTTGGTTTTTATGTCCCTAATGGTGGTGTTAGGAACAGGCCACTGAAACAGTCCACAAGTCGTAGACCCGCAGTCTCCGTACCTGACTGGGTGTCGTGCTCCTCTCGGTGTCGCCGTGTAACACCAATGCTGCAGTGGTGCTGCTGCTCAGCACCCGTGAACCGTGACACAGCTTCTCCCCTGTGAACTTCAATCCACTGTACTGAACATGCCAAAAGAGACTTTTCTCGTTCCGTTGGAATAACACTCTCACAGAAGTTCATCTCAATGTATTTCCTACAACGTACAACTCTAACTTCTCTTAATGAATCGGCTACACGTTATATTCCAGCTGGACGCTCTCATGCGTCAGTCTCACACGAGACCCAAAACAATAGTGTAACAAAAACAGAACATGAGTTCCACGACAGTTCCTCCAGCATCACGGAGCTCATGTGCACTCCACGGCTCTTCCTCACAGCCTCACACGGCAAACGACTCCGCCCAGCAGGTAGAGGAGCCGTCCGCGGCCCGCATCGCTGGCAGCACAGTATCGCCACGACCACGATCTGCACAAAGCGTCAGATAAGCCCCCGAAAGTGGAACGCTGCCTGCTTACCAACTACCTTAACCCACGAACGTCTTTCATTAGACAATGACTATCGAGGATGAGCAACATCTCATTCTATGGATGACGTTTCACGCCTTGTGCTCCATCGACAGTGCGGTAAGTTTTGTCAAATAGCCTTATTGAGAGGTTTTATGTGCATTTCACATTTCAGTTACTGTACTTGACTGGCATTATCTTCCTTACGCGTACCTTAATGAAATCTGTGCTTTGCATATGTCACTGCAGGCGACAGGAACTATTTGAGGCACAGAAGCTGGCATAAATTTCTCCAGTTGCAGTGTGTAAATTCTATCTGTTCTTCAGGTTATGTCGCTCATCAGAAATTAGTGTTCCACTTTCAAATTTTCTCATTAGTTGTAACGAGAAGCTAAAGTGTCAACTGACGTAGTTGCAAGACTTTGCAATAGTGAGAACGAGGAAGGAAGCTGCAGTTTAGTGAAAAGTGCTGCACACTTGCATAAAAATTGAGACATCCAATAATACATTTTTATTTTCCTATTACATTTAGTTTGCTTGACGTAGAACAACACACCCAGCATGCGGAATAATCCTACGTGAATACCAGAGTTTTATACCAGAGCTGTAACAATTGAGTCAAATCTGTGTGGGAGTCGGTGAAAGTGTATATATATGCTTATTTTATCGTGTTCTCTTCTATTGCCTTGAGTGTATACAAACGTTCACGGATACAAGCAAACAGTTGGGAACTGTCAGCAGATGCTTTTACGTTCGTATTTGCTTTCTTACGATCCGGTGTAAGTGGCGCATAGGAAGACCCAATTCGCAGAAGATAAATGTGTAAATGACGACGAGGAGCGATGTTGTAACTGATGACAAAACACTTTTTTAGATACAGCGAGCATCAGAATTACTCGATGGCTCCATTCTGGACCCACCTGCAACGAATGGGACGACTGATGTGAATGTGATGAGTAACACACATTGCTACAAAGTAAGCAGCACTTTGTTATTATTATGTTCCATTATTTATATTTTTAATACCATCGACAATTTTACCTTTAAAGCCACATAACTTGTCACTGCCTACATGTGTCTTCTGCCTTTCCATACGCAAGCTGATGCTATCTGTTACTCGTTCTTCGCCGGCCGTAGTGGCCGAGCGGCTCTAGGCTCTTCAGTCCGGAACCGCGCTGCTGCTACGGTCGCAGGTTCGAATCCTGCCTCGGGCATGGATGTGTCTGATGTCCTTAGGATAGTTGGGTTTAAGTACTTCTAGGTCTAGGGGACTGATGACCTCACATGTTAAGTCCCATAGTGCTTAGAGCCATTGCAACCATTTTGAACTGATCATTAAAAATTAGAGCAAAATGGGAAACATTGAATTAGTACCATTACTGTCTCTCTCTCTCTCTCTCTCTCTCTCTATCTCTCTCTCTCTCTCTCTCTCTCTCTCTCTCTCTCTATCTATCTATCTCTCTGTCTATCTCTCTCTCTATCTCTCTCTCTCTGTCTATGTCTCTCTCTCTCATATGCACACACACACACACACACACACACACACACACACACACACACACACACACACACACACACAATATACTCACACTTAAGCAAAGAAACACATTTTCATACATTACAATAAATGAAGAAAATGGCATATCGATGTCCCACTAAAATTGATGATTAAATAACTGTATCATCCTCCTGCAAGTTTGTTACATTAAACACATATGTACAGCGTACATGAACAGGTTAGCAACGGTGGTACAACATGTAATTTGCTATAAAGGTTTTTTGATGCAGGAAAAGAAAAGTTGTTGTTAAGTACTTGGAAGAATATTTTGCATTTGGCTGGATAATCAGACATTTGACACAACCTTCATTAAGGACCTAGCGATTTTTACACTTCCATGCCAATAGATACATTCCTTAATGATATCTCTCGCTAATAACAAGATTGAATTTAGGTTTAACTGTGCTATTCACCACCTCAATGTGAGGCTACGGCAATGTTTTCACGGCACTGGAAGACACGGTTATTTCCACATATATACACATAAATTACCAGTGTTCTTGCAAATGTGAAACAAATGCTTAGTGAGACTAGCGAAGTCTTCCTTCATACGCAATCCTGTTGAGATGAGGAGGGGGGGGGGGGGGGGGGGAGGCAGGGAAACACTGCATAAATTTTAAACGCTGGCATTGACAATACAGAAAATATTCCCTTATCAGTACATAAAAAAATAGTAAAAATCATGCAGGGGAGAGCGCACACTGTAACATTCCACCTGATCTTGCTGACATTTCAGTGAAGATCTGCAGTCACAAATTTAATTAAAAGCAATCGAAAAATGTTTGCATACAGGTAAACGAAGACAGTTTAAGCTCTGCGATCGTGTACCTAGCAGCAATTCCGTGTACCATTTATACTCTAATATGGTTCGGTTGATGGTGATACCACTTAACAGATAATAGAATGTGAGCGGCTTACGTTCAGTAGTGAAGGACGACAATGATTTCATCCGTATTGAGCTTCGGTGCGGACTTGCACGAACCATTATTACCTTACAATACTAATCCATAGAGGTTAGAGCTGTTCTGGAAGTTTCCCCACCGCGAAAGACTGTTGTCTTCCGTGTCAGTTTTACTTTCTGCCAGACCACTGTTCTCCACGAGAAATGTTCTCAGAAATCAGTAAAACAATGTGCCGAACTGGGACTCAAACCAGGGAGCTGTGCCGCTTACAGACAGGTGTTCTACCTACTGAGCTATCCAAGAATGGCTCACAGCCAGTCGTCACAGCCTTACTTTCACCAGTAAATCTCCTACCATTCAAACTCCACATATATCCTCATGTGAAACTTGCAGGACTAGCACTCCTGAAAGATTGCAGAGACTCGGCTCAGCCAAGGCAGGAGATCATTTCGGGAATGAATGTTTCAGTTGGCAGTGGAGTGTTTGGAAATCAGGGGGCACGCTAGGCCCTGAACACGGGTCACAGGACGTGGCCGGGTAGCTCAGTTTGTAGAGCATTTGCCAGAGAAATGCAGACGTCCCAGTCTGCACACAGTTTTTTAATCTGCCACAAAGTTCCACATCAGCGCACACTCCACTGCAGCCTGAAAAATTCGCTCTAAGAGCTACATCCACTTCAGTCCATCACACAGCAGCTCCTCAGGGTACCACTCATCAAGCCAGGAGGCCCACTCAGTGTAAACATGTCTGCTCTCTGACTGTCACAACTGAACACCACACTTCACAATGTGATAGTACAAACTGCAAATACCCTGCTGGCCAAAAGTGAAGCAACAGTTGGGTATTTTGCGAGGTTGCATCTATTTTGCCACAAAATAGTGTAAACGGGCGTTAGTAAAATGCAAACAATGTAAAGAACACAGAATGTAAACAACTGGACCATGCATAACCGTTGTTCCTTTTCTTACAACTCAGTGTATCTCCACACACGCACTGCGACGACTGGTTACTGTGCTCAGCACGGGGTGTGACCACCTCTGGCAGCAGTACAGCCCCGACAACGGCGGGGCGTGCTGTGAGTGATGTTATCAACCTCTTGTTGAGGCGATAACGCCCACAGTTCCTGCAGAGCTGCTCGCAAGTCCTGCAGAGTGGTTCGTGGATGATGACGCGATGCAACCCGTCTCCCCAGGGCGTCCCAGACACGCTCTATGGGATTCAAATCGGCAGAATGAGCAGGCCACGCCATGCACGGTCTCCGATTTCCAAGAAAACGTGAAACGCTTCTGCTCTATGAGGTCGAGCACTGTCGTCCATCAGTACAAAGTCTGGGTCCATCTCTCCTCGCTACAGCCGCACATCAGGTCCCGAGATCTCGCCTCGATACCTGGCAGCGGTTAAACCTCGCCAATTCACTGGTACAATTACATGAAGAGGTGTTCGAGTGGTCGCCAGAATCCCTGCCCGGGATCCTCGATATCAGTCTCCTTGCACAGTGTTTGGATTGAGAAATCGTGTTCCACGTTCCCTCTACATGCGAATGCGTCGAGGATCACTCTGCAGACCAAATGGGGACTCATCTGGGAAAAGAACGTCGGCCCAACTGTTCGACCGCCCAGGTGGCATGTTGACAGCTCCACTCTAGACACTCCAGGTGGAATGTTGACAGCTCCACTGTAGACACTCCCTCCTGTGGAGACGTACCAGAGGTACATGTACAGCAGGTCTCCGACAGCCTCCTGTACGCCGTTTGCGTCGATACAACACGCCCAGTGGACGCTGCAGAGTCAGGCGCCAGCTGTCGTGCAGTGCTGAGGCGCTACCGTCGTGCCCTTACGGCCAAAAAACGGTGCTCTCTTTTTCATATCACACGTCGACGACACTGCCTTGACCTTCGGGATCTGTTTCGGACTCTATAAATTGTCGCCACATCCGAGAAACAACAGAACGATTACATTAAGCCTCCGTGTCACATCTCACTTCCGTCCTTATGGCCCACCACGGCAGAGAGTCTGGCAGGCGCCTTCTCTGTGCCGTACTGCACCGTCTGTGACTGTACACACGGCGATTACGGATGTAGGACTACCCGACAAACACTACCCTGACGTCATCGTTGTCCACTGACCAGGGTGCCATGTTCCGTGCAGAACACTATTGTACGGACATCTGTAGACATTTTGTATGAATATACTATGAATTAGACACAACACGGGGAAACAGCGCTTTGTTGCTTTAATTCTGGGCGCCAGTGTACAACATAAAGTATTTGGAATGTAAAATTGATTGAGTTAGGTACTCTTCCCAAAGCAAAAATGAGTAAAAAGTTATGTAACTTCTCGGCAAGATGTACACTACAGACCTAGAGATGTGATCCACAAGTGGCAAACTGGTCACCAGTGGTCGGAAATGTACGGCAAAGAACTGATAAACCGAGCTGCTGTTAGAAGAGTGCTAACTGGCCGAAGCTAGCGAGTTGCATATTTCCATATTTTCACTCACTGATGCCTCATCGGATAATGTCCTGCGACAACTTCTCATTTAACCGAAAAGTGTTCGTCGCATAAAAAAGTAATTAGAATTATGGTCATGCATGTACATTTTGCAACCATCTCGTTAAGCAGCCGGGAATGTTAACCACTGCCTCACAGTACATCTGTTCACTTGTAAACTTTATTGCCAACAATGCAGCTTTCTCTGGGAGTAACACAGAGATTGACAAGTACAACAGTAGAAGGGAAAACGATCTGCGTTACCCTGCTGTAGGGTCTGATACGTTGCCCCACAAAAGGGTGGCCGACACTCTTGTCAACACATTTACATACTTACCACGTCATTAGAGGACTTTTTGTAATCAAGGAACGTACTTTACATCCTACTTCGTAGGATGTAAAGTGTGTCGCATTTCCTTTTACGCGGTTGCCGTCAACTGAATTTTTAAGTTATCAATCGCTACCGACACATTCCGTCATTTTGCGGTTTTTACCACTTTCTACCAAAGACTAAGTGTGTTGTACTCCGGAGAATTCGATCACCATTCTGTCGTGTCGCTTCTGGTACAAACAGGGTGCGGAGAAACAATTTGACCAAAACTGTAGAGCAGACAGACAGCATCAGATGAAGGAATTTCAGTATTGCAAGGTGAGGTCGCAACTGAATATGCACGGCGCTATAACAACGTGAAAACGGTGGTCTATTTGAACATATGATAGACACACTTTGGTTAATTACGTGGAGGCTTGTTTTTCATTCATTTTGACCGCGCTGTCTGATACGTCAGTTAAGTACGGTACACGTGTAAGTGATGCATTGATCTTGTTCTCATTGTGACCATTGGTTAGTCCAAACAGCCTGTTTACGTACACATTTTCGGTAAATTATCCATCATTTAGAGCAAAGACGTCCGCATGTCAGATCTGAATTACGTTCCTGCATCGCTGAAAATACGCAGTTGCGATCCATAGTTCCCACAGACAAAGTCCTATGTTCCGCGCTGCCTCTCCACGCTACACTTTCGCTCAAATTGTTTTTACGCAGCCTGTATAACGATCCTGCAAGGCAAACTTCACTCAATCAGCACAGCTTAAATTTTTCATTTTTTGCGTTCGCCACGCACACATGTCACTGAGTGGCTCCCAGCCCGGTCGCCCGCCCATATTCCGCCACGACCCTGCAACGCCAGCACAGCACGCCGCACACAAAATCACGACAGCGGCACCAGATCGGCATAACTATTCTCTACTGATTGTGAGCAAATTTAGACGTTAATCACGAATGCGGATAGTAGTGATGTAGAAGCTGAGTTTATTTTCCCTTTCATTTTTCCGTCTCCTGCAGCCGACGGAGATTTGTCGCTGCCCCAGCGACTGATTGCTGGTGCTGGCGCCGCGGAATGTTGGCAGTTTCAACTCTCCCGCGAGTAATGGCGGTTTTCTGAACTAAGTGAAAATGGGAAAAAATTTACATCCAAACGTTCACCATCGAAATGAGAGTGAGTCCCAACCTGACGCAGCGACTTACAGTATTGGCCATTAAAATTGTTACACCACGAAGATGTGCTACAGACGCGAAATTTAACCGACAGAAAGAAGATGCTGTGATATGCAAATGATTAGCTTCTCAGAGCATTCACACAAGGTTGGCGCCCTTGGCGACACCTACAACGTGCTGACATCAGGAAAGTTCCAACCGCTTTCTCGTACACAAACAGCAGTTGACCGGCGTTGCCTGGTGAAATGTTGTTGTGATGCCTCTTGTAAGGAGGAGAAATGCGTACCATCACGTTTCCGACTTTGATTAAGGTCGGATTGTAACCTATCGCGATTGCGGTTTATCGTATTGACGGCACTTTGAACAGTGGACGTTGCATTTCAGATGTGTTACAACCCGTGGCTCTACCCTTCATTCAATCCCTGCGAAACCATACATATCAGTAGGATAATGCACCAGGTCCTGTAGGGGCCTTTCTGGATACAGAAAATGTACGACTGTTGCGTTCGCCAGCACATTCTGCAGATGTCTCACCAATTGAATGGTCAATGGTGGCCGAGCAGCCGGCTCGTCACAATACGACAGTCACTACTCTTGATGAACTGTGGTATCGTGTTGAAGCTGCATGGGCAGCTGTACCTGTACACGCCATCCAAGCTCTGTTTGACTCAATGCCCAGGCGTATCAAGGCCGTTATTACGGCCAGAGGTGGTTGTTCTGGGTACTGGTTTCTCAGGATCTACGCACCCAAATTGCGTGAAAAAGTAATCACATGTCAGTTCTAGTATAATATATTTGTCCAACGAATATCCGTTAATAATCTGCATTTCTTCTTGGTGTAGCAATTTTAATGGCCAGTAGTGTAATTTTTAAAATGTACCCGCAGCAGAACCTCGCGTATCCATCGAATTGCGAAATCCTTGTCCGTTCCCACACTGCAAGTCGCCGGCCACTTGCACCACAGTAATGCACCCGGACAGTGCTGCTTCCAACTCCGCACATTCATGGATGGCCTTCTGTCACAGCTGCCTCCACCTATTGTTATGCTACACTCCTGAGAAGGAGGCGATTAGATGAGAAAATCTTTCGGAAAACACTTATAGAAATCGTCAAAAAATACACTCAAAACGCCTATTAAAATCAGTTTATATTATAAACCCAATTAACGAATGTGATGCTGTTTTGCTATGCTCACCTGGATGACACGGCCTGTGGGGGGTATGCGAAGCGATGTGGGGTGTAACGTATTTACACACTACACTGAAGACGCATAACGGACAGAAAAATTCCTCTCGAATCGAGGCGATATCTTAATCATTAGGGGATATGTTGTCACCAGCCATCGCTTGTGAAGATGTACAAAAAAAATTGGCTGCATCGTCTGTTTTGTATCACTGCAAAATTTAAACTCAGACAGAGAAACTGTTTTACTTAGTGCCAATGTGTCCCGAAACGCCTAGTTAAATCCGCAGGACAGGACACGTAGTAGGAATTGTGTGGTAAGGGGCCAACAATGAGCGACTGTGAGTTACACTCGAACACATATAACCTTATTTAGTTGCGTTTCTGAAGAAGAGAAATTTGTTAACATCGAGTATAGATTTAAGTGTCAGGAAGTCGTTTCTCAAAGTATTTGTATGGAGTGTAGCCATGTGTGGAAGTGAAACATGGGCGATAAATAGTTTAGACAAGAAGACAATAGAAGCTTTCGAAATGTGGTGCTACAGAAGAATGCTGACGATTAGATGCATAGATGACAACTAATGAGGAGGTATTGAATAGAATTGGGGAGAAGCGGAGTTTGCGGCACAACTTGACTAGAAGAAGGGATCGATTTGTAGGACATGTTCTGAGGCATCAAGGGATCACCAATTTAGTATTGGAGGGCAGTGTGGAGGGTAAAAATCGTAGAGGGAGACCAAGAGATGAATACACTAAGCAGATTCAGAAGGATGTAGGCTGCAGTAGGTACTGGGAGATGAAGAAGCTTGCACAGGATAGAGTAGCATGGAGAGCTGCATCAAACCAGTCTCAGGACTGAAGACCACAACAACAACAACAACAACATCAGAGCGCAAATTTTCGAGCTTAACTATCGCCCGAATATGTCACACAGTCTTATGGTTTAAGGGCTCAATCTCTTTAATTTTTAAAACGGCTGAAGGCCCAGGATTTAAAAACACAGCTACAATAAATTTTCAAAGGCAGAAAGTCCAAAGCTTTATCCTTAGATAATTTTAAAAAAGAAGGCTGAAGGTCAAAGCAATGTATGATTTAACAAGTAAGGAATTTAAATTTTAAGACAGCGCAAGGCCCATGACTGGAAAAGAGAACTACAATGAATTTTCAAAAGGCAGAAGGCCCAAAGCTGTATCCAGAAAAAAATATTTTACATGAGATTAGGCCCAAACAATCTATGACTTAAAAAGCAAGGAATTTAAATTTTAAGACGGCTGAAAGCCCATGACTGAAAAACACAACTATAATGAATTTTCAAAAGGCAGAAGGCCCAAAGCTTTATCCAAAAAAAAAAAAAAAAAAAATAGAAATTTAAATGAGGCTGAAGGCCCAAACAATGCCAGACTTGACAAGTGAGGAACTTTGAATTTTAAAACGGCTGAAGGTGCATTATTTAAAACCCAACTAAAAGCATACAAATTCGAACAATTGGCTATGAGCCGTTGCAATACACAATCAAACACCAATAAGAAAAGGCAATACAGCCAGTGGCGCTCAGAAGTTTCCAGGGGTCGGTCTGCACTTGAAATATTAACGTCCGCATAGGGGAGACAGGTAGTCGGCCCAACCATATCTGATCCGACGGCAACCCGACCAAGAGACGATCTATGGACCCACCGACAAAGCGACTTGCTTTCCACCCGACCAGTACACAAGGAACTCCAATGCCGAAACGTAAAAGGCGTAGCCGCCCAGAACCAAGTATGCACAAGCTGTCAAAACTACACACACGTGTTGGACACTGCCTGAATTTTACGTCAGCGACCAGGGCAGATAACCGCAGCGCTAACGGACACGAGGCAGAAAATACCGCTGGTGCACTTGGACTTCAAATAACCAAAATACAGTTAAACTCCACCGGATGGTGGCCAAACTTTCGCCAACTCGAACACTCGCTGTTGCTCACGGGAATACTCCCAACAGCCAACCATGAAAACCAACGGCGCAATGTGAACAGACTGGCTTCGGTGATTTCTTTTTAAGTGCGTTACAGATAAATCCCCAGACGAATCCGGTCGAGTCGTCCGCCTGTGCTCCGCCACGTAACAGCAAGCGACGCACAGTGGCCAAAGCAGCTTCAGATGCGCGTAACGACACTGTACTGGTTTGAGCACATTCAGACATAAATGCGGATCGTAGTAATGTAGAATTCCGAATTTATTTTTCCACCAGTTCTCTGTTTCCCGCAGCCGATAGTAGTAGGTCTCGCCATAGCGACTGATTGTTGTCGCTAGCGCTCCGACATGCTGGCGGGTTAACTCTTTCGCGAGTAATAGCGGTTTTGTGACGTAAATGAAAATGGGAAAGTATCGCGCAGCCCGCCATTTACGAGATGCGTGTCCATTCCCACGTATGAATCACACTCCTAGTCGCCGGCCAGCTGCACCGTGTAACGCACCCGGACACTGCTGCTTCACACTCCGCGCGTTCGCGGCTGCCCTTCTGCCACAGACGGCATCAGCTGATGTTAGCCTCAACTCGTGACTAGAAGGAGGCTGTGTGAGGAGATTGTCCAGTAAACTCGTACAGAGATCGACAGTGGACACCGTCAAAACATTTTCACCCGAGCCAGTTAAAGCGTGTTATACTTTTATTATGCTAACCTGGGTCACACATGTTTTGCGTTAAGGGGTGTAACGTATTTACACTCCACTGTTTTGAAGACCTGTAACGGCTAGAAAGATTCCTCCTCAGTCAAGGCGAAATCTTAATCATATACGGAGAACTGGCGCATATATTGCCACCAGCCATCGTTTGTGAGGATGTAATAAAAAAGTTGTCAGCATCGTCTGTTTTATATTGAAGCGGAATTTAAACGCAGTGTCAGAAACTGTCTTACTTCCTAGCAATGTGTGCAGCTCTAGTTTCTCTCTTTCCACAGATAAAGAAAAATCTCTCCAGGACCCTCACACACTGCGTACGTCAGGACAAAGACTACATTCAAGTCAGACATTAATTCGTTCTTATGGCGGCAGAAGATTAAAACAAAAAACTGGTGTCATCCACATTCTTTCTCCGTGTTGCTGGGCAGAGCCGATCGCGAAAACGAAGGCAACCAAAGCTTTAGTCGGCGGTGCCTGACTGCGTTATACCCCGCTCGTTGGCCTGCGTAAAACTTTGGACTCACACCATGCTTCATACCCTCGACCACAGGGATACACATATAGACGGCGCATCCCATTCTCCCTGCCGTGTGGACGTTTGAAACGGAGTGAATTAGACACAGTTGTATCTCATCTATAGCTGGAACCAAGCACAGAGTTCAGCAGCTGATCTCCTTGTTGTATTGACGTTACACGTCTAGTAATTCAGTTACACTAATTTCCCCAAAACTCGCAATCTTAACGCGCTTTATATCTTTCTTACGTTTGGCCATGTTGAGCGACAGCAAACGTTTCAAACACTGTACTAACAAATCTTAATTTTCACAAACGACCGTATTACAGTTATTCGATGAACTCCTGTTCATGGTGGACTATGATTCATTTAGTTGAACGCTCCCACACGACCAGAATAACAAATATTGATTTGGCGGGAAGCATATAGTTTTCGAGAGGTCCCCTCAGCAATACGTGTGATATGTTTTATTATGCTTTAGGGGATAACATCGGTAATGTACGATTTTTACACACATTAAGAGGCTATGACTTCTGCTTAATCCGGTACAGATACCGGCACAATATCGAGGTATGGAGCGTGATATGGCAGAAAACCTTAATCGTGGAGGAAACTCGCATGGTAAGTTAGAGATTAATGTTCGGTCGTCTGAAAATTTTCGCGATTGGTAGACTTTTAGATCTGAGTATCGACGTACATCCCTACCATCAACCCGCGCAAGGCTAATGAAACACGTTTGCTGCGTAACTTGTGCAGCAATTTCGCTTAAAATTCTCTCTTTTCAAAGAGAATGTCCAAATATTCGTTAGTGTTTCGTCACCGGGAAACTGTAACGACTTTTGTTTCCCGTGTGTTCGTGATGGTTGGTAAGCACTTGCATCTTAAGCAGTGCCGGCAACATACCGCCGTCAAAGATCACTGGCGACCTACTTCACACAGTTTGCACATATGATTGTATGCACGTCGCGGCAGGCCTCGTTCCATGATGCAGAACCGTGAAGTCATCTCTGGCAGTCAGAAAAGTTCTGTGAATGACGCATACTAGAAATCTTGTTTGATTCGCACCTGTGCTTCAATGTAAACATCGAAACTCCCAGTTATTATTAAAGCTCTGGAAGTTATCCACATATCGTTCTGAAGGTAATACTTAGCAGCTTTCAGTGTAGTTAAGGCTGGCAATATATGAAGCTACGTTGTCTTCTGGCCATAAGGAACTGATAGCACTTGTTTGTTTCGGCAAATTGTGCGTAACTGCTTTTCCACGAACACCACAACGCGACACAGATTACGTTACTCTTGTGCCGTAGGCATGTATTGAGACGGGAAAGAAAATAAATGCTTGATTTCACCCTATTTAAAGACGCCTCATTCTTTTTTTATGTATGTCATTCAGCTCTCGCTGTGTGTTCTGCTATTTCTGGGAACTAAGGACGCATCTGTAGTCAGTAACGGCAGCAAACTTTGCCAACGGCTGATCTCCGTTTCCAAACCAGAGACGCTATTAAATGAGGTCGCCTTTACTGACGAGGCGATGAAGCGAGCTGACCAGCGCTTTTAAATGTTCTGTCTTTAAATTTCAGTGCTTCGGGAATAGACTAAAAGCGCATTATTTTCTCTCCCTGTAGCCGCAGAAAACACAATTTCCTGATCTGTCAACAGAAAAGGAAAAGCCTTCGCCAAATGAACAGGGATATCACAGTTGTTTCCCTTTCACTAATCTGTAATTTGTCACTATCAGATAATCGAGTACTTAAAACGAGGCTGTGTTTATAAACTGGAGCGAAAACAGCTGTGTGCCGAGAATTCCGTTACAACTGGGAACGGAGTACGACATTCTTGCGCCAGACGCTGTCCGTGTTCTTGCCGGGTCACATTTGAGTAACAAATCCATATTAGGGCGAAATACTCCACCGCATTTCTTTTTCGAGACTATATTAATGCCGTCGTGCTGCCAGAGAGGAAGTCGATATCTGCGACATTTTTTACACACATGGAGACGTAATGAATTCGGCGAATTTCTGTGTACTCAGTCGACGCTAAGACAATAGCTGATGCCTAGGGTGAAACTATTGTTGAGAAATCTGTTCTGTGTGGCATCTCAGATGTCAGAAAATGTAAAGCCTTTTTGTTAGTTATGCCTCGGTATTCCATTGATAACAGTACTGTAAATGAGTTTGTCTTAAACACTAGTACTAATTGTTGCTATTAGTTAAGTCAAGTAGAAAATGTAGGAAAACGTCAGAAGTCTTGCGAACATTAACTGTTCCCTACACTTTAGTTAGTATTTTCACATTTGCTTACGTGTGTCGTCCAGCAGTTTCATCACACATGATGCCAGCAACTGAAACGATACGCAGACGACAAAAAGTCGGTCTACAAAAGCCCTATGCGGGCTGTTCTGCAGATCGCTGCGTGCCTCTCGACATTGTAGACATTTGTGACGTCAGGACAGCGACAAACTTGAGATATTAACACCGAGTGTTCACCATCACATCTGTATCTGTATCGATGTACAAACCCTGGAAACCACTGAGAAGTGCATGGTAGAGGGTCCTTTGCACTGTAACACCTCTCAGAATTTTTTCCCGTTCCAGTCGCGCGTGCTGGATGGAGTGCAGGCAGAGTGTTTGCTCAGACGCCTCTGTGCTGCAGTGCTGTGCTCAGCCCGATTCTGTACCGACGGCCGTTACGGCAGCGGCGTGTAATGGCCGAATAGTGTCTCTGCAATTGTCACTTGACGGTCGTCTGTGAAATCTTCTAAGCAGGCTCTCGCGGGACTGTTGGCGTGTGTCTTCAAGAGTTGAGAGGTGGCATGCCTTTACGATGCACAGAGTGACTTGCCCCCTCTTATCTCTATATCTTACTCTGAGTAATTCGATTTGGGGAAGAGCCGAGTATGGTCATTACGAGGCTAGTATTGAGAACGCAGAGGATATGAATATCTTCCTCGCTAATTGCATGCAGTGAAAAGTTGCTATTCCTTCCCACGCGGACTTCCCACGCAGCGTCTGTCGTCGCCCGGGTGGTCCGGTGACAGATGGGTTCTGCTGATCTTGACAGGGTTATGCCGACAGGTGTGAGGGAGCCGAGTCGATGCTGTCCAGACGCCGACATTGTCATAAGAGCGGCGGCGACAAGCCCACAGGGGCCCGAAGGAGTGGCTGGGGTCAGAGATTCCGTAACTTCGCAGAAACTTAGTGAAGGGCTACGAGCGAGGCGCGGGAATGACTCGTGTTCCCAGGCAGTCTTGGCGGGCAAATTAGCGCGTTTTCTGCTAAATCATAACTGCGATTGGCTTGATCAGGGGATAGCTCCGTAACGTAGCAAAATCGGCGCAGAAATTGGCGCCAAGATTCTCCATTGGTGGAATAGCAGTGCTTTGGCAATAGAGTGGAATTTTACACCGGTTTTCGAGTTGTTGATTGGCACGTTTATCCACGGCCACTGTGATGGGGGCGGTAATGTTCTGTGCGCGGTTTGTACTGGTGCTCTTGGTGGGGTAGAGCCTCGCCTTTTGGTCTGAGTAGGTTACAAGGCTGAGCTCTCACTGCTCTGGACAACCTGACTCCCCCGTTGGGTGTCTAATATACTTTCACTTAATTGTACCTGTTTGACGAAGTTTCTGAAGTTTCGACTTCAACATAACTTTCCGAGTACAGTTGGCAATTGAGCATTGTGCGTTAGTGGCCTATGTGGTCGGTCTTGAGCAGTTTTTGCTAAAGTTGACTGTATCGGAGTTACTGTGTGACTTTGCTTGTTAAAATCAATCACTGTGCCGTCAGTGATTGTGTGGCGAGCCTTCTTTGTCTCCCTGAGAGACGCATTTAAACTGCTAGGAAGTCTTTAGTCTGGAACAACCAGGCCAAGCTAATTAGTATCGGGCTAAACTCGTGACATTATCATCACCATGACGGGACGTCGAAGCAACCAGCCATCGCCTCCGGTACGTCAGATCGTGTTCTTGCAGTAAAGAAGACAGCCTGGTGATGTATTTCTGCAGCACCAGCAGATTAGGGAATTCTGCTATGTGATAATCAGAGCTCAGCGGAGAGCGCCTGTTTCCATTCTTTCTATCTTGGTTCTGTCTTGGGTTTTCATTGCCTAAGTTCTCACTACCGTTGTAGTGCAATTAACGTTCTGCTTACTGGGTGTTTTTCTTAAGATTTGAGTTGCATGTTATTGGCTCCGCGTACCACTTGACCATAAATGTCACAAGCTAGTTTATGGAGAACTTCACCTTCACAGCAATTATCTGTGTATCAAATTGACGTATTGTAAATGTTTCATATGTTTTTCATTTTGAATTTAGTCAGAATAAATCCAATTGCTATCTTGAACAGAACTTTCATTCTGTAGTTAGGTAGAGCAACCCTTTCATCTGTCATGACATTAATTAAACTTTCCACTGTCAAATTAATTTTTATCAAATTAAATTATTGCAGGTGCCAAATTCTTCTCTACTCCACTTGCAGGGTCGATAACAATCAGTTTGCGTTTCTTTTTTTAATCCATGTGCGACAGAAAAAGTCGGAGTTAGGAAAGGGGGTCTTAGAGCATTTCGATATGCAAATTCTAGCTGAATTTAATGCTAAATACGCTGCTAGCCCTGGCACAGCTGATATGGCAGTAATTTGAGTATGGTGCAGTTTACACTAATCTAAGATAGGACCACACATGCTGCCAGAAAATAGTTTCCAGTAATCAGGCAATGTAGGGGACTGGTTCAAACAACAAACGCTAATGGAGTTGGGTGATGTGCTAGACAACCACCGATATTCTGGCGTTTGGCCTTCAAAGAGATTGGGCTTTTAGTTTTGAAATACACAAGATTATGAAAGATGTCGGCTGCATTCTTGTAAGTTGTATGAATACTTCATATTCCATGACAAACACAAGCTCGACAGAGAGAGAAGTTGTGTTTCTTAGCAATGGACTGTTTGTCAGTAAATGCAGAGCTTTTACAAAGATTCCTGTCACACTGTTCAAAGTTCGTAGTAATTCAGGAAAATCATTGAGTGAAACGGAAATCATTTCCAGCGTTTCCCAAGGTAGTGCTGTTCCTTATTTATATAAACGATTTCAGAGAGAATGGAGGAAGCGTCTGAGGTCATCTGCAGATGATGTTGTCATTTACCATCTAGTAAAGTAATCAGAATATCAAAACAAATTGCAAAACGATTTAGAAAAGATACCTGTATGGTGCAAAAGTTGGCAGTTGAACCTAAATAATGAAAAGTATGAGTTCATCCACATGAGTGCTATAAGGAATCTGTTAAACGTTGGTTAGATCAGTCAAGGCAGCAAATTGAACTAAATACCTAGTAATCACAATTACGAACAACATGAAATGGAAAGAACACATAGGAAATGTTGTGGGGAAGGCGAACGAAAGACAACGTTTTATTGGCTGAAGATGCAACAGATCTGCTAGAGAGACTGCCTACACTACGCTTGTCCGTCCTGTTTTCGAGTATTTCTGCGTGGTGTGGGATCCCAAACACATAGAATTAAAGGAGTACATCTGGAATGTTCAAAGAAGAGCAACACGTTTTGTATTATCGAGAAATAGGGGAGAGAGTGTCACTGACGTGATACAGAGTTTGGGGCGGACATCATTAAAACAAAGGTGGTTTTCGTTGCAGCAGAAACTTCTCACGAAATTTCGATCACCAACTTTCTCCTCCGAATGCGAAAATATTTTGTCGACGCCGACCTCCACTGGGAGAAACGAACATCACAATAAAATAAGGAAATCAGAACTCGCTCGGAAAGATATAAGTGTTCGTTTTTTCTCGCGCTTTTTGACATTGGAATGATAGAGGATTATTGTGAAGGTGGATTGATGAAGCCTTTGCCAAGTACGTAAGTGTGATTTGTAAAGTATCCATGTAGACGTAGATGTAGATTACGAGTTTACTACGAGTGATATTGTAATGGACTTTAAAGGACGTTTATGGTTCTTTCACTTGCTCGCATAAACTGTGGTAATTATTTACTTAATGCCTGTATTTTTTTATGTTCTTACTTTCATTTTCGTTACCCCAATTTCTTTTGCGGTATAACTTGTGGCTATGTAATTAACCGCGTGAGCTGCAATGCAATTTTATTGTACGTATGTGTATTATCCTTCTTTTCTGCGATACAATCTTTGGTTTAGAAATAAACCCCACTGCCTTCAGACGTCGCCTCTAAGTAGCATCTGTGACTCAGATATGACGTCGGTCAAAGCCATAGAGTACAGAAATTTCTGGAGTGAGAATTGCGTGCTGCGCACGTTGTCAACATTAAGCTGAAATTGTCAAATGATCTCGGGATGACTCTTTTTAAGACCAGTTCTCCTTGGGCGTCACGTCAAATCCAAACATTCCACAATGCACTTCTAATGGCGACATTCAGACAAGTCGTCAACAGACCGTCACGTCACGTCACGGCAGCTCAAGGTTTCTCGGGAAGGAAGTATCGATGGTATCATCGTCTGCTAACATCGTAAGTTAACCTATTTTGCCGCGCTCATTCGTTGTATAGTAGTGGATTGTGTGCTTTTGTAACTTCTTAATCTATATTTCGTTATTGTGTTTTGTTTTCGTGGCAAATTGTGAATGTACCATGACAACTTGGATGTTTATTGCATTGGATATAGTTACACAAGCAACGTGAGATATCTGAAGGCGAAAAACTATTTAGGTTTTACGATAACGGAACAAATGTCCGCTTCCCCAAACCACAGAAATGTCGATGTTTTGAAATGTTGTGTCACATCTCAGTACTTCAACAAACAAAACTGATCAAGAACGCAAGTTATGAGGTTTGCTTTACCCATTAATCACCTCAGTTCCTCAGCTGCAGTACTGTACTCTGACGCGGACTAAGCGGAATGACGTGACGGTGCCATGCCGTGGTGCCCGCTAATGTTGCTCATCAAAGCTAAGAGAACAATTTATTCTAGGTATCAAATGCCAATTGTTATGGTGTCTACAAAACGCCTGTCCCAATAGGCAGCACATATGAGGGGAATCTATCTGTACTGACGATATGGCGGCATTCAAAATTTATGGGGCGTTTTACTGGCAAACCTACGCCGCCCCGAGATCACGTGCCCGCGGTGGCAAAGTGTGTCGGCAACAGAAAATCACTTCTGTGCATCTGAATGCTCACTCTGTGATTAAGGCCGACGGTGAAATCGTACACTAGAATTTGTTCATTGTTTCTTTCTGTTTGTGTATCATTAAATGAGGCATCTTTATCGTCCTCGTGCCAGTGTAATTCGTATCCTTAACACCAGTGCAGTACTGTCGCATGATCTTGGCCTCTCACCTCCCTAGAATAGAATCAGTAGAGACTGCGCTAATTCGAGCTGCTGATATGTTGGTTCATTTCGCTGTCAGCTTTGCCATTCAGGCCATAGACCTGACACTATAGTGGTGTGCAACATATTGCTTACAAATATTGTAATGGCAAACTTTCGCCATTGTCTGTACCAAGGTTATATATGACACATGGACATTTTTATCATTTAAACCGGTATATGATGTGGCTATTTCTTTCGACATGCTGTCATATTTTTGTGCTATGAACATGCTATTTACACCTTGTGGTCACTATTAAAAGATGATTTTAAGTACCTATTACATTCCTGTGAACATGGATTGTCCATCATGGACTTACAACCTATGCTATTCATATTTGGCCATGTCAACCATTATTTTCCATGGTATATTTTCAGATCAAACGCACTACACGTGTAACTGCTGCCCTGGTGTTCATTCTGTGGCTCGATTGTTTAATGACTGGAAAACTTATTTGCTACCAGTCTGCCATAGATTTTTACGATTCTGCACTTTCTGCACGCTGGGGCATCCATTACAATAGATCTTGACGATGACATCACTTGACAATGTCTAATTTTACCTAACATTGTTGACTTAAGACCAAAATCATGATATTAATATAGAATAAGGAAGTTTTATACAGTCAGAAGGTGGAAATATCATCCAAAAGCTATGCGCTTCATTGTTTAATGCAGTGTTTCATTTCGGTGATGCGTAACTTATAGCAGTGAGCATCATTTGCACAGTTGTGTATCCCACGATGTGACAGGTTCGCCGACGACGAGTTCATCTAGCAGCACACACGTGAGCGATATATCGCTAGCAATGTCGCTAGAAATTGGTCACAAAACACACCAGCGATTTATACAGCAATTTTAATCAGTAATTCGAACGTCACTACGTCTGGAACACCTGCTATCGAAAATTATCTGCAGTGATTAGAAAAATTTAGTATGTCGGTTAATACTCGCAAGAGTATGCATTACAGTTGTTTTGGGATGTTACCGACTGGGCACTGTAACATATCAAGTAAAATGGTGTTGAGATTTAAACTGTCTGCTCTTTTTCTTTTTTCCTTACCTCGGCGTCAGTACGTTAATCTGTCAGTGGTTTAGGATCGCGGGATGCTCCTTCCTGTTGCCAACCTTTTACCATCCCCTAATTTTTGGAGTCAGTGGTGGGGGACAAAGGCAGTTTCGGCATTTCTAACAAGGGCTCAGGATTACGCCATTGGAGCTTGTATGTCTTTATGGCATATTTCATGGTGTATGACATGGTTGTCAGATAATTTTTCTCAAAATTTCCCTGGGAAAGAACTACTCGCGACAAATCAAAACTGTCGTCAGCGACAAACTAGGTTCAGGTCATACTATTCTCAAAGAATAGGGAGTAGGCAAAACAAGCACCATTTCTTGATAAATAAAACAGAAAACTGCTGACAAACTGCTTTTAATAAACGCTTTAAACATGCACTCGCGTAACAAGACAATAATTTAAATTCTTGGGTCGGACTCAGATTTTTCTGATACTTTCTTTTTTAACACCTCGCCGTATTCTTTCACGTAGGTTTGGTGTTCGCTCAGCGCAGCCAGTCTCCCTTCCCTGTAGCGATTCGGTTCTAAGTCAAGTCTTTGCTGTTCGTAGGGTATTGAAGGATCATTCCATAGTCACCGTTGCCATGGAATAGTACTCAAAATATTTAGTGCTTTTATAATGGCAGAGAAAAGATTCTTGCGCTAGTTGAACAGAGCAGCAATCTACAAATCACCTAATTTGGAGCCAGAGATGCATTTTCTCCTCCATCATTTGTACTGCAGGTGCAGTTCAACGGCAGTGACATTAAAACCGTGGAACTTTTAAAACAACTCCGCGCTTTTATGGAAGTGCGCTGTGCTACTTTTGCCCATATTCAGCGAATGTACGTTGTTCAGAGCAAACGCCGGAATACTTTCAGGGAAAATTGAATTCTTAATGGAGACGGGAGTGATTCGATGTATGGTAATACGACCGAACGTCATCAGCACTTCCTCTCACTTTATGTTAAACATTTTCTTGCGAATTTCTATTTACAAACCAAAAGTCAAAATTTAATTTCCACCTCCGGTCCCCCTGCAGGAGCAGCCTGTGCTTCTACAAGTAATTCCATAATCATCGTGCCTCCTTCACTTAGGTGTGCACTCAGGAGTTCAAGAACCCATGGCGTGTGCTTCCCCACCGACTTACATTGCAGGACATCCACAACGGGTACCACAACTCTAGAGACCTCGCTACTGCCATTCTGCAAAGAAAAGATAAACTACACCAACGTTGCCTTTGAAATGTGGATGACGGAATACCACATTCTATTACTTGGTAAGTAATTACATGACTAATTTTTTAGAAATTAAATGGCATTATCTCACACACTTATTACAGATTCATACACGTCATGTAGTAATACGCTTATTCTCCTGTTCTTCATCAGCAGCATAACGAGTACCACCTGTCTGCCACCATTAACTCTGCCGTCGACTGCATTTTATTTGCAAACGGATGACGTCCTAGTCGAAAGCTGGCTTTCAATTGTGGGGAAACCAGCACTTCTTCCATTCGTTTGATAAGTAATTACATTTGGTGAACATTATTAATATTACATTCTGCTAGCTCACGTGCAATCTATAGATTCCTATATGAAATGTAGTACATCTATATCTACATGTACGCAGAGAATCCGCAAGCCACAGTACGGTGCGTGGCCGAGGGTACTCTGTACCACTACTTGTTTCCCTTTCTGTTCCACTCGCAAACAGAGCGGGGCAAAAACGACTCTCCATATGCGTCTGTATGAGCCCTAACTTCTCGTATCTTCTCTTCGTGGATCTTACACACAACGTATGTTGGTGGCAGTAGAATCGTTCGGCTATCAGCATCAATTGCCTGTTTTCTAAATTTTCCCAATAGTGTGATTCTTGGGTTTCTCCCGGTGTATTTGATAATCAAAATATCCACGGGTGTGCTGCCGGTCTATAGTGTCCAACGGGCACAATATTTCGGCGATCATACATGTCGCCATCATCAGGTGAACTGACGGACTGAGCTCCTGTGAACGTGCCGGTACGGAGATCCGTACGCTATGGCTGCTCAGAGGGAACTGGCTTCGGTCGCGGCGGCGGCCGATTTAAATGCCCTCCGCCCGCGGCGCGCTCCCTCCGCCGTCCGCGCCCCGCGCCACGGTCGCGACGGCGTCTGAGATGACGTCGGTGTGATGGCTCTGTCCGCCGTAGTCGTCACAACTATACGTTTGCTCGACTTACTCTTGATTAACCCAATCGCTGGTTCCCAAGCCTTGCTAAGATTATAGCCACAGTCACGGTTTATGAGGTCGTCATTGGTGCGAATTTCGATGACCTCTCTAACAACGCTGCCCAGTATCTCAACGTCTGTACCAGAATCCTCGTGCGTTCATACTCCATAGCGTGATTTTCCGACAAACAATGTTCAGCGACCGCCGACTTGCTCGGATACATCAGTCGAGTGTGCCTCTGGTGTTCACGGCATCGATCCTCGACGGTGCGCATCGTCTGACCAATATACGACTTGCCACATTGATACGGAATCTGATACACGCCGGCCTTCCTCAGACCGAGGCCATCTTTGGCGCTCCCCACCAGTGCACGAGTTTTATTTGGAGGACGGCGGACGGCGGACGGCGGAGGGAGCGCGCCGCGGGCGGAGGGTATTTAAATCGGCCGCCGCCGCGACCGAAACCAGTTCCCTCTGAGCAGCCATAGCGTACGGATCTCCGTACCGGCACGTTCACAGGAGCTCAGTCCGTCAGTTCACCTGATGATGGCGACATGTATGATCGCCGAAATATTGTGCCCGTTGGACACTATAGACCGGCAGCACACCCGTGGATATTTTGATTTTCCCAATAGTGTTTCTGGAAGAGAAGTATGCCATCGAGTAGGTTTTATTTGGAAAGTGAACATGCCCTACTCAGATAGCTTTGAGACGTAGGGAAATGCTTACTTCCCTGATTCGTTTGGTAAGTAATTACGTCTGGTTAACATTTACAAAATTGCATGAATTCAATCAACAGATTCCTATATGAAATGCAGTAATAGGGTTGTTCTCCTGTTCTTTATCAGCAGGTTAACGAGCTTCTTCTGCTTGCCAATATTTACTTACTATGCAATCGACAGCGTTTTTCTTATTATTTTATTTATAAGATGCCCTACTCGATATCTGGCTTTCAAATGTAGAAAAAGAGTAGTTCCTTCTTTCGCTTGTTAAGTAATTACATCCGGATAACATTTTTAATATTACATTGTGCTACGTCAAATACTATTTGCAGATTGCTATATGAAATGTAGTGTTAAAATGATTCCTTTCATTTGATTTGAGATTTCATGCTAGTATGGTGTTGTTTAGCTTCGGGTGATCTATTCTACTGCGAAAGAAACGTAATATAACTCTTTGCCAGAACTCGACATGATTCTGCCCCTGTTGTATAAACGTTCTAAAAAAATGTGAACGTTATTATTAATCTCTTTTATGAAAGAAAGTGGTCCCCGTGCGTTAATGGTCTGTAAATAATGTTGTTCGTGAAATGGTCAGTCTCCGTAGCGAACGGCTCCTGATATGAAAATACCTCACCTCGTAATGTAATTGCTTGGAAACGCGGTGCTTGCTGCTCTGTACTCGTCAGTCGCAAATTTCTGACTGCAGTCGCTGAGAGCCCAGTGCAATGCTCCAGACAGCAAGTAAGCTGTGTTATACACATCACTGTGTGAGGCACTTCTTAAATGAAAATCACTTGGATCGAAGTTGTGGACCATAGGTGAAATATCCCTTTAACCACCTGTTTTCAAAATTATGTGATAAATTATTACTTGTATGCAGTTCATGTTACAACATTTATTAACATTCACGAAGGACGACACCGGTACCAAACTCTTACTCTCACGAACGTTACACAAATAATTAATAAACATGAAAAACACCTCACAGAGAAAATTACACCATCTTTGATGAAAAATCTAAAGTTCTCTTATATGGGTGTCTCATTCAACAGTGAATCTAATTACGTGCGACTGCGGTGTCACTAAATAAGAAATCTCTTCATACTCTTTTCTAATCTCATTACGTGTCTTTTCATTCTAAACACTGATGGATTCTTTCTCCTCTGTTTCACAACACTCAAACACAAATGTTTTTCCCTGAACACAGACGTAGCCACCTCCACGGCTGCTCTGCCACGAGTCCCCTGCTCGGCGCCTGCCTCGCTACTCCTCTGACGTCACAACTCCCCCGCTCCTCGCTGCCAGGCAGCCACGGCAGGGCAAACACATCTCCCAGCGACTCGGCTGCTCTGAGCACAGGCTGTGCGCGAATAGTAAGAGATCCGAGATAGTCGTTTAGCGTCTGAGACTTACGTAGTACGTATAAATTCCTGAAATGCCAATAACAAACTCCCAGTAGATCTCTTTCACTATTCCACAGCCTCTCCGGCCAGAATTTTGCAGGAAGATTTTTACATATGGCAAAGATTGTACTGAAACATTCGCCTGTGTCATATTATACGAAAATAATAGTAAGCCACGAAGTAGTATTGTATTTTGTAAAGAAACATAAAAAAGATTATGGAATATACAAAATATACATGTGACGTGCACATAGTCACTGTAAACAAGTGATAAAATGTAGTGGTGCTAAGTCGCTTATAAATTAATTTGCAAAAATCTTTGTACATTTCGTTTTCAGGTACACTCCAAACAAAGTTACAAATGTTGTTTATATTGGTGTTCAGGTTCACTTACAACACGTCACGTTCCGTTTGAAATAAGTGTGCACAGGTTAAAAAAAATTGTTCACTACATTAGTGTGCGCTAGTGGCAAAGTCATTGATCGTGGGAAAAATGACATTCATGGCATTTTTCTTTGTCATTATTTTGCACAAAATATCGTGTAACTGATTGTGATTACATTGTCTTTTAGTCGTAGCAAATATGTATCGAAGCAATAACTTTTCGTGGTTTTCATACACGAAGCTGTTGACACGAGTGTGCACAGTAAACGAAGTGACACATGTTGGAGTGTCTTCCAGCACTTATGACGCTGTAATATCCCATCATGTGAGAGCGTCGTATCGCGATTGTTTGGGAGGCGACTGAGAGCACACTTAGTGGGCGCAGTACGTGTCTATAATAAATCCAGTGACAACTCAGAGCCACACCGCTCACAAAAGGCACCTCCATGTCACTTAAATAAAATGTCTATGAAGTCATCTAAAATCACGATAATTGACTTGGCATGTCGTGGTAAAGAAAATATTTATAATATTTCGAACTTTCTCACAGTGCACAGAATAACTCTACTCAAGTCCATAAATGTGCTGTTTTCACAAAGTACTTATATTCTGTTACAATACAGTGAAAGAAAATAAAGCATACAGATTTATCTAAATATGGTGAATTCTCAGATTCATTGACAAAAAATAACAAACATTTCTTACCAATATCGAAAATACAGATATGTCGGTAGTGACATCTCAAACAGAATCATCATAATCGAAATCTGTTTTACACTGTGAAAGAAAAGAAACATTAAAATGAAGTAATGCATTACATGTACAGTGCATTGGGAAATATCAACAGGCAAACACTGTTATCAGTCTTCTTACTTTTTACACGAGCACGAGTCGACCACTGGTGTTGTTATGCAAGAGTACAATAGTGATTTCTGCAGAGTGTACGTTTTTATATACTCCAGTAAATGCGCATAAGAATACAGGCTAAAGGAAAGGACAGGGAGCGAGTGTGAACAACATTTTATTGCTGTAGAGAAAAATAGGAATTGTTACATTTATCTGTTGTCTGTCAGTCACTAAAGAAAATAAAATAAAAATGTGTTCACAAAACAACCTACGCACGTGCCAGTTACTTATAATTACCCCAAATGCAAAATTTAAGTATTAACAAGACGAGTAGTTAGTAACTATGAACAAGTAAAGTGAATGTACAGAATGAAAATAATTAAGAAATATTGTCTTTCCGATGAAATCGGTTAACTACAGCCGAAAAGTTATGAGAAACGGTATTTTCCTGTGAATGAGAAAAGACTCATTAGCATAAGCAAAATGACAAATTCATCAAAGCAAGTACACGGCAATAACAGTCTCCAATCCTTCACGTTGTTGTTCACAAACAAAAAAATTCATATTTTTGAAAGAAAGTTTTATATTCCTGTAACTTCATAGCCTTGTGTTGTCGTTTGGCAACACCTTATCAGAAGCCTTTATAAATATTACTTATCAGAGATACACACCAAAACACAATCAACAAAGCACACAACAAGGGTAAAATCATCACGTAATCCCTGACAATCCCCAAGATCAGTATGCCACACTTCATATCATAAATCATAAACGTCTGCATAATAATCATAACAAGTTTGCTATCCTCACTTCCTATTATCTCACCATATCCTCATTATAAAAATCCATAAATCATTGCTACACATACTTCACCTATAGTTAATCCTTAAGTCTTCACTTCACATACGACACCTACAGCAAAATCCTTACAGTCAATGAAGAAACCCTGATTCTACCACGGTGTTACAGTATCTCGGTGCAAGACGATGAAATTAAACTTTTTACAAATTAATTTCCGTCATCTCACACACTCATTACAGATTCATACACGCCATGTAGTAATACGCTTATTCTCCTGGTCTTCATCAGCAGCATAAGGAGTACCGCCTGTCTGCCACCATTAACTCTGCAGTCGACTGCCTTTCATCTGCAAACAGAACATGCCCGGCTCGAAAGCTCCCTTTGAGATGTAGGGATGTGTCTTTCTTTCTTTAATTTTATAAAAAGATATCTACAAATTCCTATACGAAATGTAGTACATCTACCCAGATGGGTTACTGCTGCTACGATGGCAGCTTATCAACATTTAAGTGAGTCTTAACGTGGTGTTATAGTCGGCGCACCAGCGATGGGACACAGCAACTCCGAGGTAGCGATGAAGTGGGCATTTTACTGGACGACCATTTCAGTGGTGTACCTACAATATCAGGATACAGGAAAACATCAAATCTCCGACGTCGCTGCGGTCTAAAAAACATCCTGCAAGAACAGGAGCATCAACGACTGAAGAGAATCGTTCGACGTGACAGAAGTGCAATCCTCCCGCAAATTTCTGCAGATTGCAGTGCTGGGCCATCGACAAGTGTCGGCATGCCAACCACTCATCGAAAAATCATCGAAAAGGTGTTTCGGATCCGAAGGCCCACTCGTGTACCCTTGATGACTGCACGACACAAAGCTTTACGACCGTCAACACCATCACTGGACTGTTGATGATTGGAAACACGTTGGCTGGTCGGACGAATCTCCTTCCACATTGTATCGAGTGGATGGACGTGTACGGGTGTGGATACAACCTCATGAATCTATGGACCCTGCATTTCAGCAGGGGACTGTTCCAGCTGGTGGAGGCGCTGTAATGGTGTAGCTGGAGTGATGTGGGACCCGTGACACGTCTAGATACGACCCTGACAGGTGACAAGTACGTAACCATCCTGTCTGATCATCTGCGTCCATTCACGTCCGTTGTGCACAACGACGGATTTAGGGAATTCCAGCAGGACAATGCGACATCCCGCTCGCCCAGAGATGCTACAGAGTGGCTCCAGGAACACTCTTCTGATTTTAAACACTTCCGCCGGCTGTCAAACTTGCAGCATACTGTTCAGAGGAGATCTCCACCCCCTCTTACTCTTACGGATTTACGGACAGCCCTGCAGGATTCATGGTGTCAGTTCCGTCCAGCACTACTTCAGATATTAGGCGAGTCCATACCACGCCGTGTTGCGGCACTTCTGCATAAAATATGTCGACTTGAACAGCAGACTATAGGTGTGTGTCTGTAGGTTTACATCTACTCCTTTTCCTGAAACTGCTCCTCTAGCTTTAGACTTATCTAATACGACTGTAGGGCAAGAATTATTCGGACTGCATTTATTACATGCTGCATAAGTAATCAATGTAACTGGAAATCCGTAGTCAATTACCGCGGTGGAATTATGTGAGTCAATTGATATCTTTATAATTGCATGATACACATTCTCTTGTGGCTGTTCTTTTCCCTGCAATAACGTGTCTCTTATATCTTCCAGTGTGCTAATACGTTCTGTTGCTGTGTTCATATTGTAAAAATCTGCAAACTGATTAAATCCTGTTTAGTATTAATCTCTTTAATAAAAACAAAGTGGTCCCCGTGGGTTAATGCTCTGGAAAAAATGCTGTTCGTAAAATGGTCCCCGTCCGTTGACGATTTTCGTAGCAAACAGATACTGAAATGAAAATATCTTACCGCATAATGTAATTGTTTGGCAAGGAGAGGCGCCTACTCGCTCATAAAGTATTTTGCAGAAAGCTTCGTCGATTTCGTGCTCAGGTGAACGATATGTCAAGTTACAAATGTTGTTTACGTATGTGCTCAGGTGTACTCAGAATACGTTACATTTCGTTTGAAAGAAGTGTGCGCAAGTTGAGAAAATTGTCTCCTCCATTATTGTGCACTAGCTACAAAGTTATCAAATGAAGGAAAAAATTAATTCTGGCATTTTTTATCGTTATTCTGCTCAAAATCTCATGAGACTAATTGTGATTATATTGTCTTTTAGTCGCAGCAAGTATGTATCGAAGCAATGTCTTTTCGTGCTTTTCACACACGCAGCTGTTGGCCTGAGAGTACACAGCACGCTATGCAGCACATGTTGGAGTCTCTTCCAGCACTCGTGACGTTGTAACACCTCTCCAAGTGAAAGCGTCGTATCGTGACTGTGTGGGAGGCGGCTGAGAGCAGACTTGGTGCACTCCGTACGTGTCAGCAACAAACCCAGTGACAACTCAGGGCCAGACCGCTCACAAAAGGCGCCTCCATGTCACTTTTAACAAAATGTCTGAAGTCGCCTAAAATCACGATAATCGATGCGGCATGTCGTGATAATCAAAATGTTAATAATACCCCCAAGTTTCTCACAGTCCAGAGAATAACTATACTCGAGTCCACGAATGTGCCGCTTTCACAAAGTACGTATATTCTGTTACAATACAGTGAAAGAAAATAAAGCTAAGACGTTTATACTGTGCGAAAGAAAAGGAACATTAAAATATAGTAATCATTACATGTAGAATGCATTGTGAAAATATCGATAGGCAAACATTGTTATCAGTCTTCCTACATTTTACACGTGCATGAGTGGACCACTCGTGTTGTTATGCAAGAGTACAATAGTTATCTCTGCACAGTGTATGCTTTTATATACTTGAGTACACTCGTGGAAGGATACAGCCTAAAGGGAAGGACAGGAAAGAAATGTGAACAATATTTTACTGCTGTAGAGGAAAAAAGAAATTATCACATTTGTCTGTCAACGTCCAGAATGAAAATAAATAGGAAATTCTCTCTTTCCGATGAAGTCGACTAACTATAGGCGGAAAACAATGACAAATGATATTATCCTGTGAATGAGAAGAAAACTGATTAGCTCAAGCAAAGTCACAAATCGATCAAAGCAAGTACATGGCATGGCAATAAGGGTCTTCAATCCTTCACTTTGCCGTTCACAAAAAGATGCATTCTGCTGAATGAAAGTGTTTATCTTCCCGTAACTTCATAGCCTCGTATTATCGTTTTGCAACACCTTGTCACAGGCCGTCAGAAATAGCACTCGTCATAGATACGCAGCAAAACACAATCAACAAATCACGCACCAAGGCTAAAAACATCACGTAATCCGTAACAACTTGTAGCATCAATATGCCACACTTCATATCATAAATCATAAACGCCTGCATAATAGTCATAAAAAGTTCGCTATCCTCACTTCCTATTATTTCATCATATCTTCAATATACAATTCCATAATTCATTGCTACACATACTTCATCTACAATTAATCCTTGTCTTCACTTCACATACGACATCTGTAGTAAATCTCTTACAGTCAGTGAAGAAACCCTGATTGTACCTCCGTGTTAAGAGTATCTCAGTGGAAGACGCTGAAATTAAATATCTCCTCCGACTGTTGAGAGTACGCGTTATGCCTGTGCAAATAAATGTACTCTACCTGTTTTCTCAGTACTATCTGGAATCCGTTACTGCATACTTCTGTACGTTATCCTGTAAGAGAAAATGCATTACGACGAGCAAAATTCGATGTTATTGTTTCTCATGTTGCTTTTATCTTCTGTGATGCCCTTTCTTCTTCGAAAAACTCATTGCTGTCTTCTTTTGCGTAATATTTGCTTGTAAAATGATGTATTCTAAAGATCTGGGTGAGTTATGTTAGAACATGACGTGGTATATGCTCTGTAACAATCATTGTATCGGTTACATAAAAGTCGTAAGGCAGTGAAAATAGACGTACGAAATGGCTTGTACTTGTAGTACTGTATCAGGAAAAATATTTTCGTCATTTACGTGCGAATGAAAGAAAACCCATAGAACCAGCTTGACTAGTGTGTACAAACGGTTGATGTCATACGAAAATGAAGTACGTGTTGTCAGAACGTAATTGTTATATGTCGGTATGGTGGTGTCATCATTAAGGAGTAGGAAGTCAACCAATTATTTAGTGAACGGTTTTATATTGGTGATGTGATGAAGACCTCTCGAAGCTTTCGTTGTGAGTGTTTCAAGATGTCCTGCGTTCGGAAGTGGGATTCGTCGAGTCCGAAATTGTCAGTTATAAAGTAATACAAATTTCTGACACCTGTTCCTTGCTTTACCGGATAATGGATGTGCTCGAACTAAAACTGTTTGTCGAACTTGAGATATTCCAGTGTGATTCACCTTCATTTGTAGCATTTCCTCTTCTCACCTGCCTCTGTTGTATTAGCCACTGCAGTGTCAATGAGTTCACGATGACGTAGACGCTGTGACTTGGGGACAGAAACAAGTTCTTTTATTTTGACCGGCGGATTTTTATTCTTCAAAACTAAATGTGGCGAGAGCAAAGTTGAATCAGTAGGTGTGCTGGAAAATCTGTCCCATTCAGTGTGTTGTTTGGACCGTCTGTTGGTGCTTCAAAGCTGCCAACCTTGTCTTTGATTACTCATCTGCACTGTCGGCCGTCTGCCCCTGATCAAACGGAGCTCGCAGAGCAGAGCCGCACAGCGCCGGCCGGCTAGAGGCCGCTGTCCGGCGTGCCGCCACTTTGGGAACTTGCACCTACGCCGTGGCAGCCTAGCTATCGATACCACAATTTTTACTACATTAACAGTGTTAAAATTTCGTGATAGTAACGGAAAAGAAAAAGGTTGTTATTTAATGTCGTATCACCAAGACCTTGGTGAGTGTCTCTGCTGTTTCTTTGCGATAGTCCATCGTTAACTGAAGACCACGGCAGGCGCCTCTTGCTCTCACACTGTGGTGACGTCATAACACCACCGCCCACACACGCTGGCCCCTTTGCCTCTCACCGGAACAACAAATCAACACTTTGAAGTCTGGAAACAAACAAACTGAAAGGCATTTACTAAAAAATATCTTAATACACAACTAAATTAAATTACAATTTTTTATAAATAATTTGTATACGTAATTGGCTTTCGTGTGAAATGGTTCAAAGCATTCTGGCATGCACAGCGCAACATCACACACTGGACAACAGTATGTTGTTTCTTTCCTTTCCCACACTCCAGTTTCTTTTTTAGCTTTGCTACCAGACACTTTACACCATCTCCACGGCCTCGCTTTGCTGTCAGTTGGAGGAAATTGTTTTCCAAAATGTCGCCCAGTTAGTCTGTCGCCTGCAGTCGAAGGGTCCGCCCCTACTTGTTCCTTTCCAGCCACCGTGGCCAGTGTTTCTCCAGTTAACACACATGAGTTTATCTGCAGGACATGGTTGTCTGTACAGCATTTTATACATAACTGTTTACTATTCCCCAAATGAAAATTCTGTAGATAAGTAAGTCAGATGTAGGACTTGCCAACATGTTTTGTATTATTTACAGTCTGATATGTCACGTGAACGAATTATTTTTTTGAGTGATGTAGTGGCAATTACTAATTATTCTTACAACTTTCAAATAATTCAAAATGAAATTCACGCTTTACTTCAATCCTGTAGGCGAAATTTGTAGCTAATTTCCGAACACCGGGTTTTACGAGATTGCTTTACGGAAAAACGTTTCCAGTTAACCCACAATTTGTACCGAGCAATGAAATGTATATTCACCGATGTTATGTGGAGGAGGTTACAATTTAATTTCCATTATCCTCTGCCAATTATTTTGGGACGAGGTAGACCTTTTACTTTCTCACTTACAGTGTCACGGTCGGAAAAGCTGACAGGGGCTGCGTAGTAATCCTCCCCGCTGTGGTGTGGAGTCTGTCAGGCCTCGAAGCCGACACTGGCGACGCGTGCGTGCAGACGGCTTCCGTGTCCAGACCTGCAGTCAGATTTTGCAGGGCGCCACAGAAGGGAGTCGCGCCTTCTGAGTCAGTCTCCCTTAAAATACAATTAAAATGTGCTGCGCTGACGAAGTCGCCTTTTGCTGTCTCAGAAAATACGGGACTCGATCACTGAAAAATCTTACCCTTGGAGCTCTCTTGTTTGATGCGGAGGGAGTGCAGAGGTTTAGAGAGGTGACCACATTCGCAACGCCTTTGACAATGCGTCCTCCAGGCTCTTTTTCTACATCTTTTAGTTCCTGTGTTCGTGAAGAGTTACTCACCGCAAAAGGCGCAAAATCTGCATTACGAAACTCTCCACTTGCCCGGTGGCCACCCGAGCGAGAAGCAGAAGGCGTACTTCTGCGCATGCGCGGGCGTATCGAATCCCTCTGCTGGTTCTGTGATGCTGGCACCGTTTCTGCCCCCAGACGGCTGTCGCGCTGGACCTGTACCGTACGTTTTTGACAGTTCCGTCACTCTCTTAATAGTAACTGGTTCCAGAACAGAGGAGCGTTCCGTTCACACAGCTAGGCCAACAAATTTAATTACCATCAATGTTCATGTCCACCGCAAGGTACAGCGACTGTCACAATGTATCTGTGAAAATATATCATTTTAGATGTTTCAAACAGGTAAATGAAGTCTAAACACAAAGCTTAACGATATTCAGAGCCAACATTTTAATCAGAGTAATTTGTTTTGCAGACAAATGACATATACAAATTAGATTGAAATCGGCCTGCTCTCTCGCAGGCGAATTGTTCGATATACTGAGTAGCCTCTAATTCGCATCGTGTAGCGTGTGCTTAGCATACACACATTTACCAAAAGACGTGGGACATCCTGATTAAAAAATAGTCCGACCGTGCATGTGTAACGTCAGTCCCGGATGGCGCGTAAATATTTAAGCGGAATGTCTCAGCGACAGAACATGCAATTGCACGTCTGCTGGGATAAAGTTGGACGTTTTCAGGTGTAAACCCATCCCTTAAAAGAACTGCCGTTGCGCTGTTGATTTCTGCATCGATAGTAATGACAGCTTGAAAGTCAGCGGATGTACCTATACCTATCATTGAGACTTGCTGCAAAAATAATACATCAAACGTGACATCTTGTATTAAATCATCCAGAGCACTAATTGTAACAGAGGTTGTTATCGAAGTTATGTTTAGTGTTAGTACATCGTGGGCTGCCATTAGATAGATGTAGCGTGCTGTGACGTAACTGCGAAACTGCTGCGAGGGCGAGAGAAAATATCTTTGTAATACTGGGACATTAAATGGCAGCCGGACACCGGTGTCTGCGATCATCACCGACTTTGGAACTGTTGAGTACAACTGGAGCAGTAATCGCTAAACAGTATTACAGATTTTATGTCGGAAGTGATCGTCCTGATTTAGTTTCGCATTCTGCGTCGCTCCCCCACCTGCGAGTTTCCCATCGGCGACTGCGCCGGCCGTTTGCGCGGGCTGTCTGACGCCACCTGTTGCTGTTTGCACGTGAATAACAGTGTCGTAAGCGTTTCTGCCTTACAGACAAGACCGAATGTTTACACGGGCTTTCGTTACGTAGGGAGTAATGCAACATGTTACAGATACGTTGCTCTTTCCAGAAACAACTGTTTCTTTGGCGTCATTTTTATCGATGAAATTCGGATCTCGGAAATTCCTTTGTTATCTCGTGATCTGGCGTGCGCAGACGCGCACTTAAATGAAAAGAAGTGCCGTAAACTCATCGCTGTGAAACCGGGCTTGAAACGCATTTGGTCGGTACACACCTGTCTGAAGCGTGTTTCACAATGCTCTTCAACTTCTCCCACTGATTCCCGCGCTGTTGCTGCTGCAGAGGAAAGGAAAGCTGAAGCTTGGATCAGTTTCTCACGATTCCCTGGCCCTGCCTTCAGTCTCAGCCACCTATGTCGCCCACTGCAGAGGTGGCAGGTTAAAGGTTCCACCTAAAACTGTAACATGGCGAGGAAATGCACGCCAGATGTTCTCCGGGTTTCTTACTTTCCATTCAGAGCTCTTAATAGACGAGTAGTCCAAAGATATTTCTAGCATCGCGACTGCAACAGGGAAAGGCCGGAACAGCTGTGGTACTCAAACTACCCTCCGCCACACACCACAATGTATCTGTGAAATTATCATTTCAGACTTTCCAAATCGGTAAATTATCTCAGAAAGGCGTTATCTTGTGAATTTTGGAGCAGTTTTGACACAATGCGGGATGCGTTACATTTTATCTTCATTTGCACAATAGACACGACAGCAGATCTGGTGCAGTTATTGTTTACAAGTCTGAAGATAAAGATTTACAGTATTCAGGACCAATATTTTAAATTGAGTTATCTGTTTTGCACACAAGTGGTATGTATAAATTACATTGAAAACGATCTCCTCTCTCGCAGGCGAATTCTTTGATGTACCGGCTAGCCTGGATTTCGCATCGTGTAGCGTGTGCTTCGCATACTTCCGTACAAAATTTAATTTTTACACTTTTCTGTCGCACTGGACAGATTTACGTATTTCGATATCAAAATAAATTTTAGCCATTTCTCAGATACCAGCCACACACTTACAAGCACTAGTTTAAATAAATGCGAACACGTTTCAAAATATATGACGTCCGTTTCGACAGCGGATGTCTGCCGTGAGTGCTATTGTGTTTGACGATGCGAAGAACACAGGTGGAGTTCTGGGCTGTTTTCCGTCTGCAGACGCGTGCCATACCGTTCCAAAGTGCCGTAATAGCAGAGTGCAACAGGTGAATGGCGTTAGGCGCGATCTGAATTTTGGGGAGTCAGCGTTTTTTTAGGACGCTCTAGCGCGGTCAGTACTCGCCGTCAGAAAATCACTGCTGACTGCTGCATGTTGTAGAAGAGTTTGTCCAATTTAATTTTGTGTTGGGGTTTCAACTTTGAGAAACACGTAGTCTTTGTGAAATAAATGAAAATCTGAGAAAAGTCGGAAAATTTTGAGGCTTTCGTTGTGAAGTCGACATACTACAGGGCAGGAAGCACGAAATCGCTGAGGAAAGATGCACTGCAGTTTGTTACCAATTGGTATTTTTGGTCATTGCACGCAAGGTGGCTCTGGATAGTTACTGCTAGATATTTTACGGTAGGTGACTTACTGTTTCGAGCAATTTGTGATCAGCAGTGTAGTTGTGGATTTCTTTTCCTGTGTATGCACAGTATATTACATTTATTTATGTTGAGGATCAACTGGCAGAGCCTGAAGTATTCATCAATGCCGTGGAGGTCACTCAGCAAGTCAATACTGTCTCCTGGCGCCGCTGCTTCCTCACAGAGAATGTTGAGGAGCTTCCGTGTGTAACGCCGCCACATGAGGGCCACAGAAGCTCTTGTTCAGAATGCAGTCTGCCGCTTTGGTCACACATGCACGCACGGGGATGCCAAGTCTAATTGTATCACAGCAGACAGGGGAATGAATGTTCCAAATGTGGTCTGCTTCCAAAGCATCTACAGAGACGCGAAAGTGTAATTTGGGACACTGCCGTATAATTCCAGTGATGGCTGCATGTCCCACGTGATTGTGTATAATTCCTTGAGAGATGGTAGTTTGTTCTGTAAGAGCAGCAAGGGAGGTGTTTAGGAGTCTAATGATTTTAGGTGGTTCTTCAATTCTCTTTATTTGAAGGTGAGCTGGCAAGAAGCCTGCAGATGGTGTGAGCATGATGTGGTGTGAGCACTGCTACCAATGTGACATTGCAATTAAACAGGAAAAGTACTTGTGCAGTGCACGCACAGAATTCAGTGTGAGGTCGCAAGTGAAGATACATTCTAACTGAACAACTTATATGCCAGTAATCTGAGTATGGTGCAGTTCGCAGTGATGTGAGGTAGCAACATAGACACTGCTAGCAAATGGTTTGCAGTAATTAGGTAATGTAGGAGACTGGTGGAAAGAACTAACATTAACGCACAACAACTGGTATTCTCGCATTTGTGTCTTGGAAGAGATTGGGTGTTTACATTTCGAAATACAGGCGGTTGTGAGAGAGGTCGGCTGTACTCTTGTAAGCTGTTTGAATACTGTATATGGGACGAGAAACACAAGACAGAGAGGGAGAGAGAAGTGGAGTTTATAAATGGAGTATTTTGCAATTGTTGCTGTGCTTTTGCAGAAATTGCTTGTGAAATGTTTTACAGAGTGAATTCTCAAAAGGAAGGTTTGTCACGTTGGTTTACAGATATCTCCTGTTGTTGCAGTAGTTGTGGTGTTACTGGAGTAATTGTGTGGACTGCAAAAGGTAGAAATGAATAGAGAAAGCGATTTTTTTTTTCAATTTTTTATTTTAATATCCTATACAATGAGTACTACTGGCACGTATTAATGCTCTCTTAGCATCTCGACGAGCTGCTGCCGGTTTCGCTGCCGGGCGAAGTCCAGGGGGGTCCTCCCACTATCAGTCCTCACCCCCCTGTCGGCTCCGGCCTGCAGCAACGCAGCCGCCGCTTCTGTGTGGCCATTCAGTGCCACCAAGTGCAGCGGCGTCAGCCCCCACTGAGTCCTGGCGTTGGGGTCGGACGCCGCAGAGAGCAGCAGCCGCACCACAGCCGCGTCGCCGCTGTCTGCAGCCCTGTGCAGGGCGGTGAACCCGTCTTCGTCCCTCGCCCACATCTCCGACAAGGCCGCATGCAACGCCCGCATCTCCTCCACCGCCCCCTCCTCAGCCACCTCTCTCAGCCTCCTGCCTCGCTCTGCATCAGAAAGGCTCCTGCACAAAACATCGACACACTTACTCTCTACTATCGACACACACACACTGTCACAGCCGCAAAACTGCAAACAATTCGGAATACACTTCTTCCGAGCGACAAGTCACAAATCTAGAAATCTCGCTTCTGCGATACGGGTTAACCAGCGTATTACAGACAGATCCACAGCACTAGCCCATAATCAAAAACTTCAGCCATCTCCCATTAAAAATAGGTGCACTCCATCCCGTAACAAATACATTTGGCACATTCCCTCATAGTTCACTCCACAGAACAGCCTCCTTTCACCTCGGCATGCAGTTGCCACCCAATCCTTCATCTACATTCAAACACACCCCTAAAACACCTTCTCTGGATACCAATTCCTTCTGTCACTTAGGAAGAAAACACTAGAAACTAAACGCATCTGTGAGTACTGAAATACAATTTCCTCACCAGACAGGTAAGTGATTCAGACCAGTAACATGGAAATTTCCTGACGTACGACAAAAAACATAAAAGTCACTGCTTCGTACACAATAAGTCGGTCGACATATTTCAAATACAACAAGGGCACCAGGTCGACTCTCCCTGAGACACACACACACACACACACACACACACACACACACACACACACACACATTCTACACAGTCCTCCTTATCCATTTTCCACTTGTCAATAATTTGTTAAACATTCCTATTTCCTTTTGCGTGCTTTATTTGCTGAATTTTTGTAGTTTCTTCTTGTAACAGTTGAACTCAGTATCTATTGCATTGACCAAGGATTTCTATTTGGCCCTGTTTTTTACCTATTTGATCTTTTTCTACCTTCTCTGAAAGCTACCGATTCATCCCCAAAAACTTTATTCTCTGTTTTTCATTGACCTAGTTTGTTATTGTGTGTGCTGTAAGTCCATTGCTTCCTTCTCTAACACTAAGTTTCTCACTTTTTTCGTTGTAACATAACCTGTTCTGTTTGCATCCCAAACATTTCCCCACTTCTTACCTTTCCAAGTTTTGCATCTCATCCTGGCGTTCTATTTTTTTCTGCTTTGTTTCACATTCTCTACGGAGCATACTGATTTTGATATCAGCATGTGCTGCATAATTAATACTATTATCCTGGAGACTAAGTATACAATTCGACACTATCCATGATGTTTTGAGTGTGCATGTAGCACATATAGGTTTGTATCATCTTATATTGAGCGTTTTTAAAATTTTTTTACTTGTAGGTATGTACTTCCTGTGCCAAATTACGTGCTATTACCCGCATGATTTGTATGCACGAAAATTGAATAATTTCTGTTTGTTGCCTGCTTCTGATATAATTTCAATACTAATTCTTTGTGTCTTCCATGACTGCCAGTCGAAATGGGTGTGCTTCTGTTGCCTGCCTGAGGTGCAGGAGGGTTTTGAATGTTCACTGGATTCCAAAGTCGATATCTGCAGCTGATTATCTTGGTCAATCAAAGCAGGAAGTACTTTAATCTCTATACAGGAGGGAATCAACATCTACATCTACATGGTTACTCTGCAATTCACACTGAAGTGCCTGGCAGAGGGTTCAATGAACCTGTTTCATACTATTTCTCTACCATTCCGCTCTCAAATGGCGCGTAGGAAAAAGGAACACCTCAATCTTTCCATTGGAGCTCTGATTTCTCTTATTTTATTATTATGTTGATCATTTCGTCCTACATAGGTGGATGTCAAGAACATATTTGCCATCGGAAGAGAAAGCTGGCAATTGAAATTTCGTAAACAGATCTCGTCGCAAAGAAAACCGTCTGTTTCATTGACTGCCACACCAACTCGCGTATCATATCAGTGACTCTCACCCATATTGCGCGATAACACAAAACAAACTTCCCTTCTTTGCACTTTTTCGCTGTCCTCCGCCAATCGTACCTGGTAAGGATCCCACACCGTGCAGCAATATTCCAGCAGAGGACGTACAAGTGTAATGTAGGCTCTCTTTGGTAGGTTTGTTGCATCTTCCGAGTTTCTGCCAACAAAGCGCAGTCTTTGTTTCGCCTTTCCCACAACATTATCTATGTGGTCATTCCAATTTAAGTTGCTCGTAATTGTAATCCCTAGGTATTAAGTCGAATTGACAGCCCTTAAATTTGTGCGATTTATCGTATACCCAAAATTTAGCGGATTCCTCTTAGTACCCATGTCGATGACCTCCCACTTTTCTTTGTTTGGTGCAAACTGACACTTCCCGCATCATACAGAAATTCTCTCTAGATCATTTTGTAATTGGAATTGATCGTCTGATGATTTTACTAGACGGTAAATTACAGCGTCATCTGCAAACAATCTAAGGGGGCAGCTCAGATTATCACCTAGATCATTTATGTAAATCAGGAACAGCAGAGGGCCTATGACACTACCTTGCGGAACGTCGTATACGACTTCTATTCTACTCGATGATTTGCCGTCTATCAGTATGAACTGTGACATCTCTGCAAGGAAATCAAGAATCCAGTCACACAACAGAGACGATACTTCATACGTATCAAATTTGATTAATACTGGATGTATACGTGGACAAGGAAAAAAATTCCCGGATTTTTCCCGGATTTCCCGCTTAAAAATACACTTTCTCCCGCGTGAAAACACTTTTTCCGTCTTAAGTGACAGTATATTTTCCCTCGGAAGTGCAAAACTTATCAATCCTTTGAATGGTTATGGTTTTGGACATGGGCGTAGAATGTAGTCAGCCAATAGCAACATCCCTGTTAAGCAGCGGTAACACACGAGTTAATGGCTTACATTAATATACATAGTGTTGCTACAAGAAAAGCAAAGCTTCCACATATAATATTGGTCACTAAGGTTAATAAGCTGCAAGAGAAGCTAATCTTTCGAGATAATGTTGATTTTTTGCGCGTGTTACACTTTAAGACACATCACACAAATGTGGCAGTAAAATTTTTAATAATGACATAAATGTCTGATCTCCAGGGTTCGAAATTCTTCTACATGGCTTGTCATCAAAGAGTTGATTTTTAGATGGAGTCAAACACTCTGATTTAAGAATTTCATGGTACATCCTCGCGCATAGTCCAACTTACGTTAAAAGATATTTACTTTGAAATTAATGCTTTTCAAACCAACATTCGCAATATTTTTCCACGACCTGCTGGAAACAGGTTCGTTCCAGCAGCTGCCGGAGAGCGCCAGGTAAGAGGCGCCCCGAGCTTGCGCAGCTAACATGACGTAGGAAGCCCGTATGTACATACGTGGAACACATTAAAAGATCTTACATTACGTTGTAAAAGCAGTAAGACGTCACAGGGTACTCCAAGAGATCAGAATTTCGTGAACCATACTAAAATGTGCACATTTAAACTGCAACTTAAAGCGCACATTCGTATGTCCAGATTCAGATGTAAATTTTCTGGGAGTACCAGTACTGCAGTATCTCACGTTTGGTTCATTAGTATGGCATAATGCCGTTCGTGCTAGAAGATGAAAACTTGCACTTGAAATGCAGCGAACAGTTGAAACTAGCCAGTACTGTGAAATTAAACATTTCGTTTCAAATACATTGGATGCCTCTGCGGAAAAGGTTAATGAAAGCCAAATTTCTTTAGCAAAGAGACAAAAATAACTTCATTGTTCTGCAAGGCGATTGATGCTTGACTGTCAGAAACGTGGAAACAAATTAAAATCTGAAACTAATAATGTATATCAGCCTTCGGTAATTATGTGAATATATTTTAATTCACTTGATACCTCCCGGCCAAAGATACCCGTTTTGCTTTCATGTGACGCGAGAGTAAACGAAGGAGAAACAGGAAAACCACTGAACGTCAACACGGGCCACGTGGTGACTGCCCACTGTAGTTCAGACTTCTCTGCGCATCAGCCTCGCATCTACGATATTTGCGAACCGGTCAACACCAAAAAAATCGAATTTTCGAACGTACCCTAGGGCATCTTGTAAAACACATCATTCTGAAAAATTTGGAACAAAAACATACGTGTTCGAGAAAATATAAGACATGTTATATGGTCTGAAGTGTGCCGAAGCGCAGTGCCACGCCTCTTCGTACAGCATTCTCCTATCGCACGTCACTGTATTTCACTCTGTGGAATTGAAACGGGTATATTTTGTAAGCGATGACATCAAACTATATTCAGGACTGTGGAAATAGAAATGTCCTGTGGTGCCTCTCCTGCTCCCAGTCAGCCAGTTTGACAGCCTGCCCCTCTTTATTTTTAAAAAAACTCGCCATTAATAGCGGATGGGAATATTTGTAATTGGGAGAACAAGAACTCTACAGAAAATTTGGACTCTTTATTGCCTAATAGCTAATAACTTCCTGTTTTGCGTGACAAAAGTGAAATATAGGATGCATAAAACCAATATAGACAAGAGACAAGCAAGAAAGTACACATTTCAATACTTACCTCCTAGCATTTTTTCTCTCTAATCTTGCTACAGCTTTAAATGGCGTGCTTTTGCTTTCTGCACAAGAATCTATTACCTCACCAAAGTTGGTCAAACTTTTTGCTGCATGAAAATTCGAAATTTCGTTACCTAATACTGAAAAAGCTGTTAATACAAATAATACCCAAGACTGGTGTGGTTTCTGGATCTGATTACGTCTATTTTGTCGATGTATGCTAAATAAAACAAAACAGGCCTTTCTAATATTGTAGCAAATTTTATAACACACACACACACACACACACACACACACACACACACACACTTACACACCAAATTAGCGAGACTGTATTGGCACAGATAGTCATTTTTAATACACGATAGAATATAATTCAGTAAGTACATATATCAAATGCCTATTAGGCCTACAACAAGCAAAAAGCTTTATGTTAGGAAATAGTTTCACATTTCATTCATACGCACCAGTTTCTCAAGCATGAGATCGGAAAGTAGTATTACGAAATTCTTATATAAATTAGGAATAGTCTCGTCCTTCCATAATTTGTGTGATGTCCCCGTTTATTCTGCTTCCTCGTTCTAACAATCTTGTCATCACCAATTCTGTGGACATTCCTGCTACTGTCAAAATTTGTTCGCCGATTAACTTCAGTAACACTGCCAGAATCACCGGTTTAGTTACCCCACGATTGTTCTGCCATTAGGCGTTGTTACAATATCGTACAAAACGTTTTCTGCGTTACTTCCGAATCAGAACTTAAGCGGCTGCTAGCCAGGGGCTGTACAACTGGTCCTTACTAGTGTAGCAATCTGGGCAGAAAGTTTCTGTCAAAATTTCATTTTCTTGGATACAACGAGAAGATAATACGTAATCTTACCCACTTGTTATTCCTCCAGTCGTTTATTTCCATTCTCGTAGACTGAATCTATGGATTTCCCTATGAATTATAAGAAAGCCGATCATCCGAAAACCCAATCAACCACATAATCAGACAGCGACTGGCATTTATCCGTTCAGCTTTACTCCGCTCAGCTCGTACGGCCCCATCCCCTTTTGTCTGCAGAAAGATTATTTTCTAGATGCGATTAGGATTCTCCTGACAGAGACATCACGTACACTACGCACACATTCAAAAATCAACTTACGATTCATTCAGAAATGAACTTAAAATGTGTTCAGAAACCAACAAGGATGCATTTCAAAATCATATAAATGATTGATAGATCAACATGCGCTGGATGCTAGGCGCTTTGTGAAACAAGTTTTTTTCCTTGAGAATATGAATTTGGCGCCCCCTTTTCCCGGTACCATCTAGCTGCTTGCTGCGACTGCTTGCACAGCGGAGAGCCACATTCCTGTAGCCAGAAGCGGGAGAATCTGCTTCTCAAACGCGACTCAACTGCGCATGCGCATGAGCTCGCTCGTAACTGCTAACACGAATGTAATGTAAACAATTGTGACTTCACGGTCATCGGAGGGAATTTGTTGTTATGAAGTATTGCACAGCCTTCCCAAAGCTGTTGACACGTTTTGCTGTTGGCAGACGCTTGCATGAGGACTCTGTGTCGTCGTCGTATATGGCGCATTTCCTTTGCATTTTAAGTTATTTTGGTTTTTTTTCTCTCGTTAAGTTTCATTGTTGCAGTATTATTCTGCAGTTACGGGATACAGTAATATCATTTGTTCTAACGGTTCTTGCCAGTCAAAATTACAGAAATTTAACTGAAAACTAAAACAATGAAAAATTCCCAGAATTCTAAAAAATTCCCGGGTTTTTCCTGGTTTTCTCCCGGATGAAAAAGTTCCCGGGTTTTTCCCAGATCTCTCGGTTGTCCCGGGTCGTATACACCCTGTAGAAGATGAAAACGTGCCCTTGAAATGCAGCGAACAGTTGAAACTAGCCAATAGTGTGGAATTGAACACTTTGTTTCAAACAAACTGGCTGCCTCAGCGGAAAAGATCAATAAAAGCCGAATTACTTCAGCAAAGCGACAAAAGTAACTTCATTGTTCTGCAAGATAATTAATGCTTGACTGTCAGATAGGTGGAAATTGTATTAAAATCTGGAACTAATGACATATTTTAATCTTCCGTAATTGTGTGAATGTATTTTAATTCACTTGATATCTCCCAGCCACAGAAACCACTCTCTTTCATTTGACATGACAGCAGTGAACAAAGAGGAAACAGCAAAGTCACTAAATGTGAACACAGATCACCCCCCCTCCCCACTACAAGTCAACCTGATCTGCGCATCAACCCTGGATCTATGATATTTCCTCAACAATACGAATTTCCCCCCCTCGCCACAGAAATTGGCGCCTGGTTCAGATACTCCGGTTTGCTGCGTACAGAACCAACAGCGACATTCCTGTTTCCAGAAGCGGGAGAAGGTACTACTCAGACACGACTCAACTGCGCATGCGCGTGGTTCCGCTCGTAACTGCTTAAATGAATCTGATGTGAACAGTTGAGACTTAACGCTCATCGGAGGTACTTTGTTGTTACTAAGCACTGCATTGTCTTCCTACAGCCTTTCACACATTTTGCTGTTGGCAGACACTTGTATGAGCGCTGTGTGTTTTTTCTTTATATATGAAGCATTTCCTTTGGAATTTATATTTCATTCCCTCGTTCATATTTTGTTGCTGCAGTATTATTCTGCAGTAGCGGTATACAGTAATGTCCTTTGTTAGAGTATCAGTTATTACCAGTCAAAATGACAAAAAATTAACTGAAAACTAAATCAATGGAAAACTCCCGGGATTCTAGAAAATTCCCGTTTTTCCTGGTTTTCCTGCAGATGAAAAAATTCCTAGGTCTTTCCCAGATCTTCCGGGTCGTATACACCATGTAATAGTCTCTTGTTAGAAATGGTATCAAACCCTTCTGGAAATCTAGGAATATGGAATCGATCTTAGATCCCTTGTCGACAGCACTCCTTACTTCATGGGCATAAATAGCTAGCTGTGTTGCACAAGAACGATATTTTCTGAATCCGTGTTGGTTATGTATCGATAAGTCATTTTCTTCAAGGTGAGTCATAATGTTCGAGTACAGTATATTCTCCAAAATCCTACTGCAAATTGAGGTCAGTAGTATGCGTCTGTAATTCAATAGGTTACTCCTATTTCCTTTCTTGAGTATTGGTGTGACCTTTGCTACTTTCCAGTCTTTAGGAACAGACCATTCGCCAAGTGAACGGTTGTATATGATTGCTAAGAAAGGCACTATTGTGTCTGCATACTCTGAAAGGAACCTGATTCGTATTCCATCTGGACCAGAAGAGTTGCCTTTCTTAAGTGATTTGAGTTGCTTCACAACACCTAAAATATATACTTTTATGTCACTCACGCTAACAGCTGTTCTGGTTTCGCATTCTTGAATAGTTACTTTGCCTTTTTTCGTGAAGGAATTAAGGAAAACTCTATTTAGTAACTCCGCTGTAGTGGCACCACCATCATTGTGGAAACTATATATATATATATATATATATATATATATATATATTTTCATTAGGACCAACTATCTTTGCCCACGTCGGTTGCTCATTTCTAAAAATAAAAGTTAACTATACCATGGAATTATGCAAAACGTCTCCTCGGTGAATGAAAACCACTACTCATCACACCTGGTGACCTCCATCATCAGTTGCAGGAGTTTGTTTACGAGTGACGAGCCATACAGTGCTGTACGCATCTCCACTCAGCCACACCCACTGCATTTCTCACTTCTCGAGAGCAGATACCTCAACCATTAGACCAGCTGAGTGCGTTTGTTGGCGTAGATGGAATTACCATTGTGGATCATGTTTTTTACCCATGGTTTGCAAACACTCCCGCCAGAGGTTCTCGTGTACATCCTCTGCAGTACGGTAACATCCACCGATTCGATTTCCCTTTTGCTACTCTTCCCACAAGTCCCCCGGGATAAACTCTAGTGCAAGTGTCGATGAGACACTGAGTCAGAAGTGGAGGTGTGCTCAGGCAGCCGACTGGTCACGGAGACTGCCTGCAATAAGCAGCAAACCTGGGTTCCTGTTACAGTGCGGCACAGATTTCCAATAGTCACTATAGATGTAACTGACCAGGGAACCATTTAAGGAATATTCGAATTACATTTTAAGACATACCCAAAACAATCTGTATCCTCATTACTGTACTAAATATTAACTTTTTGTCATTATTACTTGTATTTCTGTTTACCTCATTTTCGCCATTTCTTACTCAGTGTCTTCAACAGCTTATATCTACAACCATTCACATACGTTTTGTTGAGTGCAATTGTGTGAAAAATCCTGTTTCCACACGCATTTAATTCAGAATCAATTTGTAAGACACACAATCGTCACTAAAAACAAAATCTAGATTCAACACATCAATATAAAAAGAATCTTTGGGAATGGGTATGATTTGAATGGGACACTTCCTACGTAACTACAGTTGAGTGACTCTGAACTGAACGTAATTCTCACTGCAAATGCAGAGAACGAGAAATGTTCTGCATATGTGCTCAATCTTCAAAATATCATAGCCAAAAAAGTGAGAAAGGAGTAATGTTTAATGGCAACTGTAACCTCTATCCAAAAACTGAAGGAATCTGTTTTTTATTTTATTTACTATATCGGCTGGTTAATGCCAAAATAAGCAGTACTGTGGGGGTAAGACTTGGGCACGTGTGGCAACACAACTCACCGGAAGCGAGAGACGGCTGCGTCATCAGGTGGAGGGGTGTGTCGGGCTGACGTGGGAGGCGCAGCTGCAGCAGGAGACCGGCTGTGGCCACTGTGGGGTTGACAGTCAGAGTTGGGGGTGGACCCGCCCCCTGTGGCGGTCGGCGAGCTGCACAGAGAAACACTGTGTGGGTGGGCGTGTTCACACAGGGGCTCACTGCAGGCGATACAGCTGAGGGACTGTCCACCGGGGCAACAGAACACTCAGTGCCAACAACACCAGCCCCTCACTTAACGTGACTGTACCACCAATTAACTGGTCTTTTTCTGCACTACTTCTGCTATATTCCCCACTGGCGTAGCTTAAGATGCAAAACAACAAATTGTTCAAAATGAAGCACAAACCAAATTCCAAACATAAGGGCCAACAATTTTGCTGCCCTGACAGAACAACTATCAGACAGAATTTAGAAGCAGTTAAAGTCAACTGGCTGCTACTTTTGGTTGTGAGGTAATTTGAAAACTGATATATGGTTGCTGAATTATATCACAGGAGGAAGAGAGAGAGAGAGAGAGAGAGAGATCCAGCGATAGAGAAACAAACTGATAAGTTGGGGTATCAACTTACTGTTGAAACTATATGGTCATGGATATGCGGGCGCTGTTTGATGTGAAGCCCGAGGGAATGACGAAGATGGACAAGAATTACAAGAGCTATGCTATAAAAGTTATCGAGAGTATATTCAAAATCTGCATTTGAGTAAAGCAAATAGAACTGTATATATGCATGTACTGTCTCCACAATTCGATTCATTGAAAAGACAGCAGTGGTGATGTGTTTCTTAAACAACAATTTTCGTGTTGAGCAGTTTGCAGTAGAGGCCACCATTAAAAGAAAAAATATGGGTTACACAGTGTATGCAATTTTATCTGATGGACAATGTTTACAACTTGTGAAGTAACCTGTAGTCTATTTAATATGGATTTTTTTTTTAAATTCGAAAGGAAACAAAATAGACTTGTATGGAGCATATGTATCCGAGAGACAGAGGCAACAAATGATAGCTGGATGAAAACGTCACATCAATACTGACGTTGTGGGAGATATGTCGTACACCTGTAGGTGGACAGCGAATATAATCTGCTGTATCCCAGTAGCGGAAAACCTCATAGGATTCCGTGGACGACCTCTGGTAACGCCATAGGGAACTTCAAACACGACAGGGGGGGCAGAGATTTCCTGTCTGCTTTGTAAAAGGGAATGCACGGAAAAAATTCGGGGCGATAGCTGAACAGAGACGAGAAGGAAATGTGATTGTAAGGCACAGCCTTGAGTGTGACAATGTTACTGTGCTGGCTGGAGTATTCTCTTCTTGTTTGCCCCCAGTGTGCATGAGTAGCCCCAGTGCTCATAGCTCCTGCTTGACTGGATATCTCAGGGAGTCACACCCTGCTCTTTGGGGCCAGTCACCCAGGGGTAGCGTCTTTTTCAGTAATCAGGAAAGTCCTCAGTCCCAGGTTTGAACCTCACCATCACTTGAATTTTGAATACGAATAATCAGCATTGGTGTCTGAAGACTTCTAGCATCAGGTGTCACCCTCTTTCAGCCAACAGCCTTTCCAAAGAGGGCGGAGGGGCCGACAGAGGTTCACGGCACTCTCTTTCCATTGAGGCCTGAAACTGGTCCTAAATGAGGAAGAATTGGCAATGATCAACAACATGAGGACACAGAAGGCAATGTAAACCACTGCTTAAAGATTCATAACGTCCGTCAATGAGGCATGTGATTCATTGAGTCTGTGCTGTACAGACTCTCCATTGGCAAGACTAGTCCCCCATTCAAACCTCCAGGCGAGGAGGCACAAGGGGGAGGTGACCATGGGAAAAAAGTTGAGTAATCAGCAAAAGGATAACGTTCTACGTGTCGTCATGTGGAAAGTAAGGAATTTGTATGTGGTTGAGAAGCTAGAAAATAAGAAAAGGGAAATGCTGAGGACGTATCTAGCTGTAGTGGGTGTCAGTGACGCGTAAAGGAAAGAAAAGTAAAGGAAAGGATTTCTGGTCATATGAGAATAGGGTAGTAGCAACAGCAGGAGATAAGAGTAGGATTCAGTATCAATAGAAAGGCAGGGCAGAAAGTGAGATACTGTGAACGGATGAGTATAGATGTTCTCGTGAGAATCGAAAGCAAACCAACAACATGCATAGTTCAGGTATACATGATGACGTCGCAAGTTGAAGGTGAAGAGAGAGAAAGTATGAGGATATTGAACAGGTAATTCGGTACATATGTGATAGTCATGGAGGGACTGAAACGCAACCGTAGGCGAAGGAGTAGAAGAAACGGTTACACGAGAATATGTACTTGATAATAGGAATAGGAGAGAAGTAAGGCTAGTTAAGTTCAATAGTAAATTTATCCTAGTAATAGCTGGTATAGTCTATTCAAGAATCTTGAGACAAGGGGGTATACTTGAGAAAGGACCGAAACATGGGAGGTTTAAAGTCAGATTTTGAAATCAGATACTGGACTGTAAAGCATACCCAGGAGTAGATTTAGACTCATAACAATTTAGCAATGATGAAGAGTAGGCTGAATTTTACGAGACTCGTCAGGAGCAATCGATGTACAAAGAAGTGGAATACAGTAGTACTAAGGAAAGAAGAGATGAGATTTATGTTCTCTGAGGCTACAGATACTGCGATAATTAACAGCTCAATAGTTGGAAATAAAAACGTAGGTACAAAGAAGCTAACTGCGAAGAAACCATGGGAAACATAAGAAATCCTTCAGTTGATCAATCAAAGACAGAAGTTCAAAAATATTCAGGAAAATTCAGTAATTGAGAAGTATGTCACTTAAGGATGAAATTAATAGGAAGTGCAGAGAAGCTAACGTGAAATGGCTGCACGAAAAATGTGAAGAAATCAAAGAAGAAATGATTCTTGGGAAGACTGACGCAGCATATAGAAAATTCAAAGCAATCTTCCACGGAATTAAAAGCAAGCGTGGTAACATGAAGCGCACAATGGGAATTCCAGTGTTAAATACAGAGGCGAGATCGGATAGTTGGAAAGAGTACACTGAAGGCCTCTCTGATTGGAACAACTTGTCTGATGGCGTGACAGAAGAACAAGCAGGAGTCGGTATGGAAAATATTGGTGATTAGAATCAGATTTTGAAAGCGCTTTGGAAAATTTAAGATCAAAGAAGGCAAAAGGTATAGACAACATTCAATCAGAAGTTCTAAAATCATTGGGAGAGGTGGCAAAAGGTCTATTCTCACTGTTGTGTAGAATGTATGAGTCTGGCAACATACAATCTGACTTTGAGAGAAATATAATCTGCACGATTTGGAAGACTGCAAGAGCAGAGAAGTGTGAGAATTATCGCACAATCAGCTTAACAGCTCAAGCATCCCAGTTGCTAAGAAGGACAATACACAGGAGAACGGAAAAGAAAATTGACGTTCCTAACGTTCATAGGATTTGTGGTCCTGGCGAAAGCGTTCGGCAATCTCAAATGTTGGAAGATGTTTGAAATTCTGAGAAAAATACGGGTAAGGCAGAGGAAAAGAGTAATTTGCAATATGTACAAGAGACAAGAAGGTAAAATAACAGTGGAAGACCAAGAGCGAAGTATTCGGGTTAAAAAGGGTGTCAGACAGGGATGTAATCTTTCGCCTCTACTGTTCAATCTATATACCGAAGAAGCGATGACGGAAATAAAGGAAAGATTGAAGAGTGGAATTAAAATTCAGGGTGAAATGATATAAGATTTGTTGATGACTGATTCCCTCAGTGACAGTGAAGAAGAATTACAGGGTTTGCTGAATGGAATGAACAGTCTAATGAGTACAGAATATGGAATCAGAGTAAATCAAAGAAAGGCGAAATTGATAAGAAGCAGAAGAAGTGAAAACAGCGAGAGACTTAGCATCGTGAATGATGATCAGTAATTAGATTAAGTTAAGGTGTTACGCAACGTAGGCAGCAAAGAAACCCATGACGAACAAAGCAAGGACGACGTCTGATTCACACTAGCACTGGCAAAAAGGGAATCGTGCTTACCTGGCTTCTGCTGGTGGCTCACCGAGCAGACGGATGACTTCGTTGACTTCTTGCGGGTACTCGAGCACAGCGTCCGCCCAGCCCCGCGTGGCCATCACCTGCGGGTGGTCCTTTATGAAGGCGACGGCAGCCCTGGTGGCGTCCGGGCACGAGTGCCTCACTGCCGTGACGGCCGTCGCCGCTGCGGTCTCGACGGCCAACTGCGAGATCAGCTGCCGCTCGCAGGCAGCCTTCAGGGCCGACAAGCCGTATTTGTCGGCCGCCGAGAGCAGCTGGGCGGCCGTGTCGGGCAGCTGGGGGGCCTGCAGGGTATACGTGTAGGCCACCAGGAGCCTCAGCACCGGGCCCTCCACGTCGTCGATGCTCACCTGGCCGCAGCTGGCCTCCAGCATGTCGTGCGCGAACATCGCTGCGAACACGGGGCTCGCGGCCGCCAACACGGCCCTGTGAGCCGCCACCCTCGTCTCGCCCGCCACCAGCGTCACCAGGGCGCCGTCACCCCCGTCTAGCAGGGCGGCCAGGGCCTCGGTTGTGGTGTTCTGAACCTCCGTAACTGCCGACATGGTGGGTGGTCCTGAAACACAGTACCACTGAGCAGCCCTCACACTGCACCCTCAACACTTGCACGAGGCGCATGCATACCTGTGTGAAACAACAGCTGATAAAAGTGTTGTACACCCTAAATCGATTGCAACGTCACCAGTTTCCTTCAAATGACAAGGGCCCGTACTGCTTCGTGATCACCTAAGGTTTGTAACTACCAGCGCGGTGCTACGATAGACTGCTTTCACCTTCTAAAAATGTTATCGTTCTCAGTCAAAAGATGGTTTATTTATGTCATAGCAAAAAAATTGGCGAAGCAACAAACGTCTTTCAGCCCTAAAGTTACAGGACTTCTATTTAAATCCAAGGTCGTGGCACCTCTGAGAAAAATTTTCTTCCTCCTTATCTCAGGTTCCTCAGATCCGTGACACCTCATCAGAAGCAATGTACATGTAATGCAGAAATCGGTTTCCTCGGTGAATGTCTCAGGGTAGGCACGATTAAACTTTACAGGCGGCCTTGACTGAGCGGTTCTAGGCGCTTCAATCTGGAACCGCGCGCCTGCTACGGTCGCAGGTTCTAATCCTGCCTCGGGTATGGATGTGTGTGACGTCCTTAGGTTAGTTAGGTTTAAGTAGTTCTAGGTTCTATTGGACTGATGACCTCCGATGTTAAGTCCCATAGTGCTCAGAGCCATTTGAACCGTTCTGAACCACTGTAAGAGTCTAAATTCATTAGTAAGTTTAACTCTCCTTTTAACAGATTGATATCTGTGTCTTCTTTCTTAAGAAAAAGATTCAGCGCCCACCTCCGTGGTAAACAATGCTGCATAATACAATCATAAATCATGTCGCCATTTTATCCGAATGTTGCAAGCTATGGTGTACCCAGGTATTTCCAGGTTGAGCAGTTTAGGAATGAAACTCGTTGCCTCCATTTCCAGAACGTGTGTTATGGAACTTTTGCACAAATATATATTTATATCTCCTTTTGGCGTGGACGTGTTTGTATAGCATCTTTGCCCCACAGAACGTTCGGATAGTTATTAGATGACAGATACGTCATGGTTAAACCAAAGTAAGCTCTATCACAGCTCCGACATCACTCTTGACTCTCCTGGTCGTATGAGGGGGCGTTATTTGTGAGTCTATAGTCACTGTGCCTATTACCCACAATGATTCCCTTTGTGTGCATGGAAATTAGCAGGATGGGTATATTACCCATACTAAAGGAATGTGGGAATCCCAGTAGCATATCCGTTGTTTCTGCAGTTTGCTCCCACCTCCAGTTCCGTTCGTGGTGGTTCTTGTATCTTCAGCTATGGCTGCCCTCAGCCATTTGAAAAGCATGAAAGTCACACGACACGAAAGCAGCGCATTTGCTGCAGGAAACACGAAACTGCCAAGCCGCCCAAGTGATAGTTACATACTTCCTGCGATATGATTAGCGCTCTCGCACCTCATTTGTGTTTATATGGACATACTTATACAGTAGACATTCAAGATGATAAAATGTGTAGGTTTATTAGATTACAAAACACAAACTGTTTCACTGTTTCGAAACAGCGTATCGAAACATTACATTGTACTGTTTCATTTCTTTCGAAACAGTTATGTGTTTCTGTTTGCCCATCTCTACTTCAAACAAGATATCAGGCGATGGACTCCGTGGCTGGGTTCATTTAGAAAATCGGATTCAAGAGCATGAACAATAATTTAACAACATAAACAGTACAAGAAAGTGGACAGAATGCGAGGTAATTTGAAACAACAAAGTGGTATTGATCATACTTTGAACTACTGGAAAGAGAGAAGGAACATTAGCGTCAGATTCTAAACTGAATTATACTCACCATCAGATACCTAGTTCAACGTAATATAGCCTTAAAGGAGGCAGTGTCAAGCTCTATCAAGAAAATAATGTTAGTTTTTTTGGTTTGATCGAAATGACAGCAGAATTTCACCCTGTTTTGTAGGAACATTAGAGTTGGGTAAAGGCTCAAGTAAGTCATGACCATTTTCTTGGAAAAAACATTCAAAATGAACTCATAAATTTGCTTCCCAACAAAGTAAAAAACAGCATTGTTAATTCTATAATCGAAAGTAAATATTTTTCTGACATGCTTGATTGTACTCCTGATACATGCCACAAGGAACAAATGACATTGATTCTTAGGTCTGTAAATTTATCAGAAGACGCAAGGACTGTAGAAGAACACTTCCTCGACTTTCTGAACGTCACTTCAACAACAGGAGAAAGTTTGACTGGAACCGTTTTGTCGGAACTAGATAAACTAGGACTCGATATTCATGATTGCAGCAGCCAACGTTATCGATTATAAAAGGTTATCGAAGTGGTGTTCAAGCCAGAATGTCAAGGTGCAAACCAAGAGCATTTTATACGCCATGTGACAGCCACAGTCTTGTGTTATTAGATGCGGCGAAATCTACTGCAAAAGCAGTCACATATACTGGTGTAATTTAAAGAATATACATTATTTTCAGTGCATCCACTCAGAGATGGGAAATCGTATTGCGCAGGGCGCCAACTTTAACAGTGAAGAATCTTTCAGATAGTCGATGTCAAAGTAGGGTGTAGAGTGTCAAAGCTGTTAAAGTGCCAGACGAGAGAAGTCAGAGGCGCCCTTCCTGAGGTGAGCGACGGCGCTGTTGAAGCGAAAACAAAGAGCGGAGCTCACTCGCTTGCTGTGGACGATTTGAAAAGCTCCGAGTTTATTGTAGGCGTTGTCGTATAGTACGGTCTTCTCTTTGCCATTAGCGCAGCAATTAAGGCAGTTCAAGCAGCAAACGTCGACGTGAAAGTAGCAACTAAATGTCTCGAAAGTCTAATTACGTTTATTGAGAATTTCCGCGAAGGAGTTTTCGTTAATGTGCAGTTAACAGCGAAAGAGATAACTGAAACTTCGCAGACTTGACCAAAATTTGGAGAAAGGAGAACTGGCAAGAAGGCGAAGCAATTTGATTATGACGGTGAGGACATGGTTTGCAGAGGTCAACCGTCAGAGGAGACATATAGGATCGATTTTCTCTACCCTGTCGTTGAGACAGTGTTAAAAAGTTTGAAAGAGAGGTTTCGCCAAATGGCTAAATATTCCGGAGTACTCGACTTTTTGTTTTCTTTAGACAGTTTAAAATACATACAGGACGAAGAATTGAAAATGCTGTCTACAAACCATGAGAAAGAGCTAAGTGTAAACATAAATTGTGAATGTTCGAAAGACATTGTTGCTTCAGCTCTCTTGACAGAAATTAATGTGCTCAGAGAAATGGCGCCCTATGACGTGAAAACTCCTACGTTAATACTGAAATACTCGAATGATTCTGCAAACCCGCTTCACGGGATTTACATCGCCCACAGTATTTTGCCAGCCGTGCCAGGAACTGTCGCCTCCGCTGAAACAAGCTTTCCACGTTCAGAGCTCGTCAAGAATTATTTCCGAAGCAGCATGTCGGCCATGTTGTCAATAGAACACGGCGTGGTTCCAAAACTGAGTTCTGAAGATACTATTCATGAATTTGCTCTTCAAATAGCGAGGAAAAGATGTTTTGTGTATACCCTCTGTGTTTATAACCTACAACTCAGTTAATTTCTTGTGAACACACAGCACAGTCGAGTGATGAAAACATTGAAGCAAAATTTGTGAACCTTACCTGGTTTTGAATTTCATTGAATTGGAAGCATTCCCGTAGCAGTCTTATTATTAACATTTTTTAATAACCATAACTATTAAGATTTCTTCTCCAATTAACTATTTTCCTACAGCGACAGTAGGTCCCCTGCGGTAACAGTCTGCTGATGCACTGGTACTGCGTTAATGACGGAAGTTAGAATTCTTTTGAACGTCACGGAGATAGGTGAGCTGTGTTGGTGGAGGGGCTGAGAGGTTGGGGGGGAGGGTGTGGGAGAGCCCCTCGCAGAACTTGGGCACACGTCCCCACGCCGGCTGAGGCCTGCTCACCCACTGCTGGCTCTGGAATTTCCTGTAAGCAGGCTTTCACGCAAACACTACTTTGCCTATTCGCACTACCCTTCTCTGTACGCGTTCAATATTCCCTGTTAGTTCTTGTTGTAATGGGTCGCACACACTCGCGCGGTAGTCTAGGATGGACCACACGAGTGTTTCGTGAGCTGTCTCCCTTGTAGACTCACCGCATTCATCCAGTGATCTCGTCCACTCTGCCATCTAGTTTACCTACAACTGAGACTATGTGATACTTCCATTTTATATCACCTCAGTGTGCCACACCCAGGTCTTTGTATGAGTTGACTGATTCCAAAAGTGACTCACTAATATTACAACAACCACGGAATACGACGTTTCTGCGAGTTTTTAAGTGCACAATTTTGTACTTAACTTCTCTGCAAAACAGACTGAAGTGGATGGCAGGGTGTTCGTCGAACCAGTTTCACACGATTTTACATTTCTGCCCACTTAAAGCAATTTGTCAAATCCTGCTTTACTTTGAAATCATGTGAAGATATGAATAAAAAAATTGTACAGCTTCTTTCAGACACTCCTTCATTATAGACAATGTATCGTCTGCACGAACTGTGGCCTGACTCTTAACATTGCCTCCAAGGTCAGTAGCATACGACGTGGACAGCAGTGCATGCAACACACATCCCTGAGGCGTGTCTCAAGCTACTCCCACACCTGTTGGTAAGTCTCCTTCCGAGATACCATGCTGCGTCCTTCAGATACCTAGACAGGCAGATGGACAGTGACGGGGAAAGCGGGGGGAGGGAGGGAGAGAGGCAGAGCTGGAGACAGAAGCGCCTCATTCGCGTGCAGGGGGCGGCCCCCGCCTCTCCCCCCTCGTGGTGGATGTCACCACAGTCCGACACACACACTGCCGACACTCCTTCCCGCTCTCTATACACCTCTGACGGCAGCGCTCAAAGCGGACAATAAGCTATAGTTCTGAATGCGATATACGAGGAATGCGAATAGCATCATTTATATTCATTTGTAGCACAGTTTTTCAACAGGGAACGTCTGTAATGCTGTAAAATTCTGCAGTAACTAAAACATTACACCTCTTTTTTTTTTTTAATTTCCTAAGGACCGTGACAGCGATGAAGTGCTACATTTCGGGACGTTTTACCCACGAATCTCTTGTAAGTAACAGATATTTAATGAAGGATGTCGTTTTCTTACAAGGAAAAGAAGAATGGCTAGTAAACAGCAGAAGACATGACTTGACCTTCGCCAGAAAGACGTCGTACATTTACTCGGCGACGTGAGGTTTTGTTCACAACACCTCCAGTCGGATGAATGAACGTGGAACGTGGGAAACTTGTTGTTGTTATTGTGGTCTTCAGTCCTGAGACTGGTTTGATGCAGCTCTCCATGCTACTCTATCCTGTGCAAGCTGCTTCATCTCCCAGCGAGTACTGCAGCCTACATCCTTCTGAATCTGCTTGGTGTATTCATCTCTTGGTCTCCCTCTACGATTCATAACCTCCACGCTGCCCTCCAATACTAAATTGGTGATCCCTTGATGCCTCAGAACATGTCCTACCAACCGGTCTATTCTTCTAGTCAAGTTGTGCCACAAACTACTCTTCTCCCCAATTCTATTCAATACCTCCTCATTAGTTATGAGATCTACCCATCTAATCTTCAGCATTCTTCTGTAGCACCACATTTCGAAAGCTTCTATTCTCTTCTTGTCCAAACTATTTATCGCCCACGTTTCACTTCGATACATGGCTACACTCCATACAAATACTTTCAGAAACGACTTCCTGACACTTAAATCTATACTCAATGTTAACAAATTCCTCTTCTTCAGAAACGCTTTCCTTGCCATTTTATAGCCTCTCTACGTCGACCATCATCAGTTATTTTGCTCCCCAAATAGCAAAACTCCTTTACTACTTTAAGTGTCTCATTTCCTAATCTAATTCCCTCAGCATCACCTGAGTTAATTCGACTACATTCCATTATCCTCGTTTTGCTTCTGTTGATGTTCATCTTATATCCTCCTTTCAAGACACTGCCACATTTAGAATTTGAAAGAGAGTATTCTTCCAAGTTCTTTGCTGTCTCTGACAGAATTACAATGTCATCGGCGAACCTTAAAGTTTTTATTTCTTCTCCATACACTTTAATACCTACTCCGATTTTTCTTTTGTTTCCTTTGCTGCTTGCTCAATATACAGATTGAATAACATCGGGGAGAGGCTACAACCCTGTCTCACTCCCTTCCCAACCGCTGCTTGCCTTTGATTCCCCTCGACTCTTATAACTGCCATCTGGTTTCTGTACAAAGCCCGCATCTCGTGGTCGTGCGGTAGCGTTCTCGCTTCCCACGCCAGGGTTCCCGGGTTCGATTCCCGGCGGGGTCAGGGATTTTCTCTGCCTCGTGATGGCTGGGTGTTGTGTGATGTCATTAGGTTAGATAGGTTTAAGTAGTTCTAAGTTCTAGGGGACTGATGACCTAAGATGTTAAGTCCCATAGTGCTCAGAGCAATTTGAACCATTTTTTCTGTACAAATTGTAAATAGCCTTTCGCTCCCTGTATTTTACCCCTGCCACCTTTAGAATTTGAAAGAGAGTATTCCAGTCAACATTGTCAAAAGCTTTCTCTAAGTCTACAAATGCTAGAAACGTAGGTTTGCCTTTCCTTAATCTTTCTTCTAAGATAAATCGTAAGGTCAGTATTGCCTCACGTGTTCCAGTGTTTCTACGGAATCCAAACTGATCTTCCCCGAGGTTGGCTTCTACTAGTTTTTCCATTCGTCTGTAAAGAATTCGTGTTAGTATTTTGCAGCTGTGACTTATTAAACTCATAGTTCGGTAATTTTCACATCTGTCAACACCTGTTTTCTTTGGGATTGGAATTATTATATTCTTCTTGAAGTCTGAGGGTATTTCGCCTGTTTCATACATCTTGCTCACCAGATGGTAGATTTTTGTCAGGACTGGCTCTCCCAAGGCCGTCAGTAGTTCCAATGGAATGTTGTCTACTCCGGGGGCCTTGTTTCGACTCAGGTCTTTCAGTGCTCTGTCAAACGCTTCACGCAATATCGTATCTCCCATTTCATATTCATCTTCATCCTCTTCCATTTCCATAATATTGCCATCAAGTACATCGCCCTTGTATAGACCCTCTATATACTCCTTCCGCCTTTCTGCTTTCCCTTCTTTGCTTGAATTGGGTCTCCACCTGACTTCTTGATATTTATACAAGTGGTTCTCTTTTCTCCAAAGGTCTATTTAATTTTCCTGTAGGCAGTATCTATCTTACCCCTCGTGAGATAAGGCTCTACATCCTTACGTTTGTCCTTTAGCCATCCCTGCTTAGCCATTTTGTACTTCCTGTCGATCTCATTTTTCAGACGTTTGTATTCCTTTTTGCCTGTTTCACTTACTGCATTTTTATATTTTCTCCTTTCATCAATTAAATTCAATATTTCTTTTGTTACCCAAGGATTTCTACTAGCCCTCGTCTTTTTACCTACTTGATCCTCTGCTGCCTTCACTACTTCATCCCTCAAAGCTACCCATTCTTCTTCAACTGTATTTTTTGAACTTGTATGGAATGCAATATCTGCATTACGTAAGGTACCAAATGAGACACCACAACTTTCGATGAAATGAAAAACACACAAATGTGATAAGAAGACATCAAAAAGTATAAAACTTTTTCCAACATGGATCACATCAGTTCCCCAATTGTTGTTACATCTCTGCCACAAACGGCAAGAATCTTACGACATATTTGCTCTTGAAGCAAAAACAATTACATTGAAAGAAATATTCGTGTATTAGAAAATCAAATGCGGTGTAAGAGTCTGTGAATCGTTAGACTCCATATAAAGTTGTTACGTCTCAAAGAGACTGTCCATCAAAACAAGAACAGAGAGCAAGAGAGATATCTGCTTCAAACATGTGTTTTCGTTGTCTTCCTTTAAGAGGAGCAAGCTGCAGTTATACAAATTATTGCTTCACGAGTAAATTGTAACTTACGTCACAGAATCAATGACATTCGGCTGTTTTGAAGTTATTTCACCATCATTCACGTACCTGGCTAATTTACTAATGCTTGGATGCAACAATAGAGTAACAATTTCGTTAATTAAGTAGAAAAATAATTAAAAGCTAACGTTAATCTCACGGCTGGCTTTTTCGCTGCTAGGTGCGCTAGCACGGAAGTTCTTGTTCAGAATGTGTGTGTGCGTGCGTGTGTGTGTGTGTGTGTGTGTGTGTGTGTGTGTGTGTGGTGTTGATTTTAGTTTGTCACTTACTTTTAGCGGTCATTGGTGACTATCAGCCAGCCACCTCTGCTGCGATTGGCTGGTGAACAGCAGACCGTGACTTCATCGTTGTGATCCTAATGTGCCATATTTGACTTGTGTGTTTTAAGCCACGTGAGACAAATTTTCTAGTGGCCACTGAACGTTATTAAGTAACATTAGTTTCTTCTAGGTATTTATAAACTAAAATGGAGGAAATGGTGTCGGCGGGAGAACCGAGCGGTTCTAGGCGCTACAGTCTGGAACCGCGCGACCGCTACGGTCGCAGGTTCGTCTCCTGCCTCGGCCATGGATGTGTGTGATGTCCTTAGGTTAGTTAGGTTTAAGTAGTTCTAAGTTCCAGGGGACTGATGTCCTCAGAATTTAAGTCCCATAGTGGTCAGAGCCATTTGAACCATTTTTGCTTCCAACTCTTAACACCGTCACGAGGGCCACGGAAGTTCTTGTTCAGAATATAGTCTGGCACTTCAGCCATACCTCCACGCACGGGGGTGCCAAGTCTCATTCTGTCACGGCACAGAGGGGAAAGAATGTTCAAAGTGTGGTCTGCTTCCAAAACGCCTACGGAGACGTAAAGGTGTTCTTTGGAAAGTGCCGTATATTTCCACTGATGGCTGCATGTCTCGCGCGATTACACGAGGGTAGGTCAATTATTATTCACAAAGTACTTATAAAGTTTCATTGTAATCAAATACGAAACTTACAAGAACATCATTTTTCGAAATAGTCTCCTTCTGTTTCAACGCACTTGGTCCATCGTTGCACCAGCTTCCTGATGCCCCCATAAAAGAAGGTTCTCGATTGAGCTGCGAGCCAGGAATGCGCCGCTTCTTTCACTGCTTCTTCCGAGGCAAATCGAGGGCCCCTTAATGCCTGTTTGAGTGGACCAAACAAGTGATCGTCAGAAGGGGCAAGATCTGGACTATATGGAGGATGATCAAGTACTTCAAATTTGAGTTCCTCGAGCGTTTCAGCACTGTGCGCAGCAGTATGTGGACGGTCATTGTCGTGCAACAACACCACACCTTTTAACAGCAATCCTTGGCGTTTTCTTCGAATTGCAGGCTTTAGCCGGGCAGTAAGCATCTCATTGTAGCGAACACTGTTAACTGTTGTGCCCCTTTCCCCATAATGTTCCAGTACTGGACCTTGTGCGTCCCAAAAAACCATAAGCAGCAGTTTTCCTCTGGACGGTTGGGTCTTGAGCTTTTTCTTGCACGGGGAATTTGGATGTTTCCATTCCATACTCTGCCGTTTACTCTCTGGCTCGTAATGTTTCGTCACCAGTAATGATCCTGTCTAAGAAGTTGTCCGTTTCGTTACCATAGCGATCCAAATGTTTTTTGCAGATGTCCAAGCGCGTTTGTTTACGCAACTATGTGAGTTGTTTTGGGACCCATCTTACACACACTTTATGAAACCCAAGTCTGTTGTGGATGATTTCATAGGCAGAACCGTGACTAATTTGCTGACAATGTGCCACTTCGTCAATAGTTAATTGTCTGTCTAAGAGAATCATTTCACGTGAACGCTCAATGGTTTCTTCATTTGTGGCGGCGAATGGGCGTCTGGCTCCTTCGTCGTGCGTAACATTTGTGCGACCATTTCGGAATTTTTCAGTCCATTGGTAGACACTCCGTTGTAGCAAAAACTGTTCCCGTACTGTACCGAAAATCTTCGATGAATTTCGGCCCCTGATACGCCTTCCGACCACAGAAAATGGATCACTGAACGTTGCTCTTCTTTGGTGCAAATAGACAGCGGAGCAGCCGTGATTAACAGCACTGCAACGATAACGAAACTAAGCCAGCAGCTTGAAAATTGCAAAGAAATAACAACAAATAAACAAACCATGCGTCATCAACGTAAAACGACAGTACTACCAAAATAAACAAAATTATAACTAAATTGCGGATAATAATTGATTTACCCTCGTGCACAGTTATGTATAATCCCATGAGAGATGGTAGTTTGTTTTGTACGACTCCACGGCAGGTGTGTGGGAAAGGAATGATTTTAGGTTTTTCTTCAATTCCCTCCTTTTAAACATAAACTAGTAAGATGACTGCAGATAATGTGGGCATGATGTGGTGTAAGTACTGTTACCAACGTGACGTTGTAAATGAGCTCAAAAAGTATTTGTGTGCCCGACATACAGAAGTAAATTCAGTGTGAGATCGCAACTGAAGATACATTCTAACTGCACAGCTTATATGGCAGTAATTTGATTATGGTGCAGTTTACACCAATCTAAGATAGGACCATACATGCTGCCTTCAAATAGTTTTCAGTAATTAGGTAATTTAGGGGACTGATTCAAACAACAAACGGTAACGGAGTTGGGTGATGTGCTAGACAGCCACCGATATTCCGGCATTTGTGCCTTCAAAGAGATTGGGCGTTTACGTTTTGAAATACATGAAATTGTGAAAGATGTCGGCTGCATTCTTGTAAGTTGTATGAATACTTTATATTCCATGAGAAACACAGGGCCAGGAGAGAGAAGTTGTGTTTCTTAGCAGTGAACTATTTCTCGGTAGTTGCAATGCTTTTTGCAAAGATTTCTGTCCCAGTGTTGACACTTCGTAGTAACTGACAGTAAGTCATCGAGTGAAACAGATGTCATTTCCAGCGTTTCCCAAGGTGTTGCTGTTCCTTATCTATATAAACGATTTACGAGACAGTCTGTGCAGCTGTCTTAGGTTGGTTGCAGGCGATGGTGTCATTTACCATCTAGTAAAGTCATCCGAAGATATAAAAAAAAATGCGAAACGATTTAGAAAAGATATCTGTATGGTGCGAAAGTTGGCAGTTGATCCTAAATATTGAAAAGTGTGAGTTCATCCACATGAGTGCCGAAAGGAATCTGTTAAACTTTAGTTAGACGATAAATCATTCATATCTAAAGGCCGTAAATTGATCTAAATACGAAGGAATCACAATTACGAACAACATAAAATGGAAAGAACACATAGGAAATGTTGTGGGGGAAGGTGAACGAAAGACAGCATTTTTCTGGCTCAACACTTATAAAATGCAACAGATCTACTAGAGAGACTGCCTACACTACGCTTGTCCGTCCTCTTTTGGAGAATTTCTGCGTGGTGTGGGATCCCTAGCACATAGGACTGACGGAGTTCATCGAAAATGTTCAAAGAAGAGCAGCACATTTTGTATTATCGAGAAATAGGGGAGAGAGTGTCACTCACGCTGCATTCTTGTAAGTTGTATGAATACTTTATATTCCATGAGGCGTTTTTGTTTGTGCCAGAAACTCCTCACGAAATTACGATCACCAACTTTCCCCTCCGAATGCGAAAATATTTTGTTGGCGCCGACCTCCATAGGGAGAAACGATCATCGTAATAAAAGAAGGAAATAAGAACTCACTCGGAAAGATATAGGTGTTCGTCTTTCTCGCGCGCTGTTAGAGATCGGAATAATAGAGAATTATTGTGAAGGTGGTTCGATAAACCCTTTGCCAAGCATGTAACTGTGATTTGTAAAGTATCCGTATAGATCTAGATGAAGATTACAACTTTACTCGAATGATATTGTAGTGGACTTTAAAGGCCATCCATGGTTCTTTCACTTGCTCGCATAAACTGTGGTAATAATTCATTTAACGCATGTATGTTTTTTATCTTGTTACTTTCTTTTCTGTTATCCCAATTTCTTTGCGACATAATTTGTGGCTATGTAAATAATCACGTGAGCTGCAATGGAATTTTATTGTATGTATGTGTATAACCTTTATTTTCTGTGATACATTCTTTGGTTAGGAATAAACCCCACTGCGTTCAGATGTCGCCTCTAAGTAACGTCTCTGACTCAGATATGACTTCGGTCAAAGCCATAGAGCAGAAAAACCTCTGGAGTGAGGACTGCGTGCTGTGCGTGTTGTCAGCATTAAGCTGAAATTGTCACGTGATCTCGTGATAACTCGTTTTAAGACCAGTTCACCCTGGCCATCAAGTCCCGTCATGTCAAGTCAAAACGTTCCACAATGCATTTCAAATGGCGGCATTCAGACAAGCCGTCAACAGACCGTCACGTCACGTCACGTCACGGCAGGTCACGGTTTCCCGGGAAGGAAATGTCGACAGTATCATCGTCTGCTATCATCGTAAGTTAACCTATTTTGCCGCGCTCACTCGTGTTGTAGTAGTCGATATTGTGCGTTTGTATCTTCTTAATCTTTATTTCATTATTTTGCTTTTTCTTTCGTGACAAATTGTGAATGCTCCATGACGACTGGTCACCATCGCAACTGTCTACGCTCTCCTACTGACTGGTGAATTATTCTTACCTTTGGACTGAGAAAACTTCCTTGTCAACACCGAGAACCGAAATTCAAATCTCGTGTTACTGATCTCCTTAAAAGAAAACTAGTAGCTTAGAATTCTCTTCTTCTGCAGATATCGACAACGAAACAAAAATGACAAGTGCTGAAAAGGAGTAGTTAGATTTACTATATCTTAGAGCCACGTTTGTCGATCTTTCCGACACTGTGGCAAACCAACTTACGTTTCAAACTTCCATGACACCCCTGCACATGACCTTTTTTCATAGATGTAGAAAAGCGAACACATTGTGTTCATACAATACATTTTTATTATAATGCATGTAATAACATTATTACACATATTATAATAAAAAATGTATTGTATGAACACAATGAAGGGTGATTTCTTACGAATTGGACTATTCCAAGAAATTGTTTTTCAATAAAATTTTAATGGTCTGGATGTTTTACCTGCAGAAGACGAACACAAAAAAACTCCGCCCGAACACGCCCTGAAAGCCCAACCGTTCCGACCGGCCACCGTGTCATGTTCAGCTCACAGGCATTGCTGGATGCAGGTACTGATGGGCATGTGGTGAGCACACTACCCTCCAAACTGTTGTCAGTTTTGGTGACCGGAGCCGCTACTTCTCAGTCAAGCAGCTCCTCAGTTGTCCTCACAGGGGCTGAGTGCAGCCCACTGGCCAACAGAACTCGGCAGACCCTGACAGTGGCCCATCCAAGTGCTAGCCAAGCCCGACAGCGCTTAACTTAGGCGATCTGGTGGGACCTGGTATTACCACTGCTGCAAGGCCATTTGCCAGGAGATCAGAAGGCATTAAAACTCCTTCTACACACCTGGCGTGTGTTGTGTATATCGCGTCACAGTAGCTGAGAGACGGTGTGCAGTCTGACCACAGTCTAGGCTGACAGGTACGCTCACCACACTGTCGCCGTTTTTCTAATGCACTGCGACGGCAGCGCTCCAAGTGGACAATAAGCAGCACTTATTAATATGATAGGGGATGAGTGCGGGTAGTATCATATATGTTGTCTTATAACATAGTCTTCACAAGTCGGACCGCATGTAGTGCACTAAAATTCGGCATTAACTAAAAAATTACATCGCATTTGTCTGTCTTTAGTTTACGAAGGATCTCGAAAGGTATAGAATGGTACATTAAGGATACAGCTTACTTATAAATAGTAGGAAAGTCGAAATTTTTTATGAATTTATTAAATTATATAGTCTTCCCTGATAACATGGATATGTACATTATAGGTTTTCAAATGAAAAATGAAGTATATATACCAAATTTTAAAGTTATGGTCATGTATTCCACCACACCCCCTTTATTTCTGTTACAGAAACCAGTATTATTTCGAAAAGAACTGTGAACTTTCTGTTTCCAGCGATTATACGTATGATATATTGTATTTGTTGGTAACAGTGCAGCTCTCTGGTGTTTGTAAATGATTATCGTTGCTAGTATTTACTTTTGTTTCGGTGAAGCAGTTTGTTCACGTGTTACTGAATGTTTGTTGCCCAAGTGCTACATATATTTGTTGAAGTTCCTTCAGTGTGCATTAAATACGAACTATGCCGTGCATCAAGATATTCAGTAAATGGAAATTCCGTGGTAACCAGTTCACAAACAAAGCAAGCCACAATGTTGAAAGTAACCTATGTGTCAGTTCTTCAGGGAAGAAACTCCACATAGTACGCCTCCTGGTGATTCAAATTTTTGCTTGTAGTGTATTTGTTGCTGTTTATTTGGGCATCTTATCTTCTTTGATAAAGGAAGTGGCGAAATTGTAAACAATGTGATGGTGTAGGATGTCTGGATGTAGCTGAGCAGCAAAGTAGCAGGAAGGGTTTAGCGTCAAAATTATTTGTTCTGTGTAGATCCTGCAATAAATCTATCTTGAAAATGACTTCGAACACTGTGCTTAATTCATATGATGTGAATTTTAAGTTAGTGTACTCGTATGTAATGCGTGCAATAGGAAAAGAAAAAAGGCTGCTCAAACGTTTTGTGGTTTGATGCACCTTCCTCCTCACCCCAGTAGGTTCAGCAAGTACGTAAAAATACTTTTAGGTGCCTTGACGGTTGTGTCTAAAGCATCTATGAAATGTGCAGTAGAAGAAACCTTAAATATTAGTGGAACCAGGGACATTGCTGATGCACTTGATGGGACATGGCAACATCGAGAACATCGTTCCTTGATTGGTGTTGTAAGTGCTACTTCTCTGGAGAATGGAAAAGTTGTTGATGTTGAGTGCTTATCTAAGTACTGCCACATCTGCCTTGGTAACGTTTAAGGACATATTGAACATCAGTGTTCTAAGAATTAAGGTGGTTACAGTGGAGGTATGGAGTGTGATGGAGCTCTAAAATTATTTCAGAGGTCTGTACCTGTTTATAAGGTTAGATATACGAAGTACCTAGGCGATGCGGACTCCAAAACTTTTAATAAAATTAATGAGCTCAATGTTTATGGTGATACCTTGGTAACTAAACTGGAGTGTTGTGGACGTGTCCAAAAGAGGATGGTTCCTAGGTTGAGGAAGCTACAAAGAGAAATGGATAGAAAGTTGCTGTCTGATGGAAAATCTCTGTCTCGCCGAGGCATAAACTGAAATAGACCTGCTTCAGAGTTATTATGGCCATTAGATGAACTCCCCCTCTGAATGATGTTGCAGCAATGAGAAAAACTGTATGGGCCACCTGCTTCCATAAGTTGTACACAGACGACCACCCTATTCACAGACATCGCCAGGGAGCACGTCTTTGTAGCAGTCAAAGGGTTAATGCGGCCGTGGTGGCTTTACTTTATGAACTGCGCGCTCCCCCGTAAACATAAGCTTGCGAACTATATGCTATACTATGGCGCTGCTTCTCTTGGCGCGTGCGTCGTGTGCATCTGGCAACGCAGCAATCTCCCGCGTCTGGGCGGGCGTGCGCGAGCCGCCAAGATAAAAGAACTGAACTATAGGCATGTCAAATAGTTCACATGATAAATCACAATGTGTGGCATTCAAGATTAATCCACTGTTATCCAATTTGAGTGTAAAGGGTAGCTATATCTACATCTACATCTACATCTACATCTACATGGATACTCTGCAAATCACATTCAAGTGCCTGGCAGAGGGTTCATCGAACCATCTTCACAATTCTCTATTATTCCAATCTCGTATAGCGCGTGGAAAGAATGAACACCTATATCTTTCTGTACGAGCTCTGATTTCCTTTATTTTATCGTGGTGATCGTTCCTCCCTACGTAGGTCGGTGTCAACAAAATATTTTCGCATTCGGAGGAGAAAGTTGGTGATTGGAATTTCGTGAGAAGATTCCGTCACAACGAAAAACGCCTTTCCCATATTTCGCGATAATACAAAACGTGCTGCCGTTCTTTGAACTTTTTCGATGTACTCCATCAGTCCTATATGGTAAGGATCCCACACTGCGCAGCAGTATTCTAAAAGAGGACGGACAAGCCTATTGTAGGCAGTCTTCTTAGTAGGTCTGTTACATTTTCTAAGTGTCCTGCCAATAAAACGCAGTCTTTGGTTAGCCTTCCCCACAACATTTTCTATGTGTTCCTTCCGATTTGAGTTGTTCGAAATTGTAATACCTAGGTATTTAGTTGAATTTACAGCTTTTAGATTAGACTGATTTATCATGTAACTGAAGTTTAACTAGTTCCTTTTAGCACTCATATGGATGACCTCACACTTTTCGTTATTTTGGGTCAACTGCCACTTTTCGCACCATTCAGATATCTTTTCTAAATCGTTTTGCAGTTTTTTTTAATCTTCTGATGACTTTATTAGTCGATAAACGACAGCGTTATCTGCAAAGAACGGAAGACAGCTGCTCAGATTGTCTCCAAAATCGTTTATATAGATAAGGAACATGAAAGGGCCAATGACACTACGTTGCGGAACGCCAGAAATCACTTTTGTTGTACTCGATGACTTTCCGTCAATTACTACGAACCGTGACCTCTCTGACAGGAAATCACAAATCCAGTCACACAACTGAGACGATATTCCATAAGCACGCAATTTCACTATGAGCCGCTTGTGTGGTAGAGTGTCAAAAGTCTTCTGGAAATCCAGAAATACGGAATCGATCTGAAATCCCTTGTCAATAGCACTAAACACTTCAAGTGAATAAGGAGCTAGTTGTGTTTCACAGGAACGATGTTATCTAAACCCATGTTGACTGTGTCAGTAGACTGTTTTCTTGGAGGTAATTCACAATGTTCGAACACAATATATGTTCTAAAATACTACTGCATGTCGACGTTAACTATATGGGCCTGTAATTTAGTGGATTACTCCTACTACCTTTCTTGAATATTGGTGTGACCTGTGCAACTTTCCAGTCTTTGAGTAAGGATCTTTCGTTGAGCGAACGGTTGTATTAGATTGTTAAGTATGGAGCTAATGCATCAGCAAACTCCGAAAGGAACCTAATTGGTATACAGTTCTGGACCAGAAGACTTGCTTTTATTAAGTGATTTAAGTTGCTTCCCTACTCCGAGGATATTTACTTCTACGTTACTCATGTTGGCAGCTGTTTTTGATTTGAATACTGGGGTAATTACTTTGTCTTCTTTTGTGAAGACATTTCGGAAGGCTGTGTTTAGTAACTCTGCTTCGGCAGCACTGTCTTCGATAGTATCTCCATTGCTATCGCGCAGAGAAGGCATTGATCGTTTCTTGCCGCTAACATACTTCACATACGACCAGAATCTCTTTGGATTTTCTGCCAGGTTTCGAGACAAAGTTTCGTTGTGGAAACTGATATAAGCATCTCGCATTGAGTCCGCGCTAAATTTAGAGCTTCTGTAAAAGATCGCCAATCTTCTGTAAAAGATCGCCAATCTCGGGGATTTTGCGTCTGTTTAAATTTGGGATGTTTGTTTCGTTGTTTCTGGAACAGTGTTCTAACCCGTTTTGTGTACCAAGGAGTATCAGCTCCGTCGTTTGTTAATTTATTTGGTATAAATCTCTCAGTTGGTGCCGATACTATTTCTTTGAATTCAAGCTGGTCTACACTCATATTATTAATTTGGAATGAATGGAGATTGTCTCTTAGGAAGGCGTCAAGTGAATTTTTATCTGCTTTTTTGAATAGGTATATTTCTCGCTTATTTTTCGAGGATTTGAGGATTACAATATTCAATCTTGCTACGACAGCTCTTTGTTAATTAATCCCTGAATCGGTTTTGATGCTCGTTATTAACTCAGGATTATTTGTTGCTAAGGTGTCATGTGCGTTTTCACAACCATTTACTATTCGCGTGGGCTCATGAACTAACTACTCGAAATAATTTTCAGAGAATGCATTTAGCACAATTTCGGATGATATTTTATGCTTACCTCCGGAATGAAACTTTTTTTTTTCGCCAATGTATGGAGGGTAAATTAAAGTCACCACCGTTATCGTATGAGTCGGGTACGTGTTTGAAATCAAACTGAAGCTTTCTTTGAACCTTTCAGCAACTGTATCATCTGAACTGGGAGGTCGGTAAAAGGATCCAATTATTGTTTTATTCCGATTGCCAACAATGACCCCTGGCCATACTAACTCACAGGAAGTATCTACTTCAAGTTCGAGACAAGTTAAACTACTTCTGACAGCAACAAACTCACCACCGCCAACATTGTTTAGCCTGTCCTTTCGGAACACTGTTAGGTTCTTCGCAAAAATTTCAGCTGGGCCTATATCCGGCTTCAGCCAGCTTTCAGTGCCTATAACGCTTTGAGAATCAGTGCTTTCTGTTAGCGCTTGGAGCTCTGGTACTTTCCCAACACAGCTACGACAATATACAACTGTTATACCAATGGTTCCTGTACCTATGTTCTTCCTGTGTTGAGCCTGCGCCCTTTGTGGCTGAAGCCCTACTTCTGTTTTCGCGAGACCCTCTAACCAAAAAGCCGCCCACTCCACAGCCCCTGCTACCCGTGTAGCCGCCTCTTGCGTATAGTTGACACCTGACCTATTCAGCAGAACCCAAAACCCAACCACCCTTTGGCGCAAGTCGAGGAATCTGCAGCTAGCACGGTCGCAGAATCGTCTGAGCCTCTGATTCAGACCATCCATTTGGTTCTGTACCAGAGGTCCGCAATCGGTCCTGTCGACTATGCTGCAAATGGTCAGCTCTGCTTTCCTCTTGCAAGCAGTAGTGACAGCTTTTACCACTTCTGTTAGCCGCTTGCATCCAGAAAGAATCTCTTCTGATCCATAGTGACACACATCATTGGTACCGACATGAGCAACCACCTGCAGTTGGCTACACCCTGTGCTCTTCATGGCGTCCACGAGGACCCTTTCCACATCTGGAATGACGCCACCCGGTATGCACACGGAGTGCACATTGGTTTTCTTACCCTTCTTGTCAGCCAAGTCCTAAGGGGCCCCATAACGCACCTAACGTTGGAGCTCCCAACTACCAATAATCCCACCCTTTGCGACTGCCCGTATCTTGCAGGCTGAGTGGTTTCCTCTGGAACAGGACAAGCGACAGCATCTGGCTCAGCGACAGTGTCAGCCATAGACAGCACCTGGAACCTGTTTGTCAGACAAACTGGGGGTGGGGGGGGGCCTTAGGTGCGGCAGCCTGGGAAGTCTTTCGCCGCCTGCTTCGCCCCGGGGCGACCTCCCACTCGACCACAGGTGAAGGGTCAGCCTCAGTGCGAGCAGTAACTGGGTTGGCCACTGGTGAGGACCAATCGGTGCCCATCCACTGCAGCCTCAAGCTGTGTAACCGAAGTCATCACAGCGTGAAGCTAAGACGAAGTGTCACCAACTCGGCTCGCATCTGCCCACAACAATCGCATTCCCTGTTCATACTAAAGACCAAGGAAACCTAAACTATGCAGATAAACGGACTATTGGCACATGCTGCGCAACTCTACTCTAGACCGTGATGGAAATCCGTGAACTGTGTCTAGTAATACACAGATATTCGAAAACCTAACTACCGAAGCACTTGATTAGGAACTTGTAATGTGTCACAAAATTGGTTTACTCTCCAACGTAAATGAAAACGTGACAACTATGGCTATTAGAGATTAAATTTACACACAGAAACTCAAGAAACTGAACTATTAAAGCACACAGATGATGCAATAAATTCGCTCATGGTAAGGAACTCGTAAACGACACAAAAGCGGTTACATCCCTGTTGCTGCGTCTGTCTCGGTCGGCTACTGCTGCCTGACTCAGGTCTATCATAATTTTCACATGTAAATGTGACATCAAGGGTAGAGTTAAATGAGAAAATTATACCTTCAGCATCGTTTAAGAAATGGATGAGAAAGATGCATTAAAATTCTAGAGCAATCATCTCTTGGGGGATGATTCATAAACACTTCTTTCTCACAGCTGTACACCCTACTATCTAAGAATACTACCGATTCACAGTAAAATTAACTTGTGACTACATTTACACGTATGCAAATCGTTTTCATTTAGGGACACAAAATATTTTCGATCCTTGCTGATCAGTAGATAATCATTTAGTACGTACTTTACATAACTACCTGCCTGTCTCCATTTCACAGGGTAAGTATAAATCTTATACATTTATAAATTACGCTTTGATCTAGCAATGGGTATAGAAACAATAACAGTTATTTCTCCTTCAATCATTAAAGAGTGTGTATTGATTAACTTACAGTAAGCGTATAAATTGTACAAGTTAACAGGGTAAGGCATAGTATACGCTGCATGTAGCCTTCGCTCAATTGATAGTAGGAACTGTGAAAATTGCTCTGGATGTAGTAGTACACTACTCAAACAATCATTTGAACTACTTTCTAAGGCTGTTCTTAAGTTAAGGGCATCAGTTCTAGAATTTGATAAACTATCAGTAATCCTTAACAAAATAATGTTTAAATCTAAGTGTGCATTTACAGTATTTAATCATTGGAATAGTTCTTGGATATTTGCGTTTATTTCATTACGAATTATGTGGAAATGTGAGATAAATTGGTTTACAGTCTTTTCAATTAAAACTGTGAGGTTAGTAATGGTTCTTTGCATATTATTTAATACGATAATTTCATTAGAGAGGTTAGTTGAATCTGTACTGGACTGTTGTTCGAGGGCTAATATTTTGCCTTTATCTTCCAGTAGATCTCAACTAGTTAAAAGTACCTAATACAGTACGAAGGATACTCCCTCCAAATTCAAACCAGGTATGTTCACACCCAATTAAAGTTTTATGTGGCAAAAGATTTAAAAACCAGCATGTCTCTTGTTCATAATTAGTAAATGCAGACTCTACCTACATTTTGATTGTGATCCAGTAGTTATACCAAGATGTACCCATTTCCAAAGTTGTATCATTACCCTTAACAGAACGAATTAGATCAATTTGCTTCTTTACAGAAGTGAACTGTTGCTGGATTTCACTCATACTGTACTTGAGTACAAGTTTTGCGTTACTTGTTGAAACTACCATGTCTGATAGTGGTTCAAACAAAACACTCGTACTCTGTGGTACTATTGCTACAGCAGTAGTAGAGTATGCTATCATAGCAGACATTAGAATAAAAATGAACATGCTTAATTAGTTCTAAATACCAGAGTTAACAGTGAACATAAAATGAATGAGTTTCTCGTGGTGACCTGTGGAATAAAAGGTTTAGTTTCCTTGTGCACTCGTACAATAGCCTCAATACTAAATATTCACAACAATAATTACGGTCGTATCGAAAGGCTCCATGGTGAGCTAAGAAAAGAGACGTATTCACCAGCGAGACCGCGCTAGTTGCACCGCACGCTGCCGACGGCCATTGGCTTACTCTGCTGTGACGCACTGCAGCAGGACGCACGTCTACTGACCGAGCAAATTGTCAGCATTCCTAGATAGGTCAGCTGTCGAGCGCGTGTTACGTACCGTACGGCTGCGTGCAAACCCGTAGACCCTTCCAATTCGCAATTTAGCAAGTAGTATTTTTCAGAATTTAGGTACAAATATTTCCTACAACTTATAAAGCATTCTTCTAATTTTTTTTCTGTAACTTGCAATAGTCCATACTTATGTAGGAGACCTAAGTTTTATTGCAGAATAAACTAAATTATTGAAAAAATAACATTTTTATTAGGGAAAAAATTATAAAAAATTAAAATCTATGATGTAATATTTTTTTATCCTAGTAATATACATAATAGGTGAAATTAAATAGGTCTAGTACCTCAGCCATCATGTCATGCATAGCTGGTAAAAAGTTGGTCTCCTTCAAATGTATAACATTATGGCATTAAATGGCACCTCAAAATGAGGAAGCAATTTGGAAAAAAATTGCATAATTTCCTTTTAATTTTTTTAGTAGCCCTAAGAAGCTGTTTCAGAAATATTCAAAATACTTCTAATTTGTTTAGAAAGTGTGCCGGAAATTGGTGTTGATTTTTACATAACAATGAGCCAGAAAAGTACCCTGTATCCTTAAGGGTAGAGGGCACAAAATGTAGTGAAATAATATAGAGTAACTCAGTGCACTGATCTCAACTATCAACCCTCTCTAGCAAGAAATGTAATAGTAATGAGATTTATGAAGGAAATTAGCAAGCAATGAGGCATTTAGTCTCCGTAGGATAATGGCCGTCTCTTCCTAGAATAAGAAAATGGACAAGCTGAGAATCACAGGATAACAACGCCCACCAATACACCTCATTTACTGGTGCACAGAAAGTCCAACCGACTTGTTATGCTCTGGGCTAGGTTCAGATTTTCAGTCTACACTCTCCCTACAGTTAATTAGAGCTAATACAGACACATCAAGAAGATATGAAAAAGATATATTAGAGGAGACACAGGACAGTTCACATGACATTTCAGGATAAATGTGACCACTCGAAAAACAGAACAATGAAAGAACAAATAAAATTTTCTCGGGAACACCATCCTCAATAAGGTCGTTTTATTACAAAAACTGGCACACGATAGTATCACACGAGAGAGATACCCCACTAATTCATTTATTCCTGCTTCCAACCAAGTCACACGCAACCATTCTTGATGTCGTGGCTCACCATAAGTTTCCAAAGTCATTTACTCTTTCATCAGCAGTACTACCTCGGGTATAGAATAACTATCGTTTGACAGGCACTCAGAGGGTGCATATTACTGTCCACGGCAGCACAATTGTCTGTTACAAAAAGGTCTGCTCGTACAAAAATCACAGTCGCGACAGTGTAACACAGTTACTGATCCAGTATGCAAGGGGCACGTCAAAATCATTATATACAGTCATGGGTCATCATTCAAATAAGTGAGGTCATACAGCCTGGCACATCTCTTCACCACAACATTTTACACGATGGCTGAGTTCAACATGAGCCGAAGGAATAAATCATTGTCATGTTTCAAAATACACAGATGTCCAGCATGACTAGGTGTCGTAAGTTAGCTGTCATGGGTCAAGTGCGCTAATGAATTAATCGTGACCGATTATCCTCACTACGGGAGTCTCAAATGTCGCTGGCGTTGGATCCAATATATAAATGAGTTGATCATCACCAATGAACCCCCAGTATCTTGGCACGGATCATATTACACAGAGCCCAACAAGCCCTCCACCACATTAAAATTCTAGCACCAGGCGCCATGATCCTCGCCTAATAAGAAACAAATGTTTACAAGAGTGTCTGTACCATGTTTGTTGTCCTGAGTAATGTTCCAAACAGAATTAGTCTGTCATCACGGTAGATGCTCGGACAATGAAGGTGAAAGCATCCATCTAATGTCGTCTGTCATTGTAAAGCACGCGGCCACATTGAGTCCGTCGTAATAGACGTCAGCTGAATTTCTTCCTGCGACTGAGTTATGCCGTGCGGCGTGAGCGTGCGTTGTCGTGCAGTGCTGCAGTCGCCGCCATCGGGCCCTCGTGTCGTGACGTCCAGGTGGCGGCGTGGCTGAGTGGGCGTGGCGCCGCTGACAGCGGGGAGTTCTGCCCCCAGCTGGCTCTGCTGGGGGTGCCGCCCTCCACGAGGTCCCGGCTGCCCACCACCTTGAAGCGCTCGCCTCCACAGTGGGGCGGCTGCTGATCGGCTCCCCAGTGTCGCCTCCGCTGGCCCGCGTTGTCTCTCGACACAGCGCACGAGAGAATCAGTGCAAGTATTTGGCATTAACAAACATACCTCTTGCCGCTTTCCTCCCACTCGGCACAGCCTCTTCTTACAATTAATTAGATCTATTATACAGAGTACCCTCACGCTAGTTGTTGTCCTCCAGTAGTCTTTCAAAAAATTGTGGACGATCTCTAAAATCCTAGTCTACACTGATGATAATAAATAGGCAGCAAAAATCAAGGAAACGTCCTAATACAACTCTGACCAATGAAATTGGCCTATTCACCATAAAATTACAGCTATTAATGATTTAGTCTAAAACGATGCGAGTAAAAGACTGAATTTTTCTTTGTATAAGGAAGATAAGGAATCTGAGGTTTTGTTACTTACTAGCCCTTCATTACACTGTCCTTCCTAAGATTGTAGCCGGCCGCTGTGGCCGAGCGGTTCTAGGCGCTTCATTCTGGAACCGTGGGACCACTACGCTCGCAGATTCGAATTCTGCCTCGAGCATGGATGTGTGTAATGTACTTAGGTTAGTTAGGTTTAAGTAGTTCTATGTTCTAGGGGACTGATGACCTCCGATGTTAAGTCCCATAGTGCTCAGAGCCTAAGATTATATATGAACGAAAGTCGCAGGCAGTTGCATTTCTTTAAAAAAAATTCCCACCAATTCTGTGATAATTGCACACCATCTGGAGATCGAAATGAAGTGGCGTTACATTAGGCTTTGGCACACTGAAACATTACAGTTGCAAAAGTAATTTTGCGTCAGTCGTTTACACAAGAAAAACCCTTTCACCAGCCTGACCTATCCTCATCTTGTTACCCAGCGCTGCCATACCACTACCTGTTTGTTGTAGGCAGTCTGCACCCACACTCGCAATTCCTCTCCGAATCTAATCTGAATAATTAGCCCTCAGTTCTCCATAAGGACATCTTTGGTCGCAACACACATCACGTACATATTCATATAGTAACCTGCCAACATAGAAATTCGCACACATGTAAGTTAAAAAAAAAAGAAACTACACACAAAATCTACTGCGTCACAGAACCTGCTGCACATTTAAGGCTCAGGAATACCTTTAGCGTACAATTCATTGCATTTATGTAACACTACCACTTCACACTCCCTGGTCGCGATCATAGCTTTGGTCTTCACTATCGTCTTACTTCCCTCAAGAACTGTATCCTTTTAATTCATCTCCCTCCGTAAGCTATACCTTGCTTTCAAATAAGTATCTCTCAGCTTCCAGGCTCCTCACTTTCATCACAGCATAAATCCACGTTCCTTATTTTCGCTGCCCGCGTCCTATTACGTATAAAGCGCTCCCTTGGCGCAATCACAGTGGCACATCCCCAATGCCTAAAACTCCAAATATCCCTCAAATACGAATGAGCAACTCGTCATCAGCGCAACTACTTCTGCATCGCCTTTCCGATAATCTTCACTGTGTTGCACGGTATAGCAGCTTACATACAGAACAAAATGTTATATGTACAGTTAACTGTTCCCACAGTGGGCGGCTACAAAAGGCGTCTGCTCCACATGTCAGTGGCGGCCTCAACCAACCTCCTGATCTGGAAAGTCAGGTTGCAGTCGGCAGCATGCCATACATCCAACTACTAAACATCATGATGGTACAACGAGAAAAATCTCATTACCCCTGGCCCCAGTCAATAGACTGGGATCGTCGTGAGCATCGGATTCCGGGGGCTCACGGACATCATGAGAAGAATCGGAGCTTCTCAAACTCCCTCAAGACGAAACGCAAACACTACATCGGCACACTCAACGCGAACACACTGATGAAGACAGGAAAGATGAAACAACCGACAGACACTCTCGAAAAATTTCAAATCAATATATGTGCACTGCAAGAAACACGATTCACAGACGAAGACCATTTCAACACGGAGAATTTCAGAATATACAAAGGAAAACCATCGAGACAACTGAAAAACCTAAGGCTTTTTGGCACAGGATTTGCAGTACACAGGTCCATCACGGACAGCATAATCGACTTTTCGTCACCAAACGAAAGAATCAGCACCACCACAGTGAAATCAGCCAATAAATCCTACACAATAATCAACGTACATGCACCGACTAATGACTACAACAGGAAAAACCCGCACGAAATTGATGACTTCTGGACGACAATGGAAGAAACTACCAGAAAAATTCCTGCACGTAGAGTCAAAATAATACTGGGAGACTTCAACGCTAAACTCGGAAAAGAAAAGATATACAGACATATCACAGGAAAACATACTCCACACAAGGACACCAACAAAAACGGAAAACATCTGATACAATTTTGCAAAAGCCACGACCTCACCATTATGTCAACAAGATTCAAGAAACCAACACGAAAACTTACCACATGGAAATTCCCCAGCGGAAAGCAAGAACTACAAATCGACGACGTAATAGTCCAGAAAGACTGACAAAAAGAAATTTTGAACGTAGACACCCGTAAAGGCTACTTCGACTCAGACCACCACCTACTACAGATCAGGATTCGTATTTTGCCCAAGAAAAAGCTCCAGAAGAACAAAATTGTTAGACCAGATCCAGAATACGTTACTTTAAACCAGACACAAATATTACACAAAATTAAAATGGAGAAAACGACAGACTGGACACAACTTTCACGAAGAATCCGAGAGGCCATGAAACTAGCACAAGCACCACGCACACGGAAACACCGTTGGTGGAACCACACATGTGACCAAGCTATTGACCAACGAATCAGTGCATGGAAAAAATTTAGTAGCCATAAATCCCAAGAGAATTGGATGAACTTCTTGAAAACACAGAAGCAATAAAGCAAAATCATTTGCAATGAAAAACGACAGTATGACAAACGGCGACTGACAGAGATCGAATCGGACTTCATGAAGAACAAGACAAGAAACTTCTACAGAACGTTCAGAGAAAATATGACTGGATATCAACCACCCAACTTGTGCTTCAGAAGACCGGATGGAACCCTAGAAACCAATACCAAAAACAATAGTGACATTGTGGCAAAGTTCTTTGAAAAACTGCTCAACACGGACCCCCCTATGGAACAAATGATGACAGAAACGAGCACATACAATGCAGATAGTGAACCTCCAACTCTAGAAGAAGTTAAAGAAATAATCAAGTCACTCAAGAATCGTAGAGCACCAGGAGAAGATGGCATCATCGCGGAAATCTGGAAGTTACAAGACCCAGAACTCACCAAAGACATCCACAGGATCTTGGAAGACATCTGGAAGACCATGAAAATTCCTGACGACTGGAAAACTGCCCTGATACACCCACTACACAAAAAAGGTGACAAGACTGACCCGAACAACTACAGAGGAATATCCCTACTACCGGGCACATACATGATCCTCTCTAAAGCTTTACTGAACAGACTAGAATGCCAGACCGACCACTTGATTGGGGAATACCAAGCAGGCTTCCGTAAAGGGCGGTCTTGTGCGGAACAAATTGGGAACCTGAAAATGATTTTACAACACAAACAGAACCTGATCATTTGTTGACTTCAAAAAGGCGTACGACTCTATCGACCGGAAAACTCTCTTCAAAATTCTAGCAGAATACAAAGTAGACAACAGAACACGGGCTATCATAGAGCAAACTTTAACCAACACGACCTCCAAAGTAAAGTTCTGTGGGGAACTATCAGAGCCCTTTGAAATTCGCACAGGTGTCCGACAAGACGATGGCCTCTCACCTCTCCTTTTCAATCTGGTGTTAGGTAAGGTCATAAAAGAATGGGAAACATCACAACAGGGGAAAACCTCAGGAAACCTACAGATTAAATGCCTGGCTTTTGCAGACGATTTGGCGATTGTCACGAAAGGTATAAAGGAAACAAAAGACGCTACAGAAAAACTGCACGATATCGCTTCCAAGACTGGACTACAGATCTCTTACGAAAAGACACAGTTTATGACCGCAAAGAAACTCTCATCTCTGAACACAAAGTATGGCACGATTTACAAAACGGCAAACTTCAAATACCTCGGTGAAACACTAAAAATGAGTGGACATAACAGAGACTCAAACGAAGAAAGAAAGACTAAACTGGACAAGGCATACAAAGTAGTGTGGAATTATTACAAGAAGTCTATCTCACAAAAAGCCAAATTACGCCATTACGACACGGTGGTGCTCCCCGAGGCACTACATGCAACAGAGACCACACTAATCCTAGGGCATACACGTATCAGACAATTAGAAAAAGTAGAACGGAAAATAATTAGGAAAATATTTGGCGCAGCTAACAACAATGGAATATGGATCAAGAAACGTACAGAGGAACTGTACAAACATACGGAGACAATCACAGAAAAGATTAGAAAACGCAGACTACAATTCTATGGACACCTATACAGAATGCCATCACACAGGCTGACCAAACAGATCTTTGACTGGGTAACCACTAGAAATAACAAATGGGTGGCAGAGGTAGAAAACGACCTGAACCAACTCAACATAACAGCAGACACAATAAACGACAGAATAAAATTCAGAAACATCATTAAGAAAGGTAAACTACATGAGATACAATGTGACATGAACAGGCATAAAATCGACCGAAGAACGCAAGCAAGATCACAGCCAGAAGATGAAAGAAATATGGACAACCAAAAAGGCAATCAAGATGAAGCCGAAGACACAAAGCCGACAAAAAGCATGGACAGAGGACCGTAAACAGAAACACAGCGAGCGAATGAGGGAAGTTTGGGCAGCAAGGAAGGCAGCAAAAGGAACTAGCCATGTAGTTTAGTCCAAATGCGCTCTTTAAGGGCGAAACACTAATTATATATATATATATATATATATATATATATATATATATATATATATATATATATCAGTTCGTGACATCCAGTCTTACAAATTTACTGTCTCTGATGGACATACGTCCAGATCATCCGCTCTCAAAACTCCGCCATTTCTCTCCCCACATCCACCACTGCTGGCGGCTCACCTCCAACTGCGCAACACTACGCGCTGTTCACAGCCAACTGCCCAACACTAAAATAGCAAATTGCAACAATGCCGACCAGCCTCAGACTGCACACAGCACAGTCAGTGATTTTCATACAGAGCGCTACGTGTCGTTACCAACATAAAAACCTAAACAGCCCACTGACACACTTTTTGGTGTGTCTCTGACGGCGATCTCTGTACTACCTGGAAGTTGAACTTCAGCTGCCTGGTCGTGCCAGCCATAGATGCTTATATTTCGTTTCTTGTCAAACTACAACATGGCTGCTAGGAAATTTCACTAGAACATGGAAAGAAAATACTGCCCGAGTCCGCTCCCACATCAGCCTATTACATCACATGTTGACATAAAGTTAAAAACAAAAAATCGGTGTGCAGTTCTTTGTCAAGCAGGACCGGTGGAAATATCTTTGCCAAAATACAACATGGCGAACGATGCAAAGCACATAATTCCGCAGACGTGCTACAGTTCCATACTCAGAGACCAGACTTCTACGTCCAGGTCCTATAGAGATCACTGGTTTTTGAGCACTGACTGTAAAAGGTATACTTGATGTGTCCGCCATCTTACTTACCGATTCAACCTTGTTGTGCTCAACGCAAACTTGTTGTCAATCTGTCGCCTACAAAGGATTGTGTAGAGTAGTTTCGGTATCGCTACCTTAGCCAAGTACTGTTCACCTTTCTCTGTGTAAAAGCCTGCTTTTGTAAAAATGAGGGATACTAGCTTGTTCTGAGCGTCTATTCAACTGTCAGTATATGCTCAGTTTAATCTCGCAACAAACGAGTTTTTTCACTGTTCTAGTGATATCAAAACATGCAGTTCACGCTTTTATTCGGGTCATGTAGGTAGATTCGATTCAGTTTGCTATTTAGTGGCAGAATAGGAATGAATGCAAGTTACGGGTTCCCTCAGATATGCTTACATACGAAACAGATGTTATCTTATGTTAAAAAGTGAAACTACTACAAAGTGAAACTTCCTGGCGGATTAAAACCGTGCGTCGGACCGAGACCCGAACTCGGGACCTTCGCCTTTCGCGATCACGTGCTCTACCATGTAAGCTACCGATGCACGATTGACAACCCGTCCTCACAGCTGTACTTCTGCCAGTACCTCGCCTCCTTTCTGTTATTATGACAGAAAGTGTTCCTGGGGGAACAGGTAGGATACTTGGGAGTACGTGTTGACTGAATATATTTCCCTCGTATTTCTGGTGCATCCACGCCTGGAATGCAACCGATGTGATACTACAATAATTACCGACGGAGTAGGGATCCTGTCCGTTTCGGATAATACCACAGTGGGCACGAATACCAACTAAAATACTGTTCTCTTCATATTATCTGTCTACGCCTGTTCCGCTCACGAATGGCGCGTGGGTATGGTGATCGTCCGTAATGCCTCTTTATTGGTTGTAGTTTCTCGATCTTTCTCATCGTGGTCATTTCGCTGCAAGCGTGAAAGCTTCGAGGAGACGCGTTGGCACTGCGAAACAGCTGTTGTGTGGGCAGGAAGCGGGCGTCCGCGCAGTGCAGATAACTGCGTGTCGTCAGTCCAGGGTCAGCTCGTGACGTCACAAGACGACGCTGGGTCAAACTGGCTGCTGGTAGTCCGGTGTGGAGAGACGGGGGGAAGGGGGTTGGCAGCAGCAGCGAGGCTGACGTGACTGCAGCGTACAATGGCTTTGGTCAATACAGTCTCAGATATAAAAACTGACTGTAGGAGGACAGCTCGTAGCGGCGTCGCGATCACAACAGCTTACGCGCGAGCGCTTCCTCGCGCTGCAGCGGCTTACGGCCACCGGCCAGACGCCACACACCGCCTGAAATTGGGTGCTGCCAAGGTGAACGCGGCGCTACGCTGTCAGTGTATGTATGAACTGTCATTTTTTTAACTTGAAGTTCTAGTTGTACCTTGCAGTTAAGCACTGGACTTTGCATACTTGAAAAGCATGATCTACAGTTAAGCGTTGTAAAAAATGGTTCAAATGGCTCTGAGCATTATGGGACTTAAAATCTGAGGTCGTCTGTCCCCTAGACTTAGAACTAATTAAAGCTAACTAACCTAACAACATGACACACATGCATGCTCGAGGCAGGATTCGAACCTACGACTGTAGCAGCAGCGTGGTTCCGGAGCGCGTAGAACCGCTCGGCCACAACGGGCTGCAAGGGTTGTAAAATTGGGTGGCAAGTGCAACAACGTGTAACGTCTGCAACACAGTCTTTACTTTTGGTATAGTAGAGGGGTGAATGCAGAGGAGGCAGCTCGAAAGATTTGAACTGTGTGTGGAGCGAGTGCTTTTGGGAAAAATACGCCAGAACAAGATATGCATGTTTCAACAAAGATCGATCAGACATGAATGATTTTGCACATTAAGTGAGTCTCGACTACTGATATAAGTGATGCATTACCATTTAACCATCATGCTACATTTGCATTCTACAGGCAAGGTTCAGAAGTCTGATGTAGGAGTACTGCATGCTCTAATTCGAAACAACAATAGTAAGCGGAGTGACTATTATTGCAGTTTTGCGTGAACATCAGCTCGCTCATTGAGAATTCCTAGGCAGTACTGTTACTGGCGACGAGTTATGACGCTTTTATCGTTAACTTCCTAAAAAGTCGAGCAAAGAGCAGTGTGAACATAATATTTTCCATCTGATAGATCCAAAAGTGTGTTTTGCACTACGGATTCTTCCACAAGGGTGTGTCCATCACAGCTGGAATTTGTTGCCAACAATTGAGACGCCTTTCGGTCGCAGTGTAAGAAAATCGACCGGCACGACAACATGGCGTGTGCTACTGCATGATAACGCCCTCTGCTGATTTGAGAAAAAAAACTATCCAGGAGATTGATAGAGAAGTCAGCTCCCATGTACTTCTATTGATAGGGAAGTCATCTCTCAGGCACTTGTCCCTCTGATCATATACTCGTTAACTTTTACCTTTCCCGCCCTTGACCGCTCAACTGTCAAGGCAATTCATTTCTAGACGAAAATGCTCTTCAAACTACACTGGTTTAATAACATTGATAGAACCAGTAGATTTCTGAAGCCGTAGAATTTGTAAACCACTTTAGCATTGACAGATTGCTTTAGATATTATGAAAGAATATCTTGCTGCTAATTAATTTCTCTTTGATTACTGTTGTCTTCAATAAACTAATTGAAAACGCAATAACAATATTGACTCTACTAATATAAATTAAATTCAACTCACTACAGAAACATCACGAAGGTGGTCTATCTTAATAAAGCATGAAGTGTCTGTAAGACGATTGTGCTTATTTCAACATGAATTAGTAGGATATTATCGACTTTTGACTTCGAAAAGATCTCTATTTAGTTCATGTTCTGTATCATACTCAAATATTATGAAAATGTGGCAGTTCATAGATAAAATAATGCATTCACAACAACAAAAAATATATCGGCAGAAAACAAAAGTCGCATTATGAATTTTGCAGTACCATTAGGTTTTTAGCTCTGGCACTAAGGGGTACTGAAAGTAGCAAGACGAATTTTGCTCAAGCGTTGTCTTACGATTCCCTTATTGAGTTTTTTATCTGCCTTCTTGTAGCTCTGCTACAAAACAATTAAAAATATGCCTCTCAGAGTGTCTCGAAAGGCGAACGAAAGCAGCATGTACTTTTTTTTTTTTTTTTGATTGATGTGGTGTTGGTCGTTGCGGATGCCAGAATGACATCCGTTCAAGTTCGTTTGTTGATCCCTCCACTCACTTTTTTTAATTACAGAGGCCAACCGGCCCTCTGACCGAAGGCGCTGAGTTACCGTGCCGGCATAAATGATATCTAATTGAAACCCTCAGCAGGTGAAAACTCTGTCCTCTGCACCAACTGTACGACACGTACTTGGTAGGAAAGCACGTTACCTCGGAGCTAGGGAAGAGGTGCGGCATCTGTGTCTTACTTATTGGCCCAGTAGACGCTATGACAGATGAATCGCAACGTAAGAGACTGGAGTAAGTGTATTTCCCGTGTGGAACGCCTTTCGTGGACTCAAAAGCATTAACTGATATCCTTATATCACATCTCACGAGAAAATCACACACATTATTCAGTTGAAATGACACGATAATATCAAGTGAATTTAGCAGGATAGTTCTGTGCCATCAAGGAAGTAACTCGTCGGTCACAGTTTTTCCAAACATATTCTGCGTTGTGGCTAAGTTTCAGTTATACTACCAGGAAGGATGTGTTCTGTGAGCGTACCTCGGAAGTGAGTACAGCTTAGTCTGAAAACTGAGGATCGCAAGGGCGGGAATATCCTCATTACACGATAATGAGTCTTATTCGCTTTTCTGTAACTAGGTTTAGGGGCTAGAGTGTAATTACTTGTAATACATCGATGCACTGAGTGTAAACGAAACGTCATAAATTAATAATTGCGACAATTATTTGTGTATTTCTGGTTTAATCGGACCGAAACCTTGAAAGCGTATTCCCCATATGCGATTCACAATTTTGGAGCTTCTCCAGTGGTTGAGTTTGTAACGTAATCTCTCCTATACAATAATATTATTGAGGCTGGCCACGGTGACCGAGCGGTTCTAGGCGCTACAATCTGGAACCGCGCGACTGCTACGGTCGCAGGTTCGAATCCTGCCTCAGGCATGGATGTATGTGATGTCCTTAGGTTAGTTAGGTTTAAGTAGTTCTAAGACCTTAGCAGTTAAGTACCATACTGCTCAGAGCCATTTGAATATTGTTGAGATCAGTGTCGTTGGCACACCCGTCAGAAGACGGGCATGACCTGGCTTCATGTTGTCAGCTTTTCTGACGGATATTCTGCCGTTGATCGAAACGGGAAGACTTAAGATGAATTCGAACATTGCATATGGCGAAAATCTGATGATTGTATTATTCCAGCTGTCACATACAAAAAATAGTTACAATGAGCGGCAGAAAAGCGCGTGTGATCCAACAATTAACAGTTGAGTCATAGTTAGTGGAATCTGGCGAACTCCGTCTGTCGTTTGATGATTGTGAAAAACTATTTTTTTCATTCCCACAGCACCGCAGTATGAACTCAAGGGGTTCATAGGATTCCCACACTTTATTTCGTTATGATCGTTCTCAGTAGAGGAGGAGCAAAGCCATCTGACTTGAAATATACTTTTCCAGCGGGATTTGAATCTTGTGCTACAGTTGCATTAGCACTTTCAGTGAGGTATCAAGAATGTCATTTTTTTTTCAATTAGTCTATACTGCCACCTCCTACAATACTTACTATTCCTCCTGAAACATCCTGCATAATTATTCAGGTCTCGATGGACCATCGAAAGTTTTCAGTGCTAGACGTACGTTGTGTTACGAACCCACGCAGTGCGAGGGAGTGGAACAATGACCGGGCGGGGTTTATGCTTGAAAGATGGGAATTTGCGTATGGCGAGGAGCGTGTGTGGATAGGTCCTGGAGGCACCTTGTCCGCTGTGTCCCACTGGTGCGGTGGTCAACGCGTCTGCCTAGTAAGCAGGAGATCCAGGTTCGAAAACCGAGCGCACACAAATTTTCATCTGTCACCATTGCTGCATTTCAACGCCTGTGACAGTGTGGACGTCCGTCCTTCCATATTTAAGATGCAATTGTTTTTTGAGGCAACACAGGTGTTTTACGAACATTTGTGTTGCCATCAGTGTAATGGGACTTCAACAGCATCCATTCCTTAGTCATTGCTTTGTGATGGCGATAATCCATGTCATATACATGCGAATCACATTGTGGCGCATATTTAGTCAAATAACGAATGGTCAGCATACAAGTATTTACGAACAGTAGAAGCAGGATTGCAGTGAGCTCATCACTTAACCAGGTGTAGTGAGTCATTTCAGCTGCATAGCTGACGGTAATATTTGTCAAGCAATTCAATGCAGAATTAATGTAACACCCGCACGATGATCTCTATAGTCGTACTGTATCATTAGCAGCTCGTGAATGGAGTACTATGTTCGTTAAATCAGATTACTCAGGCTAATGCCAAATAAAGAGAAGCGACGACGCCACCCCACTATGTCTACTTAGATAGTCAGCGCTAGACTATGTGCGCCACCATCAACGTTACTGTAAGCAGTTTGACAACGACACCACCACACCCACTCACAACCTGTACCATTAACATCCCACAGATGTTACTCGCAATGACTACAAGTTGCTGATGTTTGTCAAGAATAGCAGAAAGCACCTCGTGAATGCGCAGTTCCATTTGCATTAGGCCTAGGACAGAGAGAATCTTAAATAACAGTACGATGTTACCCAGCGAAGAGAAGAATCCACCTATTGTCTAGAGTTCTTGCAGTTTGATATTAATGAAGTTCCCGATGGTTTAACTCTAACGGGTTCTTTTGGCTGTAGAATACTCATGTGGGAATTATCAAAGTGTAATTGCTAGAACACTCAAGTACCTTAATAAAACCTCATTTTGGATTGAATATGACTCGAAAAGCGACGTTAATTTGACGTTTCCGTCTGTGTCCTGACGACTGACTAAATGAAGTCTGAAATGCACTCACAATTGTGTTGCCAGCCGCTTGAATTCTGTAAAGTGTCGTGGCAGCTGGCAGGGATTGCTGAATACAGAAAGGTGCAAATATCTTCACTGCTCTTTTTCCATACCCTAATTAGAACAACATAACGCTCATTCTGCTGAAGAACTTGACGCCCGCAAGTTCTTAAAAAAGAATCTCCGAGTTGTAGTAGCGCATGAAAGGAAACACACAGTTGGACAAAAGGATGGGGAGCTCCCTGCTTTTTGCGTTTCCTATAGGACCTGCGATAGGAATCTGGTGTCGTACTACGCTTCAGAACTATAAATTGTTTATTTTTTTCACTTCATACTAAAACAAAAGCTATGATATGAGAAGAGGAAATGACATATATGCTACTAAGAAACTTTAGTTTTTTGTGTTTATTTTCTCACTTCATACTAAAACGCTTCCAAAACACAATATTTCCTTGCGTGCTACTACTGCGTGCAGAAAGCTCTGCAGTTAATTTTTGTGTGTTGGATTTATTTTGATATCACGTCACATTACTTTGTGAGAAGGTTTCTATTTTCTTGGTATTCAAGCAGAGGGGACATTTCATCACTGGTTAATATTCTGATGACTAATGACATGATACCCGTCGCAATTGCTGCATGCCACCTGTGAGTAGGGTCTCACGTTGGTTACTATGAGAACACGCAGGCAGTGATGTCCGCTCACTGCAGTCAGAGCCAAGGTGATTTCTTTCTGTTTATGGAGAAGCGTCTGCTGCAGTGTCCACGCTCAGCCAACATAAACAAATCGCGGCGGCACTGGGCATTGCGAACCGCTGCACTTTTCTAGGGCAGCGAGAACAAGAGCGCACTGTCTCTGCTGACGATATTATGGAGTTAATACATGTATTACTTAACGTAATATGCAGTACCTCGGGCACGGTTGTCTGTGAAGTCCTTAGGTTAGGTTTCAGTAGTTCTAAGTTCTAGGGGACTGATGACCTAAGATGTTAAGTCCCATAGTGCTCAGAGCCATTTGAACCATTTAATATGCCGGACATGGTTTGGGTAAAAATTCAGTTTGTAACTAACTTTCCATCACATTAAAATACTTTACAATTATATTTGAGGCAATATTTATTGTTGCTTGTCACTCTAATGTTAATAGTATTGATTTAGATTGTCCGTGAACACGTAAACACACACACACACACACACACACACACACACACACACACACACACACACAAACACACACACAGTGTCATTGATTCCAGTGAGAGTGTCTGTTGAACAACACATGCGCCAATAAATTACGCAGATACACTGCGACCGAAGGGTGTCTCAGTTGTTGGCAACAAAATCCAGCTGTGATGGACAAACCCTTGTGGAACAATTCGTAGTGCAAAACACAATTTTGAATCTATCAGATGGAAAATATTATGTTCACAGTACTCTTTCCTCGAATTTAAATGTTTTGGTAGGGCTCGGCCTTTCATTTCCTTTTAGGAAGTTAACGATAAAAGCATCATAACTCGTTGCCATTAACAGTACTGCATAGGAATGCTCAATGAGCGAGCTGATGTTCACGCAAAACTGCAATAATAGTCACTCCGCTTATTTTTGTTGTTTCGAATTAGAGCATGCAGAACTCCTACACCAGATTTCTGAACCTTGCCTGTAGAATGCAAATGTAGCATGATGGTTAAATGGTAATGCATCACTTATATCGGTAGTCGAGACTTACTTAATGTGCAAAATCATTTATGCGAGATCGATCTTTGTTGAAACAAGAATATCTTTTTCTGGCGTATTTTTCCCAAAAGCACTCGCTCCACACACAGTTCAATTCTTTCGAGCTGCCTCCTCTGCATTCACCCCTCTGTTATACCAAAAGTAAACACTGTGTTGCAGACGTTACAATTTTTTCGACGGGGGCCCCAATTTTACGACGGTTAACCGTAGTTCATGATTTTTGACAGTTGATACATACACTGACAGCGTCGCGCCCCGTTCACCTGGGCGGCGCCCAATTTGAGGCGGCGGATGGCGTCTGGCCGGTGGCCAGCCAGTAGCTGTTGTGATCGCGACGCAGCCACGAGATGTCCTGCGGAATTGTTTCTGGAAGTATTTGTTCTTACTGGTGGGTAGAGTGTGAAGCGAATTATCTTCGATGTTCAGTCACACTGATAACTTTAGACTAGGGCCGAAATGTCGGAAAAAAAGAAGTTGGAAGCGAACATGCGACTGTAAGTTTCGAATGCACAACGATTACCTCCATGCCACGGGCTCACGCAACACAACAACCTCTCGGAAATAGAGAACACTTCCTCCTGACACTTTCGCATCTTACAGTGATGCCAGATTGTGCAGATGGCCGGACTTGGCGTTGTCAGGGGCGGTCGGTTTTATTGGGCACCTTAAGTTCCCGACTCGGACTTAGTCTCTGTGGCGGCCGTCCGGCGGTCAGTTTTTATGTCTAAGACTTTACCTTCCTCCACATTCCGCAAAGTCGTCTGAGGTTTGGAGTTGTAGGTGGTTACTTAATTTTGCTACATGCCACATGACGATATTAATATTGTGACGTTTTATGTTTAGATGTTACTGGTACATGAGAAGTTGTAGGAAAAGAGCAGTATAACGAATTACGATTATGCAGATGAGGAGGGCATTCATAACGGTGCATTTTGTATGCTTCATATGTTTCTCGCTGATACGGAAAACACTGGGGCTTAAAAAATGTGTACGCCACATACCGTTTTCAGGTAGAAGAATATTTCCTTCTGCAAGTAGGCTATAAATGATAAAGTAGTTTAGATGTTGGCATAGTTTGACAATACAAATTGCATGATTTTCTTGTTCCGGTATAGATTTGGTAAAAGTTGTTTGTCGATTGGCGGTTAGCCTTCCCCTTCCTGTTCCACGCCTCCTTAGTGCCTTTCTCTCGTCACTGTCACGGCACTCCCATAGGAGTCCCCTCTGCCGCCTACCCATGCCTGAGGAAAGGGCGCTGTAACAGTCGGGCGCACACACACACACACGCACACACACACAGAGTGGTCCTACAAGGATTCCCTGTTCACTGACTGAGCTGCGGAACCCTGAAAACGAACTGAAGAGGTGGCGTGGCGTTTTGGCCAGCAGATCGCGTTCGAGGTTGCTCTGCCGGTAGCAGAAAGCCGTCCTGTTTCCCGCAGATTCGGCGATTTGCGCAGCTGTGGAGATGAGCTGAAGTGATGGGGGCGGCACAAACACACAGAACCCTAGAGAAGCAAATTAGCGACTCGGCCGGGAATCGAATCTGGGACGCTAACGACGGACTGCGGACACCGCTGCACAGACCGTGAACACGAGTCACTGTAGGACACGCTTTGTCGCGTGCTGTGTGGGTTTCCCCTCGTCTCTTCTCTGCTACACGTAGTCATGGTTTCGAATTTCTTACGTTCATTGCCGCTATAGCAATGTCGCATTTTGTGTGTGTGTGGGGGGGGGGGGGGGGCGAGTGAAGTCGTTGTACAATACAGAGCATCAAGTAACGTAGACACCTAAAACCATAACGCATATTCTGTCACTGAATATGCGTATCTGGTCCGGAACCGTTTGTGCATAACAGCAAATGATAAAATAAGAAATAAATCCTATGCATCCAACGTCGAATTTTCTTCCCAAAATTGAGGTTACCGAAAGTGTTTCCATGTCCATAAAAATTCTGGTCGTGTCGTCTCTGACTGAAATAAATCCAGTTCGTAAGCTGCGGTGGTGGTGGGGGAAGGATTGGGGCGGGAGGGGGGGGGGGGGGGGGTAGAGCGCGCCCCGCCTGACGCGGTGAGCCGGCTGACCGGCGCTGCCGCCCTTCCTTTCTCTCTGCCGCTTCTTCCTCAACCTTCTCCTTGCAAATGCTTCAAAGATACCTCATCTGCTCCACATGCCTCACGTGCTTCGCGTTCGGTTCTTTACTCTGGCCGTAGGACTGTGTTAGGTCACTCAAAATACTCGCGGAATGACTGAATATGTATTTAGGCGTGGCTTTTGCTGTTTAGCAGACAGTTTAATGAATTTCCTGAGTAAGGAAGTTATAACGGACATGCACTTCGTTTAGCTACGGTTTTTAAAGGACACCTGTTACTTGGGGAAGACATATGTTCCGAAGATTGATGAAAATACGAAAAAGTCCAGATGCAGTTATAACCGATTCGTTCTTGTGCGATTACTTTTATACGGTAACGTTCGAACTAAAGGTAAAAATAAGAAATAGTCAGTGAAATATGGAGTAAATAAACTGAATCCACTATAATTTTAGACTGAAAATAACTTACGAACGGTCGGCAGCGCAATTTTGGAGCAAAACTGCTGTATCATTAATAATTATTAATCTCTGTCTAAAAGGCAATGTCCTGAGAGACCCACCATCGCGCAGCCCAAGCCGATAAGGGTACAAACTTGAAATCTTTAGGAGGTATGGATCTTACACTGTACCCGTCGTGTAATAAGCGATTGCCCGAAATTTTAACCCTAAGGGAGTGAAACGGGGATGAAGGATGTTTTAAAAAATGTCGCTTTTAAGGCAATTTTGAAGATAGAACTGTGAAAACTGAAATCTGGTTTCTGTCAGAAAATAAAAAAAAATAAGTGTTTCAAAGTTTCTGGAAATTCAGCCCCTAAGGGAGACTAATAGGGGATGAACGATTGTAAGAAAATATATCGTTACATTAAAAAAGCTCTAAGGGTAAATTTATGAAAATTGGTATTTTGCTCCTCGGTTAGAGGTAAAGAATTATTTACTAGGCGATGAAAGTCGCTATGGTAATACCTCCACAACGCAAAAGACAGCTTCCAGAATAGCTCTTTCGTCAAAATTACATTCAGAAAAGACCACCCTTACATGGCCGTAGTTGGCGTGAAAAGATGGAGATGCTGTTTCGGTTTGTGAACAACATAAAAATTTGATTAACTAAGAATAGAAAAAAGTTTCTGCAGACCATACAGTCTACGCGATCGAAGCGGCGTTCGCTCGGCCAGTTGTTTCTGGACTGCAGCTACGGACCAATCATCGGACTGCAATCAGGCGAGAACGGAACCAGAAGTCAAAACACGGTTAATGCCATGAGAGATAAAGTCAGTCAGAAGACCAGGAGAACAGTTAATACTGAACACGTCGCATGTAAAAGTCGACGGTTTACAAAACAGTTCGCGCAATGAACAACTTGCCGTTACTCACTGTAACAAGTGCTACCGATTTTAGAAATGCAAATCTTCAGAAACACTGGTTCTCTGTTACAGAAAGTTATTTGTGGAAAGCTCGTAATGTTTCATGTAGCGAAGAATCAGTAATTTTGCAGTACTGTGTTAACGTAATTTGCAAATGTGACTAGAGTTTGCAGGGCACACAGAAAACATTACATGTATCAATCTGAGAATACTTTGTGAAACATACGTTTAATTTATGCTTTTACTCCTACACTTTGTCATTATTTTTTAACTCGTCGCTCTACCAAGCAACAAAGCTCACCGATGTTAAATGACACTTTTGAATAGCACTCAGTTTTTTAAAATGTAGGCAAGTTACCGATTTTAGCGCGATTTTCGAAAATCGAGTTTTCAACAGATGTCGACGTTTTAAGGTTCTACATATTCCTTTCCTCTCCGATTCTGCGAGAACCCCCTCATTGCTTACCTTATCAGTCCACCTAATTTTCGACACCCTTCTGCAGCACCACTTCTCAAATGCTTCGATCATCTTTTGTTCCGGTTTTCCTGCAGTCCATGTCTCACTATCATACAGCGCTGTGCTCCAGACGTACATCCTCAGAAATTTCTTCCTCAAATCAAGGCCTTTGTTTGATACTGGTAGACTTCTGGTGGCCAGGAATGCCCTTTTTGCCAGTGCTAGTCTGCTTTTGATGTCCTACTTGCTGCCTAGGAAACAGGATCCCTTAACTTCATCTACTTCGTCATTATCAGTGTTGATCAGTTCCTCATTGTTCTCATTTCTATTTCTCATTACTTTCGTCTACCTTCGATTTACTCTCAATCCGTATTCTGTACTCACTATACTGTTCATTCCATTCAGCAGGACATGTAATTCTTCTTCACCTTCACTCACAGTAGCAATGTCGATATCTTTTCGCCTTTGAATTGCACTTCTCGACCTTCCTTGTATTTCCATCATTGCTTCTTAGATGTACAGGTTGAACAGTAGGAGGCGAAAGACTACATCCCTGCCTTACACCCTTCTTAATCCGACCACCTCGTCCTTGATTGTCCACTCTTATTACGCCCTCTTGGTTCTTGTACATGCTGTAGATTACCCGTCTCTCCCTATAGCCTACCCCTGTTTTTCTCACCATTTTACATTATCGAACGCTTTTTCCAGGTCGACAAATCATTTGAACGTGTGTTCATTTTTCTTTAGTCTTGCTTCCATTATCAACCACAACGTCAGAATTGCCGCTCTTATGCCTTTACCTTCCCTAAAGCGAAACTGATAGTCAAAAAAGTCAGATGATATGTCGCCAGGCTCATGGGTTCTACACACGAACTTGAATAGTCGTTTTATTTCCACTACCCCCTATCACTGAAGAAATTCTGGTGGAATGTTATCTATCCCTTACTCCAAAGCTTTGTTGTAGTATGATTCTAATATTGGATCCTGCTCTCTTCTAAATCGATTCCTGTTTGTTTTTCTATCACATCAGACAAATCTTTCCCTCCGTAAAAGGCTTCATTGTACTCTTTCCACCTGTCTGCTCCCTCTCATCATCTAATTGTCGAATTCCCATTGCACTCTTAACGCTACCACTCTTGCTTTTAACTTCAGCAAATGTTGTTTTGACTTTGCTGTATGCAGATTCAGTCCTTCCGAGAATTCTTTTTTTTTTTTCGAGTTCTTCAAATTTTACATGCAGCCAATTCGTCTTAGCTTCCCTGCACTTCTTATTTATTTCATTCCCCAGCGACTTGTATTTCTGAGTTTCCCTGAACATTTTTGTGTTTCCTTCTTTCATCGATCAACTGAAGTATTTATTCTGTTACCTATGGTTTCTTCCCAGTTACCTTCTTTTGTACATATTTTTCTCTTTCCATCTTCTGTGATTGTCCTTATTAGAGATATCCATTCCCCTTCAACTGTGCTACCTACTGAGCCATTTCTTACTGCTGTATCAATAGCCTCAGAGAACCTGAAGCGTATATCGTCATTTCTTAGTACTTCTTTGCGTATTGATTCTTCCTAAACTCTTCTTCTTCAGCCTACTCTTCATCACTTCTACATTGCGATCTGACTCTAATCTGTTCCTTGGTACACCTTAGAATCCAGTGTCTGGTTTCAGAGTCCCCGTCTGGGCATGATGTGATCTAATTGAAATCTTCTTGTTTCTTCCAGCCTTTTCCAAGTATATCTCCTCATGTGATTCTTGAAGAGTGTTCGCTATATTACACAACACATTTAGTCTTTCTCCTCTCTTGTTCATTGTCCCAAGTCCATAATCTCCTGCAACCCTAACTTCTTCTGTTTCCCCTACAACAGCATTTCAGTTTCTCGTGACTATTAGATTTTCATCTCCCTTTAAGTACTGTAGTACACTCTCAGTATCCTCATATACTTCCTCTTCATCTTCAGCTTGCGACGTCGACATATATATTTGAACTATCGTCGTCGGTGTTGGTTTTCTGTCGATTCTGATAAGAACAACCCTATCACTGAACTGTTAACAGTAAAACACTCGCTGCCCTACCTTCCTATTCATAACGAATCCTACTCCCTTTATACCATTTTCTGATGCTGCTGATATTACCCCATACTCATCTGACCAGAAATCCTTGTATTCTTTCCATTTTACTTCACTGACTCCTACTATACCTAGATTGAGCCATATCATTTCCATTTTTAGATTTTGTGCCCTTACTACCAAGTTCAAGCTTCTGACATTCCACGTCCAGGCTCGTAGAACGTTATGCTTTCATATCTTATTCAATCTTTTTCTTATGGTCACCTCCCATTTGGCAGTCCCCTTCCAGATGTCCGAATGGGGGACTATTCCGAATCTGTTGGCAGTGGAGAGATCGTCCTGGCACTTTTTCAATTACACGCCACATGTCTTGTGGATACACGTTATGTGTCTTTAATGGAGTGACTTTCATTGCCTTCTGCATCATCATGCCTTTGCTCATTGCTGATTCTTCCGCCTTTAGGGACAGTTTCCCACCCCTAGAACAAGAGCGTCCTGAACGTCTGTCCGCTCCTCTACCCTCTTCGACAAGACTATTGGCAGAATGAGGTTGACTTCTTATACCGGAAGCCTTCATCCGCAAATGCTACTTAGTAATCAAAACGGGTAAACGGCGGTGGGTTTCGAACCTAGGACCGAGGACGTTTGATTTCTAATCAAAGACGCTACCCCTAGATCACGTGTAAAGTATACTTAGATCTCTTGAAAATTTGAAATAAATTTTGAGAAAACACAAAAATGAAAGTTTAAAAAAGGATTTTTTAATGTCTTTTAAACGGCTGAACTGGCTGACACCGGAACCTAGTCAGCACTTCCTTTCACAACAAACTACGTCAAATGCCACATATTATAAAAAAATCGGAGATTCGCTCAATAATTATCGCCACTCAAAAATTTCCAAAAATGTGGTTTTTCAGAATAACTTTGTGATTTCCTAACTGACCGACTTTTTAGGGTACAATTTCTATTACTTACAATACCGCGTCGAATACCGTCGAAATCGGTTAATTTATTTGGAGGATGTTGCTCCAAAATGTTTGGAGAAGGTGCTTTTTCAAAATTACTTTCAAATACCGTAATAGAACAATATTTTTGAAGAAACATTATTTATTATACTAGAAAACAGCATCGAATGCCATAATTCAGTCAATCGCTAGGTAAATGTGTTTTTCAAAATTACAAAAAGCGCTATTATTATTTTCAGGGCCCCAGGAGCTCGAAGAGTAACGAAAAAGTGCACATTTTAAGCTATAAGTGCACAGTAATTATGACAAGAAATATTTTTCGGCGCTGGGACCTCGAAAATAAGCAGGAAGTTTTAGAGATGGCCTCAGGTCAACCATTTTTCAAGGTTTTCTGTCTTATTTCTCCCTACCTCTCTCTGTTTTACGCGTCCGTCGTGACGCCACCTCGACTACGTAGACAGTCCCACGCTGATTACACACACACACCTACATCGCTTCTGTGTCTCGTTGTCTTTGGCTAAGCGTAAGTGTCACGTAGAGGCGGGTCATGATTTTAGGTATTTAAAATGTAACCAGAGGAAAATGATTTCTCAAGTCCAGCAGTACAACAAAGAGATGCTCCAAGCTGACGAATAATTATTTCGAACATAAATAATACAGAAATGTGAAAAGATTTTGAAAGGTTGTTGGTTGTGATTAACTGCAGTGGTAAATATCCATGCAGAAAAACTAAAATGGCTGTCATCTCTCTGACATCAAACATGACTTTTTTCTTCCTGGACTGTTTTCGTTGCTTTCGAGACATCGAAGCAAATCAGTTATCTTTCATTAGTTCTGCCGACAGCTGGACGCAGACACGGCTTGCCGGAAGACTGCTTCTTATTTCGTGATTTAAGTATGCAGCCATATATGTATGGCGTTCGCTTTACGGTATTAAAACACTGTGCAAGTGTTCCTTTAGTGGGACTTAACGAAATCAATTTCTTGTTACAGCTCATAGGTGGCCGCATTCCACCCCGCAAAGTCGTATATTAAGTGTAGTAGTTTATGTGATGTTTGTCTTTTTTGCATACTGCTGATAGACCTAAAACAGTTCACGGAAATTTTCTGCCTAACGAGTGTTTCGTAAACCACTTCTTCCGTCGGTGAATTAAGGTTCCTCCACATTTTTTCCACTCAGCCAGGTAACTGCTTTTCTCGCATATTGGTTTATGTCGTCATTCCAGCTCTGGTTTCTCCGGACGATGACTCCGGTCTAAGAACTTGTGACAGCGTGCTGGACAGCGGTCAGTCGGCGAGCACGAGGGGCGCAGTCTGCGTCAGTGTCGTTACTGCTGGCAGGTGACACCTCGCCTCTGCCGCCAACACGTCTCGCTCACAGTCGCATGAGACTAGCTGACTGACTCGCCAGTTCACTTAATAACTGTTCTAATGAATACACGTACATAGACAGTTCCAAATAAATTTTGTCTACGATTCTCTTATTTATTCCCCGTTCGTAATTCACGTCCTTTGTGCGAGTGGTTAATTTAGTTCATTAATTTTGTACAACGTTGAGAAGAAAAATCATGAGAAAGTGGGAGAGTGCGACTCGTTTGGACGTCAGCAAGTAGCGTAGCGCTGTCCCACTTCAACGTCGTATCTCGATGACGATGCAGGAACAGAATCTGAATGGCATTATTCGCGTACTCGCTTCAAAATTTTCGCAATTTGGCCGGAACTGAGAAAAAATGGACAGCTCTAAGACAAGTCCCCTTAAACGTTCTGGTAGCAAAAGCTGAATTGGCACTATTCATGGAGGCCACTTCAGTTTTTCCTCAGCACAAGCAGAGCTCTTTTTAGGCGGTATTCCTTAACCCATACTATCAGAGGGTGGTCATAGATCGAAATGGAGGGAAGCTAAGATAGACAAGAAATGGCTGAGCTGGATAATAGCATAAGTAAGGAAGGGGGATTTGTCCAGTTGGAAGGTAATGACCTGACGATTTTGTATCAACGGAATGTGAAGAGGCGTTACTGATCCTGCTCACTTTAATATTTCTTCAAGAAAGCCAAAAATTATTTTAGGCTACTGCTGCTCACATCTAGATATATAAAGGCAGCGAAGGGATTAGTTCATACTAACGTTTTGGGAACGTAATGGGAATTACTCGTGCTACCCACTTCACTATTCCCACAACACAATCAGAGGTCATCTGAGGCCATGTCGCTTACAACATGATACCAGAGGTGGCCTGGCATGTCACTACAGGGGACCTGCGGAAGATAAGGAATGGCTGAGCTGAGCAACTGCATAAGTAAGGAAAGGGCCTTTGTCCAGCTAAAGAATCATGATCTAAAAATGTTCTGTATTGTATGAACGAAATGTAAACAGTACATAATCATGCTTCTCACATTAATGTTCCCTTAAAAATCCCGAATGTTATTTTACACCACATCTGTCTCAAAATAATACCACAAGGCGGTCTTCTGTGTGACTCTAAGGAACCTTTGATAGCTAAGGCTGGCCCAGTTGAATGATTTCGAAAGTTAGCAATGCGATATTGTCTACCTCTTATAATGCATCCTCACAACGTGTAGGAACGGAATCTGAACGAGCGTTACTCTTCTGCTCACTTCAGTAGTACCTCGCAATATGCAAGTAAACGTTTTACAGTACTGTTACAACGTGATTGACAAAGGAGATCCAGTATGTGAGCCGTAGGGAACTGAGGAACACAGGGAAATGGTGAGGTGGGTAATGTGGTAAGGAAGGAAGAAAATGTACTTCAGTTGGAAAACCGATTCCCACTGATGTCGTGCGACCGACACGGCTCGTACTGTCAACATGAATATTCCCTCAACACTTCCAGGTTATTCTTGGCCACTTTACTAACAACATGATCCGAGAAAGTGACCGGATGTTTTGCTGCAAATAAGCCGAAGACGGTGCCGAATGGTTGAGCTAAATCTTTATTTTTCTCGAGTTTTGGTGTTGTCGTTGTTCCGTATCCACTCGGGGTCGCCACGGCTATTCGTCGGAAGCGGCGTGGTTGATCTGACAGGTGGCTGGGTGCCTTCCCTGCCGTCACCTCGCTATCCCCCAAGAGGGCGTCTGTGTACCCACCTGCCCGCATGAGGTGTTATCCACGTGAGAAAGTAAACGAATGTTCCCCACATAGCTTGTAACTGAGGTTGGCGCCAGCCTGATATTCACCCAGCCAGATGTGGAGAACCGCCTAAAAACAGCCCCCCCCCCATCGTTAATCCTCCAGGTGGATTCAAACCAGGGCCAACACGCTCTCCAGGCTGGATGTGGGCACTTCTATCTGGGCAGGGAACGGTGAGGTGGAAAACAAAACGATTTGGGTGAAATCCAGCTGGAAAATCATGTATCGATCATATTGTAGGAATGGAATCTCAGTGGGCCAATCTCCACGCTGCTGATTTCAACACTCTCTCGACAAGCCCAGAAGTTATTCAAAAAATGGTTCAAATGGCTCTGAGCACTATGGGACTTAACATCTGAGGTCATCAGTGCCATAGAACTTAGAACTACTTAAACCTAACTAACCTAACGACATCACACACATCCATGCCCGAAGCAGGATTCGAACCTGCGACCGTAGTGGCAGGAGTTATTAGGTTGGTGCAGAATTTGTTTCTGTTTAGCATGTTTGTATTCCATTTGCTATGGGTTTATTTCTTCATTTGCAGTTTTTATTTGTAGTTCACTGTTGGTACTTGAGCTTACATACTGTCACTTTGTCATTTGGAAACAGTGAGTGGAGTTGTGGGCGCTACAAAATAGGAAGCCAAGTGCAGAAATCTGAACATACCCGACATATTCCTCTGTTTGAGTCCAATAAAGGGGCGACAGCAGCGGAGGCAGACAGAAACATTTGCGCTGTGTCTGGGGAGAGCATGGCAAGAAAATGGGTTTCGCGCTTCAAGGAGGATCGTTTTGACGTTAGTGACTCTCCACGTTCAGGAAGACCTTCGGGGTTTGAACATCGTTTAAACGCATTAATTCAAATGATCCACGCCAGTGTACTCGAGAACTGGTTGTTTTGACTTTTCTGTGCGCTAAAACAGTCATTCCGACGATTGTATCGTTCACTATTTCTTTGCAACTTTTTCAGTCATTTCGTCTTGGTTTCTTTGCGCTTCCTATGTATTACATTCTAAAACTACTTCCATTGCCGAATTCCTGTCTTTTACTGAACCGTTTTGTACTTTTTTCTTTCGTCACTAATGTGAAATATTTATTGTGTTACATAAGGTTTCAATCGAGCCTCGGTACTTCAGCACCTCCCTCCCACACTGATTCTTGCAGACAGTGGGAGTTAGACAGCTTCAACTTCAGCTGCTAAAGGCTGAACCAGTGACTGGAACTCCAGCTTGTATTCCGCTTCCGGCTCTCGTAGTTGCGAGACAGAGGGCTTTTTTCCTTCTTCTTTTTCTTTTGTAGCAAGTAGTAGCTGAGATACTTAACTAGGACCGCCAGGAAGCTAATGGTTTGAGCTGTTTGCTTCCTGATCACAGCCATGTCTAACAGAAACGTGGTTCGTAATTACTCCAGTGAAGTTGACAGAAGGACTCTAAAGGCTAAAATCTACTTCTGTATCTACATATTTACTCTACAATTCAGTTAAGTGCCTCGCAGAGCGTTCATCAAACCACCTTCAAGCTTATTCTTTACCGTTCCATACTCGAACGGTGCGCGTGGGAAAACGGACATTTGAACATTTCCGTGCGAGCTCTGATTTCTCCTATTATATCATGATGACCAATTCTTTCTACGTCGGTGGGCGCCACCAGAATATTTTCGCAATCGCAGGAGGAAGGTGCTGATTGAAATCTCACGAGACCATCCTGCCGCAACGATAATCGCCATTGTTTCACGTATATCGTGTTCGTGACACTTCCTTCCCTATTTCGACATAACACAAAACGAGCTGCCCTCCTTCTAACTTTTTCGATGTCCTGATGCGGACCGCACGCCGTGCACCAGTGTTCTAGAAGGTGAACAGGCGTAGTGTAACCAGTCTCTTTAGCACGTTTAGTACGTTTCTCTCTAAGTGTTCCCAACAAATCGCGGTCACTGGTTAGCTTTACCCACAACATAACCTTCACGATCTTTCCATTTTAAGTTATTCATAACTAATCTCCACATATGTAGTGTACAGCCTTTAGATTTGGGTCGCTATTCTGTAACCGAAACTTTTAGTGCTCATGTGGATGACTTCACACTTTTCATTACTTAGTTCCCAGTTTTCACGGCATACGCATATTATGTCTAAATCGTTTTGCAAATGTTTTTCGTCAGCTGACGACTTTACAAGGCGGTACACGAGAGCGTCGTCTGCGTCTTACTAGAGACGTGTCGAATCTGTACACACTGCTGCATGCGTAGAATTCAGAAAGCGCCACCCACTACTTCAGCAACTTAACGAGAAACTTAAACACAGAGAACACTGAAAAAATTTTTGATGAAAAATGAAAAATAAAAATGCCGAATATTAACTTGAAAGAAACTGACTTCTGTTCTCGAACCAGTTTAAATTCGTGGAAGATCTCGCCTTTCGACCTCTCACGCAGTTTGTGACCCCATCCATTCTATCAGTTCACAGGACGCCATTACCTTTTATGTTTCCATTACATCACGTAATAGTGAATTAGTTAAGTGATTTAAATTTTGCCATATAAATAAATAACTGTTTTATGTACTGCTATTGTTGTTCAGAAACGATAACTGCGTCAATATGACTCTGACAAAGCATTTGCTCTACATCTAGGAGACCGGTTCAAATGGTTCAAATGGCTCTGAGCACTATGGGACTTAACTGCTGAGGTCATCAATCCCCTAGAACTTAGAACTACTCAAACCTAACTAACCTAAGGACGTCACACACATCCATGCCCGAGGCAGGATTCGCTCACTTCTTCCATGTATTCCTATATAGTGTGGAGTAACTCGAGATAGAGACGAGATATAACAAGGTGTTTTTGATACGCATTGCTACTAATGGCCGTAACCTTGAAGATGATTTGGAGGTTAAAAGTTTTTTTTAATGAAACCCTAATACTTGAGTTAAGATTAGAAATGAGTGGCAAATTTTACGTATAAAATTATACCTTATTGGAGGTCATGGCAATGTTCAATGCAGGACGAATTAGCAAATACGTTTTTTGATTTAACATGGATTAACTCTGAATACAGGAGGGATACGGCAGAATGCAATGTTCGATAGAAATTAGAAGGCGTATCGCGAGCAATTACGGGTGAGGGGACTCACTGTATGACTTGAAAATGAATGATGTATGGTTTATTTATACTTGTTCAGACTTCCAAACGTCAAAATGTGTCGATGTACCTACTTTGGCGAATTAACACGTTAAGGAAAACAAAGTTAAAATCTCTCTTCGCTTTTCGAATTCCGTCACAAATTGGGTTTCCATGAAACAAAAGAAAACTCAGCTTTAGAATTATCTTCGATAAGTGCCCTTTAAGACCATCGTTAATGGTAATGATACTTGATCCTATATGCGCCTTTCAGTTTCTATTTAACATTGAATTTTGGTATATATTTCCTCTTTTGAGTTCATCCCTACTAGAACTAAAAACATGTTTGTTTATTTGATCTTCATGGAACCAAGCCACGACCTTGAAGTACGTATCATTTTATTCGTAGGATTTGCTGCTCTTTTTGAATCTTAAATGAAGAACTTGGTTTCCCACTTTAACCACAGTCAGTTTGATCTCCAAATGACCTTGAAAATCACGTTCAAGGTCATGGCCATTAGTAGCAATGCTTGACCCTTTTTGGCACCTACAAGTTTCATCTTAAACACCTTGCTGTGTCTCATCTCTGTCCCGATCCATTCCTCAGTATAAATTAAAAGGTGCATTGTATATATAAACCACTCTGTCTACAGGCCACAAGTGACCCATCGGGACCATCCGACCGCCGTTTCATCCTCAGAGGAGGATGCAGATAGGATGGGCGTGTGGTCAGCACACCGCGCTCCCGGTCGTAATGATGGTGTTCTTGACCGAAGACGCTACTATTCGGGCGAGTAGCTCCTCAATTGGCATCACGAGGCTGAGTGCATCCCGAAAAATGGCAACAGAGCATGGCGGCCCGGAGGGTACCCATCCAAATGCCGACCACGCCCGACAGCGCTTAATTTCGGGCATTGTATATATATACGGAGGCTATAATTAAAGTTTCAATACGTAAACTACTGTAGACGGGAAACTCTTTACCGTACGGGTACGCAAATTCCGGGAGTGGCATTCAGGCGTTGTCAGCAGTGTCAGTGGCTCGACTTGCCGTTAGGCGGCGGTAGGCCTACGGCGCTGAAACAAAGGCGTCAGTGTGCGCCGCTGTCGCAGGCAGTGAACACGGGTGAGCACGGAAAGCCGTTTTTTCGAAGCTACAGCAATGCTGCTGCTCCTCTTTGCGAGTGTCGACGCATTAGAGGAATACCGGGGCGACCCCTTTCCGAACCGTGCTCGAAGAAAGTGGTTCAGATGAGGGTGGTTTGGGAATTGTTCCTGAGAAAGGGAGACGGCCGATTACGCCACAAGTTGTGGAAGAAGTTTCTGCCGCCACGTCTGTCAATGTCGGACGCGATGTGCGACTTTTAGGCAGTGCACGGCTTGTTGTGGCGACAGCCGGACTTTCCACGGTCCAGCGCCTGCAGAGTGCTGCGGGCAGCAGTGAAATGGTACTTCTAGGGCGGTCCCAGGCTGCCGTGGGTGCAGGTGGTCTTCACACTGACGAGAGTTTGTAACCTGGAATGTGAACATGGTACGCAGTTAACGTTGACCCTCTCGTGTGGAAATTAAATTGCTTATTTCAATGGTTCGTTCACTATTTCTCTTCGCCACGTCCTTACATATGTTTCAACATTGTTTAGTTGATCTACGATCACTCATTTTTAATGGGGGCCCCCTCAAGCAGCGAAATGATTTACATAAAAGTTGTATGTATACTTCAAATAACTGTCATCGGCACTTGAAACATTAAATAAAGATTCATGTCTAATGAGACTAACGGTTCTTCCGTTAATGTGACTTTTATTCGCATTAACAATGTGCCGTGTGTAGTTTTTTCAGTCCCATTTATTATACAGAGAGTGTTACGACCAAGCACTCTGTGTAGAACGAAAAACCAAGTTACAAATTTTTACTGTCTACTCATTCGATGACTAATTTCGGACCGAGACCCATTTCCAAATCATCTTAACATAGTCAAAAATGGCATTTGCGAACATGTCAAAAATGTGCAATAAACATTTACAGTGCATACAGATAAAATGCAGTATAAATCTTCCTTGCACATTTTTCACATTTTCGGAAATGCCATTCCCGGTTACGTTATAATGATTTGGAAATGGGTCGCGGCTCGAACTACTCATCGAATGAATAAAAAGTAAAAATTCACAGCTTGGACTGGTTTTTTATGCTGCTGATTAACAGAAGCTGCTGACCTAAGCTACTCCAGCATGTTGGAAGTTCGTAAAAGAAAATGTGTTTTTAAGCTGCAGTAGTTGCTGTTAACTTTCTCCATAGGAAATCTGTTTGTTTCTCACTTGCAGAACATTCCAGAATGATTGCAGGTTGCCCGTACTTCAGATATTTGCTGGGTGATCTGACGAAGGTAATCGATACCTATTCACTTGATTTTTCCACTCGCCTGAGGGCACTTAACCGATAAGGGACCAGACTTAGAGACACGTACACAGTTTCTGAGCGCTTCTTTAAGGACTGCATGGTTTTAGATGGTTGGTGGTGTGACTGGAGAAGCAGAGCCACTTTGCCCGAGGGCAGGAGAATCTCGCGTGTGTCTTTTCCTGCAGGAAGGGAGTCCTGCTTTTTAGTCAAGCGAAGTGTCTCTCGTTTTGCTTACAGTTCCATACTCTTCCTCAATCGCAGGTCCCCAGCTACGTGCATAATGAAATTCATCATATGTGCCAGTATGAGCACTGACTCCATTGTGAGTAGGTCTGTTCATCGATCACATCACGATGCCTCCACACAGAAAAAAAAATTACGAAAACTGACGTTCGATAGACACCCAGCCGTCCATGTACGTGGCTTCACTGTCGTATTTGTTTGCTCTGATTACATGATGCCGCGCGGGATTAGCCGAGCGGTCAGAAGCGCCACGGTCGTGGACTGTGCGGCTGGTCCTGGCGGAGGTTTGAGTCCTCCCTCGGGCATGGGTGTGTGTGTTTGTCCTTAGGATAATTTAGGTTAAGTGGTGTGTAAGCTTAGGGACTGATGACCTTAGCAGTTAAGTCCCATAAGATTTCACGCGCATTTTGGTTACGTGATGACGTTCAGCGGCAGCACATGGTCGTAATAAGGACTCAGAAAGCGACATGCCATGAGTTTCTTCCAGTATCTGAAGGACTGGTAAGTTCTAAATTTTCCTTTGAGCTCTGGAGGAATGTTCAATACAGTAATGTAAAGTCTATAGATAACATTGATGGAAGATGTATTGCTAATAATTGCGGACACTTAACCAATTACACGAGTTCCTTATATGTGAGAGCATGAGAGCACCAAGGCCCTTACATTTCGTGCAGAAACAAATCACTTACAGTCCCTTAAAACATTCTCAGTGTGATTCTTGTTCCTCCCAGACTGACTCTCACTTATGCACACCTATATCTACACTGTTGAAACCATTGGGAAGTGTATCGCAGTGGGTGCGTCCATTGTATCAATTATTAGGACTTTTTCATTATCCATTCACGTGCGGGTGTGTGTGAAGAATGATTGTTGAAGCGGCTCTGTGTGTGCAGTAGCCGGCCGAAGTGGCCAAGCGGTTCTAGGCGCTACAGTCTGGAACCGCGCGACATCTGCGGTTGCAGCTTCGAATCCTGCCTCAAGCATGGATGTGTGTCATGTCCTTAGATTAGTTCGGTTTAAGTAGTTCTAAGTTCTAGTGGACTGATGACCTCAGATGTTAAGTTCCATACTGCTCAGAGCCATTTGAACCATTTATTTGTGTGCAGTAATCAGTCTAAACTCGTCTTCGTGGTCTCTGCGAGAGCAGAACGTAGGGAGTTGCGATGTATTCCCAGAGTCATGATTTGACTTCTGTTCTACAGTCTTTCTAACTGTATTTTTACGGAGAGTTTTGCGTCTCCTCCAGAAGTGACCTGGACTCAGGCAAAATTCTGGCCTAGTTCGACAAGTGTGGCATTCCAATAAACCCTGAAAACGAAGTCAGTGAAATCACTCAGACACAGAGACTCAGTATAGAAACATTCATATAATACCGTCGGAGACTTGTCAGTCGGTTTTTTTTTTCACAGTAAATGAACCTGCGGCGGGGTGGCTTGCTCTCTGACTACCGTTCAAACAATCAGTTTAGCCGACAATCGGCTTAGCGACAAAAGCAGCGTTGCCGAAAATTCGACTACATACGTATCACACAAAAGCCACGTAACTCCAGTCCATGTGCAGAGCAGAAAGTTAATTAATCTGTCGAGCGTTCTGGATTCTTGCATGACTTGTTTGAAAAAATGTCTTAAAGGCTATAAACCAACTGAAAGGAAATTTTAAACATGGAAAATGGCCATAAGGTCTGTATTTCATATCCTCACATCAATAATGCAATGTTACTGTCTCTCTTACAATTTCACACGCAAAAGCAGCCAGATGGTATTTAGCTAGACCCGATGCCTTGAACGTCCCAAACAGTCACTGACCTACGACTATTTGCGAGTTGACACACTCGGTCGTTCAGCAGACTTCGTGCAAAGAAGTGGTCGCCATAACGTCTCGTAATACGCACGAAACACGCCACGCATGTATGACATGAAACGTCGACATGCGAATATCTCTTAATATAATTCACTCACAAAGCTCAAACTTTCACAAAATACTCAGTACTATAGTCTCTCTTTGTCAACCAATCAAATGCGCAAATTTCTTCATGCTGTTACAAATTTGGTCAGCGCGGTTAAACAGGTGTTTACCAGAAAATGACTCCCGAGCGACTATTGATCTGAGGCACAAATGCCAGCTCAAAGGCGCGCTAAATGCTGAATTCCTAGTGGCTAGTATGTTAAGCAGTCAATCACAGCCGGTCAGAGTGGCCGAGCGGTTCTAGGCGTTACAGTCTGGAACCGCGCGACCGCTACGGTCGCAGGTTCGAATCCTGCCTCGGGCATGGATGTGTGTGCTGTCCTTAGGTTGGTTAGATTTAAGTAGTTCTAAGTTCTAGGGGACTGATGACCACAGCAGTTGAGTTCCATAGTGCTCAGAGCCACTTTTTTTATTTAGTCAATCACATCATGACGAGCAATTCTTCACTCGCGGTATTTCTAATGTTAACCAATCAGATTACCGCAAGTAATTTAGACTAAAAAATCTCATGATTCTGAAACTAAATAATTTTTAGTAAAAACAAAATTCGATTCCTTTCCACAACATAAAGTATTATTAAATTTAATATTCAATGTGCCTTCTGGCTGCCTTTTATTGAATCCACCTCACTCAGGCATGCATCCCAAATTCCACTACTGCACAAGAAACTTTCTCACACATAGATGTACACAGTTTTCATAAAATATCATATTCTCACGTTACGTATCAGTCCCTCCAAAACACTTACAGAACAAAAAGACGATGAAATAATAATTTTCTGATTTTTATTAAGTAATAAATCTGTAGTAATGAAAGTAAAGAAAATTCCAGAAAATTTGATTTTAAGAACGTATCCTTTTGGTTGTAGTTTCAATTGATACTACACATGAATCCATCACAGTCCCTTACATGAAAATTTATACCCTCGAAAGTACTGCAGCTGTTGATTTGAAATTTTAACAATATGGTTGTGTCATCTATTGAATTTTTATACATTGAGTACGAAAAAGATAGATTAATATTTAAGAGTACTTCCTCAGGTTTGTGGAGAGTATGTGTAGCGTGTTGCACGCAGCTTAAATCGAGCACACGGCTCGCTCGCTCGGTCCAGTAGCCAACGTGAGCTGTGCCAGCGTCACAACCAAACGTCTGCCCTCCTGCCGGCTGCACGACAAGCTACACTTCCAGTGCGAGATGACAGCTCGTAGCAATTCGCTACGTTACAAACCCACTCACATCCAGAGAGTGAGTGAAAAAACGTCCGTGTGGTTGATACGGCCACAAAAGCTGGCTTCATCCGGCTGTTTCATTCAACTGAAAAGAACTGATCGGATGAATAAACAATCGATTAGCCACTCAGTTGTTAAAACCAGTTGGGTGTATCATTGCTAGTTTTAGAGGACTGCAGAAGTGTGTGGGATATACAAGTAGCCGACGGTGTTGCTTTTACCACGACGTGAGTGGGACGTAATCTTCCAGCAAGACAACGCTGTGCTATTCCCAAACATCCCTACAGACTCCACTCTTACAAATTATCCTAATTCTCGTTAGCAATGGCACACAGGGCCCATATTAGTCAATATGTAACAATGTGTTTTATTCTAAAATATTTTCCAGTTTCTGCAAGGGAGGGATAGGTCTTATTGTGGTGTATAAAATGTTCCTGCTTTGCTGCCAATCACATATCTTCAGAGAGACATGCACTTCCAACATGAACACATCCCTCACTCACCTACAGCATCATGTAGCAATGGTCTGCAAGGCGTTCCTTAGCTCACCTGGCAGTACTATAAAGGACGAATTTATGTTAGCGTGTTCCGATGTACCATCACCTAAAATTCTGCTGGAATAGTTTACAGAAAGCACTAATGGGCAGAAGCATATCTAGATTGATCCAATGCTCCTCTCGCAACCAACTTCCACCAGGACCACGATTCATTAGCAAGTATTCACTTTAAAAGTTCCAAATCATCTTAAGTGTCTCTAGCACTGACAACAGAACAAGTGATATATATCTAGGAATGTTAACAAGAACAAATGTCGATGTACTTTAAAGCACAGCCAATTTAGGGTATACAACTCACCAGTGTGGATACCCTCCGTACGTCAGTGAAATGTGAACTTTCAACAGTCCAGTATCCCTCATTCACTTGTTCAATTACGTATTATAAGTCTCCAAGGCGTTCCTCACATCATAATACGGAATACCGATCCTGTCCTCATCTTCTGGTGTACCACAGCCCAAAGTAACCACTGGAGTATCTTGAAGGGATACAGCAGCGTGTAGGGTTTGTTGACGTTTCCAAAACATGAATGGGACGTAATGTTCTGCGGGACAACTGTCATTTAGTCACTAATCTCCTTACAAACTGCATTCCCCCAGACATCCCCAAGCTTCGTTCGCGGTCATCTGCAGGGGCCTACTGGGTGGCGAGTTATGGGGAACTGTGATGTGCAGGTCGCCTGGCCAGTCCGATTCGTATTTCAAAAGTTTTATTTTAGTTTTTAACTTTTAATATCCTCCTGCAACGTTCCAAACATTTCATTCTGGCTTTTGAGCACAGTAGGACAGGCAGTTTCAACACTTTTGTACAATATCGGCTACACCTATATCATGTAATATCTTCGTCTTCTTGTGCTTATTATGACATCGGTATCACCTTGTTCTTTGGATAAGCATTTATGTAAATATTTGTTAGTGTTTCATATCGATTTATCGCACTATAATTAAACTCCGTGTGTAATTCTCAAGTTTATTTACCGTTAAAACACTGAATTGTTAAAATAGCAATTGTAGGACTCGTTCATCCATGCCATATGTAGATTTTTACTTATGTACGACTCACATGGAAGCCCCTCTGCTACGAAATCGCCAAGGCGGGAATAGAGAATGTGCGTCTGGCGGTAGAACTACCAGGAATCTGTATGCCACAGTCAGTCGGTGGTTAACATGCTAACTTTTCACATCTTGTGTGCTGAATGTCGCTAGAAAAGTAACAACATTGATTTTATAATGTGGAAGTTTACTGGATAATTATTCATGGCAGTTATTGGTCAGCTGTTTATCACTAAAATCTAGCACCAGAAAGATAATTTTCAGAGCCTTTATACATCAGTAGCCTTGATTACCTCTGTCGTCTTCACTTTAGCCACAGATGGTCTCCAAAGGCAGCACCCATACGTCATGTATCAGTTTAGTGTTGTATTTACTAGCGTGGACCTGCTACTTGCTTTATTTGCAAATTGAGCCGTGTGTGGCTCGTGTTCGTGCCATATCTCATTTGACATCCTGTTTTTACTGTGTTATTACCTCGTTATGTTAATTTCAACTACTGGCGCCACGCCACTGAGTTGCCGCCTTGCCTGCCCGTGAGCGGCAGCAGCGGCTCTTATCGATAACAACCCTGGTGTATTATCTTTGCTGACTGCTATTACTTCCCGGTTGTCGTGTGTTGGGAGTTAGTTGGGATCTGCCTGTGAGTTGGGAGGCGCTAGCAGTGCAGTTTGGATCTGGCAGTGTTTGACTTAGGGCGCGGCTGCAGTGAGGTCCGGACAGCCATGAGTCGTCCGACGGTTGCCAATCATACCACTTGTGGGCGGACCACATTGCTTGGTCGTCGGTCGGTCGGTCGTCGTGTCGGACGACGTGTATGTTGGACGGCGATTGCTTATGGGTTGCCTGCGTGTGCCGACTCGTGATTCGTCCTTGTTACTGCAGAGTCGCTGCCGTTAGTATTGTCTAGTCCTTCGTGCAAGTGTTCGTGAAACTGTGTGTAGCTTGTGGTGTTGACTGCTCAGTTATTTTAGTGCTGTCTCCGCGCTGATATGTGGAAGTCGGTCGGTTGGTGTGGAGCAGTGAAGAAATCTCCGCGGGGCGTAGTCTGTCCGGTCCCATTGGCGGGCTGTGTGCAGTGTCGGAGTGTGTGGGGTTGTTCCCATTGCTACGAGATCCGTGGCTCACCGATCCTGATACGAAAGTTCAATTTGGATTTAATTTATCAGCAAGTCAAGACTGTTGACACTGTGCCGTCTGGCTCTCGTTGTTGGCTCCACGGTCCAGTGGAGTCTAACTGTATTTGGTTATTGGCAATTGAAGTACACCAGCAGAATTTTCTGCCTTTTGGCCGTTAACGTTCCGGTTACCTGCCCTGGCCATTGACATAAATTCAGGCAGTGTCCTTTCCTCACCGTGTTGTCGCTGTCCAGCACGGTGTGCAGTTTGACAGTTTAATGTATGCTTAGTTGTAGGCGTCCATGCTTTTTACGTTTTGCATTGAACTCCCGAATGTGTGCTGGTCGAGTGGAGCCCAAGTCACCTTGTCGGTGGGTCCGTAGACTGTCTCTTGGTTGGGTTGTCGTCGGATCGAGAGTGGTTGGGCCGACTGCCGGTCTCACCTAAGTGACCGTTAGTATTTAAGGTGCTGGCCGACTCCCGAAACTTCTGAGCGTCGTTAGCTGCACTTTCTTATTTTTTGTTGTGTGTATTTGTATGGCTCATAGCCGATGGTTTTGAATTAGTTGAATTGTTTTTAGTAGTGTTTTAAGTCATGGGCCTTCAGCCGCTTTGAAATTAAATTTCCTTGCTTGTCCAGTTTTAGCTTGTTTGGGACCTACAACCTAATTTAAGTTAAAGATTTGTTGTTTAAATTTATTTTACCTTGAGTTTTAAGTCATGGAGCCTTCAGTCGCTTCTAAATTAAGGATCTTTGTCTTTCGAGCTTCAGATTGTTTGGGGCCTCCAGCCTAATTGAAGATAGTTCCTTCTGTCTTGTTTCTTTTTTATTTAATTTTACTTTGAGTCTTAAATCATCGGCCTTCAGTCGTCTTTAAGGTGTTGCTTTTCAAGTGTTAGATTTTTGGCCTTCAGCCAAATTATACATTTTACCTAACGTGAGGCCTTCTGCCTTCTAATTATTCTTTTGCGTGTGAATTTTGAGATAATGGCTTTTAGCCAGTTTTTTTAAATTGAAGTGGTTGTGCCCTTAAGGCGTATTCAGCCGATAACTAAGTTCAAGGATTTCTACTGTAATGTTTGGTCAAATAAATAAAGTTATGTGTGTTCGAATGTAACTGACAGTTGTTCGTTTTGGCCCCTTTCGACGACTCCATCTACCTGTCCTGTTCTGCAGGTTTAGCAGGGCGTATCACAAATAGTATTTGATTTTAGTTCGGGTTAGTATCGGAAACCTAGGATTACTGCCTTTCTCATGTTACCTTGACAGGATCCTTTTCCAAGTAATGTGCTGTATGGTACCACCCAGTTTTATTGAGCTGCAGAGTATTTATTCCTTTAATAGTGTTCATTAACGTTTGTGGAGTGGAAATTTCTGAAGTGTACAGTTAGTTTTGTTTCTGAAACACTCGGCGTAAACCTGTGTAGGTGAATAGTTCAAGTTTTGCGAAAGTGAAAATAAATGGAAAAGAACTCACTACTTTCTTTAAATTTCAGTCTTGCCAGAAGTTTAATTGAGTAGTATGGCAACTGAACAGAGCAGTAATAACAGGTTACTGTTCATTGCAGTCTAAAGGCCATCTTAATGAATAGCTGCTGCACGGGTTTGTAAAAGTGTTTGTATTTCAGTTTAAAAGTGTTCTCGTATTACGTTTTACCAGAAGTGTTCCGATCTGACCTGAGTCAACTGACTGAACAGTTTCTAAGCCACCATGCTAAATGTTGAGACACCATTACAGTCGTTACAACATTAAATGTACTTATGAAGTGCAGCAATAATTTTAATACCCTCTGTTTGTTTAAAGGTCGAGGGGCTATAACTGTTCATACCATAACAAATTCAGCGACTCCTTGTTTTATTTGTTCTCTAGTTAATGCGAAGAAATGCTACCAAACTAAATGTATAGTAACCGCGTGAGTTAACATAACAGTTTACAGATCTTTGCATCAGTCTTTCAAAATTCCTTTATCAGTTAAAGCTCCTCATGTGCATATTTGTTGCTCTCATCCATCGCCAGCCGTTGTGGCCGAGCGGTTCTAGGCGGTTCAGTTTGGAACTGCGCTGCTGCTACGGTCACAGGTTCGAATCCTGCCTCGGGCATGGATGTGTGTGATGTCCTTAGGCTAGTTACGTTTAAGTAGTTCTAAGTTCTAGGGGACTGATGACCTCCGATGTGGAGTCCCATAGTGCTTGGAGCCTTGAGCTCGTCCATCAGTAATTGATTTTAATTAGTAAACATTAGCTTTCTCACTTTAAATACAGACGGTACATGTTAGTGAGAGCCGTTTTGTTGCCAAAATATTTAGAGATTCCATATGTGGTGTTCAGGACAGACTTCTGTTCCAAGACTTGCTAGATTGTGCTAGAGTTTCGTGTCGTATTTGAGATACAGGTGTTAGTAAAGTCATATAACGCGTTTAATTTTCTTAAAGATCAGTATAATCACTTGGTTCCACTTTTCTCAGTTACGCTGGAGGCGTTTTCTCCATTTACAAAATTACATTCTTGAGTTTCTCCGGGCGTATTTTATTATATAGGACAAAACACAGTTCCGCCCCGGTGTTTCTTCAGAATGCGGGCGATTTTCCCCGAATAAAACCCGGGCACTGGTGGGGAGCGCCGAAGATGACCTCAGTTTGAGGAAGGCCGGCGTGTACCAGATTCCGTGTCCATGTGGCAACTCGTATATTGGTCAGACGATGCGTACCGTCGAGGATCGATGCCGTGAACACCAGAGGCACACTCGACTGACGTATCCGAGCAAGTCGGCGGTCGCTGAACATTGTTTGTCGGAAAATCACGCTATGGAGTATGACCGCACGAGGATTCTGGTACAGACGTCGAGATACTGGGGCAGCGTTGTTAGAGAGGCCATCGAAATTCGCACCGATGACGACCTCATAAACCGTGACTGTGGCTATAATCTTAGCAAGGCTTGGGAACCAGCGATTGGGTTAATCGAGAGTAAATCGAGCAAACGTATAGTTGTGACGACCACGGCGGACAGAGCCATCACACCGACGTCATCTCAGACGTCGTCGCAATCTGTTCCACCGCGCGACCGTGGCGCGGGGCGCGGACGGCGGAGGGAGCGCGCCGCGGGCAGAGGGTATTTAAATCTGCCGCCGCCGCGACCGAACCCAGTTCCCTCTGAGCAGCCATAGCGTACGGATCTCCGTGCCGGCACGTTCACAGGAGCTCAGTCCGTCAGTTCACCTGATGATGGCGACATGTATGATCGCCGAAATATTGTGCCCGTTGGACACTATAGACCGGCAGCACACCCGTGGATATTTTGATTACAAAATTACAGATTACTATAAAGCTATCATAACATTGGTTCGATTCTGGCTATTTCAGCTACTTCTCTCTAACAAAACATGATCTTTCAGTTAAGCTCGATACCTTTTTTATCGTGTTCAATCACAGTCAAAACTAAATTCCTTTCATAGGAGTGACATTATTGGTAATGAGCTCCCGTGGTGTCAGAAGGAAGTGTTGTTTACGTGTAACACGAGTGTCAGTGACGGACAGTGTTACGCACTTGGGCAGAGATTCTTTTGCCACTGTGGAGCGTGTGACGAGACGGCCCCCAGCAGCCGCCATGGGCGTGGGGGGCGCCTCTCCTGGGCCCGACCCCCATCCTGTTGCCCAGTTGCTTCTTTTGTTAATTTATTTAGTATAAATCTCTCAATTTCTGCCCACACTATTTCTTTGAAATCAAGCCACATCTGGTCTAAATTTACCATGTTAATTTGGAATGATGGAGATTGTTTCTCAGGAAGGCGCCAAGCAGATTTTTATCTCCTCTTCGGAACAGATATGATTTCCGTTTATTTTGGAGGATTTCGCTACGACAACCTTCGGTTACCTAATCCCTGTATCGGTTTGGATGCTCATTAATAGTTCGTAATTATTTGTTCCTAAGAGGTCGAGTGCGTTTTCACAACTGTTTTCCATTCGTGTCGGGGCATGAACTAATTGTTCGAAATAATTTTAAGAGAACGCGTTTTGCGCAATTTCGGATCATGTTTTATGCTTACCTCCAGATTTAAACGTGTACTTTCGTCAACATATCGAGGGTAAATTGAAGTCACCACCAACTATAGTCGTGTGAGTCGGGTACGTGTTTTGCAGTAGAACACTGCTCCTTCATTCACTTTCCTCGTTAAACATCAAGAAGTGGCCAGACGTTGCTCAGCTTGCAGGGCAGTGACAGCACCCACGTACAGTTTTAACCAAAATGTTACTGCGTTCAGGGAACTGTACAGTGAGTAGAATACACCCACTTCTTCTGAGACCGCCAGCACTTCGTGAACTTGGCGTGTTCTCTCAGGCGAACGACGTCTGGCTAGGTTATACATCCCAGTTCTCCTGTGCAGTGACAAGCATCACCAGCTTTGGATGCCATGTTTTGGCGAAACGTAAGCTGTGTGAACATCTAGTGCTTGATGAGGCAATGCTGAACCGTGGAGAATTAGTCCTACTCTTTCTGCAGCGCTTCGGAGAACTTCAATGGGACATGATCTTCTTCCAGCAGAGCAATGCTCCTTAAGTCATTACTGTATCACATAGATGCAAAAACCTAGACGCACTTCAGCGACATAAACTACCAACATAGGGTATCACGTCGTGGGGAACCGTACAGTCTCTTCTTCATTGTTAGCACCTCTTGGCAGCCCCTCTCAGAAATCTAGATGTAGAACTAATCTGGAACTATTTACCAATACAGATATCAGCATGTTGCTTTTTCAATTATTCGTTCTTTATTCGGAGGCCCTCGGTACCTTACCCATCTCTGCTCACAGTAAACGCGGTAAGCGGTACGACATTTGCAGTTTAAGGCACGCACTGTTTTCTGGCTCACCACTGGACCATCCCTACTCTTCTAGTGCCTCTCACAAAAGGGGTGTTGTAGCGTGTTCTCTACGCAGTGTCTTCGTGTTTCAGAAGTCTCCCTCGGCAAGATCGCTTCTGAAGTGACCACACCTTGAGTTCACGTCATCGTCTTGCAATGTGTTTTGTGATAAAATATGTGTCATGTTTCTGCTGTACGTAAATACGTAAACAAGATATAGAATCGCCCAGTACGAAGATCCATAGCGATTAACACATTGATCTGGGGCTGACATGTTATCGTTTAGTACTCGAGATACGAGACTGAACTGAAACACAGTTGAGTAATCAGTTATACGTGTCATACCTCACGGCGGAGAGGTGCAGTAGCGAGGGTGCTGTTCAGATGGCCACGTCACAATAGCAGCGTCAATTCATTTATTTTCATTTCCTGTGCAAATTCTCACGACAACAGAGCGTCTTCATCATCGCGATGTGCTGGATGCTTGTCTGGGCATAGCCACAGGGACACACGGGCGCAGCTTAGGTGAACATGTAGTGTAAGTAAATGAGAACCACCTGAGACTGAACCCCATAAATTATCTTCATCTCGAAAAAAAAATCATTCATTCTAGTTTTGTCCAATAAACATCATCATTAAAATTCTGCATCTAGCATCACTCCATAAATTCCCAAATACGACCGACTAATTGTTTAGATCTTACTTTAGGACTGAGTGTTGACATGGGATAGCTTTTAAGGCACACAAAAAAAGTGAAAATCATGTTAATGCTCGAAAACATGGGAAATGCCTAAGCCAGTTGCACGATAAAACCAGTAAGCCGCTGGACACAATAGATTGCTATCTCTCGTACTGTTTACACTCGTACAGTACTAGTCAAATGACACGTGGCTACTGGGTGGCTCTCTGCAGACTATCGACAAAACGCGAGTGTCGTTCGGCCAGACCTATTCTCCACTCTCCAACTGTCTCTCAGTAGATGTCAGTCACCTTCCACAAGACTCCAATCTGTGGTACATGAGTGTAACTGTGCAGGAATCTGTCGCCACAGTTCTCAGAGTGTCCATTCGGCACATCGTCAAACTCCTGCTGCGGTTCGCAATCTTCAATTCCTCCTACATCTCCTGTTTGCACCTGTTACGTCCCATCCATAAATCTGTTAAACTTTTTTTCAATGGCCTATTGCGTACATGTGTTTAGCGGTGTATGATTTCTGAGAATTAGAGAGCTTCCGTAAGCTTCTTTTGCATGTTTTAAAAGGTTCACTCAGGCTCTGGAACGTACTGAGCACCAAATGCTAAACATCAAGTCTCGTATACCCGTGATTTATTAAAAAGTTATTTATTCTGATGTGACTAAGATATTGGATCGAAAGGCCACCTTAACCATAAACGACTTGAAAATATCAGCAGTTTTCTTCGATATGTTTTTTTCCGAATCCCGGAATCGTAAGCAGATTATTTTCATGAATTGAACGTCGCTTCCTTCCCTTCTTCGCCTTCACTGCACATCCCCTGCAGTGTGGTGTACCTCCTGCAGCCGCTGCCTTGGTTACACTCACTCCCATCCACAGGAGCTCGTCGTTCACGGCTGTGATCCCTGCACAAAAGCACTGAGAAATGGTCTCCTTGTGACAGAATTCTTTATGCTTCACTACACTGACTACAGTTCTCGATTTTCTCCAGACACTGAAGCCCCGCCCACTATCTTGCTCTCCAGTGGTTAGATCAGCACACCCAGCGACAATACTAATCTCGTTCTAAATTGGAAGTTCTCTCTCCAGAGTGACGCGTCACATTTCTTAACGGCATTCTTTATGTTTTCATTGGCAGCATGTATTAATAACGTATTTTCGTCCACGTAATTAATTTATTCATTAGGCTGAATCTAAGTTTAAATTACTTTACTGATTAACTTTGTGTAATCCTCGATGTATTGGACCACATGGACAATCCGCTCATAATCATCATCATCATCATTTAAGACTGATTATGCCTTTCAGCGTTCAGTCTGGAGCATAGTCCCCCTTATAAAATTCCTCCATGATCCCCTGTTCAGTGCTAACACTGGTGCCTCTTCTGATGTTCAACCTATTACTTCAAAATCATTCTTAACAGAATCCAGGTACCTTCTCCTCGGTCTGCCCCGACTCCTCCTACCCTCTACTGCTGCACCCATGAGTCTCTTGGGTAACCTTGCTTCTCCCATGCGTGTAACATGACCCCCACCATCTAAGCCTGTTCGCCCTGACTGCTACATCTATAGAGTTCATTCCCAGTTTTTCTTTGATTTCCTCATTGTGGACACCCTCCTGCCATTGTTCCCATCTACTAGTACCTGCAATCATCCTAGCTACTTTCATATCCGTAACCTCAACCTTATTGATAAGGTAACCCGAATCCACCCAGCTTTCGCTCCCATACAACAAAGTTGGTCGAAAGATTGAACGGTGCACAGATAACTTAGTCTTGGTACTGACTTCCTTCTTGCAGAAGAGAGTAGATCGTAGCTGAGCGCTCACTGCATTAGCTTTGCTACACCTCGCTTCCAGTTCTTTCACTATGTTGCCATCCTGTGAGAATATGCATCCTAAGTACTTGTAACCGTCCACCTGTTCTAACTTTGTTCCTCCTATTTGGCACTCAATCCGTTTATATTTCTTTCCCACTGACATTACTTTCGTTTTGGAGATGCTAATCTCCATACCATAGTCCTTACATTTCTGATCTAGCTCTGAAATATTACTTTGCAAATTTTCAATCGAATCTGCCATTACAACTAAGTCATCCGCATACGCAAGACTGCTTATTTTGTGTTCACATATCTTAATGTCACCCAGCCAGCCTATTGTTTTCAACATATGATCCATAAATAATATGAACAACAATGGAGACAGGTTGCAGCCTTGTCTTACCCCTGAAACTACTCTCCGCTCATCCGCTCATTTAAATGTGAAATCTGCCTGTAAAAGTAATTGATTAAAATGTGAAGCCACATCTAGCACTTTCGTAAATTTAGTTATTTCACGCATCGATTTATATTGAAGTTCGAGAAACTGTATTAATTTCATTCGATTCGTCCAAAAGAGCATTTGAATATGAGTCATTCAAGTCCAATGATACCAGTTGGAATAGGCTTACTTTTCAGCTTATTAGTTGGAGCCATGCTGGTATTTTACGGGGTGATTCTTATCTGAAATAGCAGCTCTTTCGAAAGAACTTCATTTTGTAACTTGGTAATGTTACATACTGAACCTGATTAAGAGAGGTGTCCTCTAAACAATGCAACACACCTTTTGTTTCTGAAAGCAGGTTGGTCTTATTCAGGATACCAACACACTACCTTATTTCCTACTCTTTTGGCTACAAAACCCTATTTTTCAACATAATCTCCTTTCAGTGCGACGGCCTTATGACGCCTTACAGGGAGGGCCTGTATGCCTACATGGTTACCACTCTACTGGTCGATGTCGGAGCCGTCTTGCCGTACCCCATCATCCACGTACCGTTTCCTGTGCAGTGCATCCTTCATTGGGACAAACAGATGCAAGGCAGAAGGTGTGATATCCTTGTCGTTCATCTCTGAATACCCCACCTGGTGGACGAGTGTGTCAGCACTACCAACAGATATGTCCAGTTGAGCAGCGAGATGCTTGAGTCTGATCTGCCGGTCATCTTTAATGAGTGTGTCCGCACGTTCCGACGTCGCAGGAGTCACAGCTGTTTGCGGCTTTCCAGCTCGCGGGAGACCAGTCAGGTTTGCACAGCCTTCTTGCGATGATGACGCTAATAGTCTAGGCGTCGATCACCTGTAAGCTCTTCTGATCATGACAGACACCTCGCACTACGACTCACGGTGGCTTTGTTCAGTGCCAGGTCTTCCTAGACATCCCGGAAGCGGCTATCAAGATCTCTGATTCTCTGGTTTTCAGCCAAAAGAAACTCAATGACAGCTCTCTGCTTCGATCACACCTCCCTTACAGACGCCATTTTGAAGGCTACGTATAGTGCTGCCACCTACTAGAACTTCATGAAATTATAGGAGCAGAGGAGGGAACATTCTACGATTTCTCACAATAAATTTCGCATTTTTTCAACAGAAACTGGCCAAGGAAACATGAGTTGCATTCCATATCGAAAGCTCCATGTAGCTTTATAATTAACGTAGTCGGGAGGCTGTGGTTAATTATTTTACTCTGGGACCTTCATCCCAGTGTAACTAGATTCTTAACACTGCATGTCATCTTCTCAGCATCTGGTAGCAATAAGTTCGCGTGTTTGAGGAAAGCATTGAGCTCCTCCTTAGATTTCTCCCTGAGGTCACTGAAAATTTGTTTCATATCATTCTCGGCCGAAAACACTAACATTTTATTGATGTATGAGCTGCTAGCAACTGAAGAATGAAGACCTTATCTTAGCCAGATTAGACCCACAGCCAAACCCGGTGCAGTGGTACTAGTCTCTGTCACCTAGCTCCACAAAAGATGAAGAAATGGTTCAAATGGCTGTGAGCACTATGGGACTTAACAGCTGAGGTCGTCAGTCCCCTAGAACTTAGAACTACTTAAACCTAACTAACCTAAGGACATCACACACATCCACGCCCGAGGCAGGATTCGAACCCGCGACTGTAGCAGTAGCGCGGTTCCGGACTGAATCGCCTAGAGCCGCTCGGCCATAGGGACCGCCAAAGACGAAGACATTGATGAATAAATGCTTTATAGGACAAAATAAATTGGTGAGATCGTCAAAGGAGATGAAAATTTAATAGTAATTGGGGAGCGGAACTCGATAATCGGAAAACGAAAAGAAAGAAATATAGTACGAGAAAAGAAGTGGAGTAAGGGAATGAAGGGGGAAGCCACCTGGTATATTATTACACAGGGCACAATTTAAGCAGTTGGTTTGAATCATGAAAGACTGTTGTATACATGTTAGGAATCAGGACGCACTGCATGGCTTGAGACATATTATATATGGTAAGCCAGATTCCAGAAAACCAGATTTTAAACTGCTGTATACGTCCTGGATCGTGTCTAGAGTGCGACCACAGTTTATTGTTTGTGAACTGCAGGTTGGAAGTATTTAAAAAATTAAAAAGGGATGGTGGTGAAATGCTTGACATAAAGAACAAAAAACGTTGGTAATTTGAAACGACAAGTTGCTAAGAGTTTCAGAGGGAGAATTAGACATCAGTTCACTGAAACAGTGGGTAGGAGCACGATGGTAGGCAAATGGGTAGATCTGAGGGAGGGTGCACTGAAGACAGAACGGGAACAGTCTGTAATTTAGATGTATGTGTTTGGAAGTGGTTTCTGGAGGTATTGACGCAGAGGGTGGCCTTGTACAGAAGCAGTTCAGCCAACAAGATAACATAGGATTTGGAAACGAGCTGAGGGAGAAGAACGGTGAAGTTTAGGTGGTTAAATGAGATAAGTAGTGAACTGAGAAGAAAAGGAATTTATGACATCGCTTGCGTGAAAGGCCAGACCTGCGCCACGCCAGTACGCGCACCCAACATCTCTGCTCGGCTGATCTGCAACTGCCGCTACCGTGAGACCATCAAGGCCACTGCCTCATCGATACTGACCTTTGCAGTTCGAAAAATAATGATTTCCCAATCTGTTTCGGGTGTCTGCCTACTAACTGTCGTAAGTTCACTTCGCTCTTAACAGCTTCAGTTAGTTGCTGATACACACGTTTCATTTCGTTATAATCTCACCTTGACACACCTGTCACCATCTTCGCTGTAACTTCCGTTTCTGTGTGTAATTTTTATTTCATCGAGAACTGGTTCTATGTTCTATTTTAGGACTTGACAATCTTTCCAGTTTCCGTGCTCTTACAGATAGTAGTAGAATAAAACTTAATTAGTACAGGATACCCTTGCAGCTAACTTCTCTTTCCGTTCACTGCTACTATTATCCTACTCATTTTATTGTTGTAGCGGCATTTCCTTTTTCAAAACCTGCTCCTGAAAGACTTCCTCTATCAATTCTTTTATCTCTTTTGAAACGTCACCACAGACCATATTTTCTGCTTCAACGCGGTGTTGTGGTAGCAAGTGCAGCTATAAATGGTAATTAAAATTCTTCTGGATATTATGCCGTGTCATTGCTAAAAACGAACGACAAAATCTAAGTGAGTAGTATTTTACTACTTCGGTTCGATAGAGGCACGCTTGTGTACAGACGTTTCGGACGAATTGCGACGGCCTTCCTCAGGGACCGACTGGCTCTGCGTGGGGATAGGTGCTTCTATTTATTACAGACTATCGATGTCTAACGTCACTGTTGTAAAACTTTTAATTGGCCCTCTAATATGACTGGCTAGTCATGGCATAAGGGAAGATGGAAGTGGACTGACCGTTGCCCCACAGCTGTTTGTGCAGGTACGTCCGTGTGCCGTGTAGCTCCTGCCCCGCGACTAATCAGCAAAGTGCCTGTTCCTCGTAGAATCTACGGAGTTCCTAAGCTCCATAAGGAGGGTTATCCGCTGAGGCCCATAGTCAACGGAATAGATTCACCTACGTATTATGTTGCGAAACATCTGGCATGTAAGTTATGTCGTCTTGTGGGACAAACAGAATCCTACGCGAAAGACTCTTCCCACTTCATACAACTGTTTAGGGAACAGCGAATAAAGCCATCAGACATTATGGTCAGTTTTGACATCAAGTCTCTCTTCACTAACGTACCTATTGAGGAGACTATGCGCATTCTAAGGGATTGGATCCCACCAGATATCTGCGATCTGGTGCGCTTATGCCTGTCACCTACGTACTTCACCTGGAGGGGAAAATATTACAAACAGATGGAGTGGCAATGGGTTCCCCGCTGTCCCCTGTAGCTGCGGACATCTTCATGGAAGCCTTTGAGCAAACGGGCCTAGCTTCTGCTCCGTTATGTCCCAGTTGTTGGCTACAATATGTGGACGACACATTCGTTATCTGGCCTCACGGTCAAGCGGAACTGGGAAACTTCCTCCAGCACTTAAATAGCCTGCGCAAAAATATAAAGTTCACAATCGTACCTTGCCATTTCTGGATGTGGAAGTATACAGAGATGCTGAAGGTAAAGTGGGACACAAAGTGTACCGGAAACCAACGCACACTAATCGGTACCTGCACGCGGAGAGCCACCACCACGCAGCTCAATAGTTTTCTGTTCTGCATACGGTAACTGCCCGAGCCTACCGGATAAACGATGAAAATAACATCAAAGAAGAATTAAAGGTGCTACAACACACGTTTCGTGCCAACGGCTATGATGACAACATCATAACAAAGGTAGCTAAAACCAAAGGGAGCAGAACACGAGAAGAAGGCAAAGGAGAGAAGCTTCCACTGGTACACTTACCATATGTAAAAGGCGTCAGTGAACGGCTAGGCAACGTCCTCCGCCGACGGGGTTTCAAACAGATTTTTCGAAGCAGTCACAGCTTCCACGAAATGGTAGGTTCCACCAAGGATGTAGCCAACTATCTTTACACTGTAGGTGCTTACGAACTACGGTGTGAGTGCGGAGCTACCTACATAGGAGAAACATGGAGACGTGTCAGCTTACGAATAGCACAACACGAACGCTATGTATGATTGCAACAACACAATAAATCGGCGATTGCCTATCAGGTTCCAAGACGCCCGAGTGCTGGCGAAAGAATCGTGGACGCGAGAATGCAAAATACGGGAGGCGATCGAAATTATTGAGCAGCCTGACAACATCAACAGAGAAGATGGCTACAAACTCCCGGCGTCCTGGCTGCCGGCCACCCTAGTCCAACGGACCGCGAGCGGTCGCGGGACAGAAGCTACACGGGACACGGACGTAGCTGCACAAACAGCTGTAGAGCAACTGTCAGTCCACCTCCGCACACACCAGGAGGAAAACTTGTCGACCAAAAGCCGATTGGCGGACAGCTACCAATCGTTGACGACATGGACATCCACGAATAGCCTCAATAGCCTCTTTCCTTCCGTCTCCCCTTACGCCGTGACTAGCCAATCATGTTAGAGGGCCAATTAAAAGTTTTACAACAGTGACGTCAGACATCGATAAGTCTGTAATAAGTAGTAGCACCTATCCCCACGCAAAACCAGTCTTACCCTGAGGAAGGCCGTTTCAATTCGGCCGAAACGTCGGTTTTAGTTTATTATTGTTGTTAGTTTTTAGCAATGACGCGGCATAATACGCAGAAGAATTTTAATCACTATGACATCGGCCGCGGAAGCCTATGTTCTTACATCTGCTATTGCCCGCAGAAACATACGTGGATACGCTTTAATAGTACCTCGAAGTTTCGATCTTTACATCGAAGCACTTGGGTTGGGTTGTCGTGGGGGAGGAGACCAGATCGGATTAGGGAAGGACGGGGAAGGAAGTCGGCCGTGCCCTTTCAAAGGAACCATCCGAGGATTTGCCTGGAGCGATTTGGGGAAATCACGGAAAACCTAAATCAGGATGGCCGGACGCGGGATTGAACCGTCGTCCTCCCGAATGCGAGTCCAGTGTGCTAACCACTACGCCACCTCGCTCATCGAAGCACTGGTTCGAACGAAACAACGGTCGTAGTATGCGTCATTCGCAGAAATATTCGGAGTACCCAAGACAGTCCCGTACATGGTGTATTAAACAGAAATTGAAGATTTTAATAGGCATAGCAATTGTGTTTTCCCTACTTGGATCATGTTTTTAAGATTAGGTACGTATACGATTCGCGCCAGTTCCTAGTAGTTTTCTAGCATGGACACCACATTTCGTATGAGCAGCTACTAATGACACATTTCTCCGCTGCCGTCATCAAGGCTAAAATGGTACTATTTAAATAAGTATCCGGCAAGAGTAAGATGTCGCAGCACTACTTCGTGGAGGAAGGAGCAACTACAACGTAAACAATTTGGCAACAGAGGTAGCTTGCGATTCGATTGTCGACGCAGAAAATACAGAAATGTAAATTTCTACGTTTGGCGCATATAACCCGCCGCGTTCGTAATGGTAGATTGTAAGTTTATATTCTGAGAAGGAAAGTTGCTACCCACCATGCAGCGGAAATGTGGAGTTGCAGATAGCCACAAAAAAACAAAAAACAAAAAAAAAACTCGCAATAAAAAGCTTTCGGCCATGGGCCTTGGTCAACAATACACACACATCAACTGAAAATCCGTCCTTGATTTTTCGAAAGGGTATAAGAGCTTGTCTTAGTTAGAAGAGTATAAGGCCAAGTTCTGTCGACGGTTGGGGCTGCATATGTGGCGTTGCAGAGCCGGCCGTAATAAAAACACAACGCCAGTGTCTGATTTCACGACGTCACGGTTGCTTATCATGGAACGAGGCCTACCGCGCTGTGTATACAACATACGCAAAAGTTTTAAAGTAGGTGTCTACATCTGCATATGCGTTTCCAGGGCTGGCTTGCAGGCAGTGAGTTATCGGCACTGCTTAAGATGGAAGTGCTTGGCGACCATCACAAGCACATGTGAAACAAAAGTCGTTATAGTCTGCCCTGTGACGGAGCACTGAGGAATGTTTGGGCACTCTGTTAAAAAGGAAGAATTTTATAACATCTGTGGTCATCAGTCCCTTAGAACTACTTAAACCTAACTAACCTAAGGACATCACACACATCCATTCCCGAGGCAGGATTCAAACGTGCGACCGTAGCAGTCGCGTGTTAATCTCTAACTCACTATACGAGTGTCCTTTACAAGTAAAGTTTTCTAATATGTTACACTTCTTATCATGATATTGTCATGGTATTGGTACTGGACTAATCAGAACTCATAGCCTATTCTGATAAAAATCGGACTTTACAGATGTCATTTCCCAAAGCATAATGAAACATATTACTCGCACTCATGTGGGAATGGCCAGAAAACTACACGCTTGCCACTAAAGTGATATTTTGCCTTCTGTCGAAGCGGACGGGTAAATGATCCATGATCCATAATCCAAGAAGAACAGGAATTCATCGAATGACTGTCATTCTGTCGTTCGTAAAAATAAGGAATTGTCAGGACAGTGTTTGAAGCGTTCCACCTTTCCAAAGGAACAAGGATATTTATTGCATTAACACTGCGAGCCTTGGGAAAATAAGGTTAACCGAATTACTACATGTGTGACGCTGGCGCAACAGTAGTTTAGATGTTGAAATCAGAGCTTGATTCCAGCTATAGATGCTGTAACTGTCTAATGAATTTGGTTTCAAACATCAACGCGGCTACTTGTGTATCTTTCTGGTCGATGGTATGAAACGTGGTGTGTGTCCAGTTTCACGCAAGTCATCGAGCAGCGTATAACGCAGTCAAGCGCCGTAAACTAAAGCTGTGGTCACCTTCGTTCTCGCGATCGGCGCTGCCCAGCTGCAGGACAGAATAATATCGCTCACACATTTTCTTTTTCTTTTCATCGCCTTTCCAGTCAATTAATTGTGAAATTCAATGCGATTCTTCTCGTCTCATGTCCAGCATGTGAAGGCCCTCTTAACTTCTCTCCCCATTCAATTTGAGTTAAAATATTACAACTGAGTTACTCTTGTTACTTGAATTGAAAATTTTGGGCGAGAGAAGATGCTTCTACAGTATTTTTAACACAAATATCTCCCACACTCCCAGGTATTAATTTCTGCTTGAATTCTAAAGCACCGCGCGGGATTAGCCGAGCGGTCTCAGGCGCTGCACTCATGGACTGGGCAGCTGGTCCCGGCGGAGGTTCGAGTCCGCCCTCGGGCATGGGTGTGTGTGGTTGTCCTTAGGATAATTTAGGTTAAGTAGTGTGTAAGGTTAGGGACTAATGGCCTTAGCAGTTAAGTCCCATAAGATTTCAGACACAAAAAAATTCTCAAGCACCGAGCGAGGTGGCGCAGTGGTGAGCACACTGGACTCGCATTCGGGAGGACGACGGTTCAACCCACATCCCGCCATCCTGATTTAGGTTTTCCGTGGTTTCCTTAAATCACTGCTAGCCGGAGTGGCCGTGCGGTTCTAGGCGCTACAGTCTGGAACCGCGCGACCGCTACGGTCGCAGGTTCGAATCCTGCCTCGGGCATGAATGTGTGTGATGTCCTTAGGTTAGTTAGGTTTAAGTAGCTCTAAGTTCTAGGCGACTGATGACCCCAGAAGTTAAGTCGCATAGTGCTCAGAGCCATTTGAACCTAAATCACTCCATGCAGATGCTGGGATGATTCCTTTGAGAGGGCACGGCCGACTTCCTTTCCGGTCCTAATTCGATGACCTCGCTGTTTGGTCTCTTCCCCCAAACGACCCAATTCTCAAGCCTACTAAGCAAAATGATTAATGGTGTGTAGGGGGCAGTTACAATTCATAATTTGTCTGCCTCCCGATGGCGAAGTCAGCACCTACTATGAAATTTCTGTGGCTCTGCAGAATTCCGGCGATCGCTCAGTCTGAAAATTCTTAAAACAGAGGCACAATCGTACGCCGTGGAAGGACCGTCTCGGGTGCTACGATGTACTCACTGTGTAGCATTGGAATCAGTGTCCAAGTTTTGTATTTATTTTGGTAAAAGTCCTGAAATTAATCTCTCAAAATAGAGCATAAACGACCGTGGTGGAGACTTGACTTTCCAGGATAAAAAAGTTCCCTACGATTTAGGACACACCATATAACGTTCCGAGCCACAGAAAAGGGAGTTCACCAAAGAATAAAACATATCTTTTCCATTCACGAAATTATATGTTTCCACAAATTATCTTCATAACAACACTTCAGGACCTGACATCCTATTGTATGACGTGAAATGCCATCATAATTAATCAAATCACATTCCGTATTCAAAATGGTAGATTCCAACAATGCCGCGCGATTATACCATCCGATTACTCTCCGCAATTGCTAAATCTGAAGTACGTAAGTTCACAGTAGACGTAATGTTCCACATTATATCCACAGAGTTTTTATGTCACGAGTCAGAGATAATCTCTTTCTCTCCCCTCTCTCGAAGTCGTAATGAGTCTTTGGTCAATATAGACCACTTACGCAGTTATGCATATACATTTGCGCTAAAAAAGAATTATACGTGACAGGAAAAGGGTTATGCTGTACATGGAAAGATCCTTTTTTTAACTGTTGCCATTTAACGAATGCAATTTATAGAAACAGAAGGAGACCTGTATATAAGAAGGGTAGAAGGACGGATCCTCAAAATTACAGACCAATATCCTTAACATCGGTTTGTTGCAGGATTCTCGAATATATTCTCAGTTCGAATATAATGAATTTCCTTGAGACAGAGAAGTTGTTGTCCATGCATCAGTACGGCTTTAGAAAGCATCGCTCCTGCGAAACGCAACTCGCCCTTTTTTTCACATGATATCTTACGAACCATGGATGAAGGGTATCAGACGGATGCCATATTCCTTGACTTCCGGAAGGCGTTTGACTCGGTGCCCCACTGCAGACTCCTAACTAAGGTACGAGCATATGGGATTGGTTCCCAAGTATGTGAGTGGCCCGAAGACTTCTTAAGTAATAGAACACAGTACGTTGTCCTCGATGGTGAGTGTTCATCGGAGGTGAGGGTATAATCCGGAGTACCCCAGGGAAGTGTGGTAGGTCCGCTGTTGTTTTCTACCTACATAAATGATCTTTTCGATAGGGTGGATAGCAATGTGCGGCTGTTTGCTGATGATACGGGAAGGTTTCGTCGTTCAGCGACTGTAGGAGGATACAAGATGACTTGGACAGGATTTGTGATTGGTGTAAAGATTGGCAGCAAACTCTAAATATAGATAAATGTAAATTAATGCAGATGAATAGGAAAAAGAATCCTGTAATGTTGGAATACTCCATTAGTAGCGTAGCGCTTGACACAGTCACGTCGATTAAATATTTGGGCGTAACATTGCAGAGCGATATGAAGTGGGACAATGGCAGTTGTGCGGAAGGCGGATAGTCGTCTTCGGTTCATTGGTAAAATTTTGGGAAGGTGGGGTTCATCTGTAAAGAAGACCGCTTATAAAACACTAATACGACCTATTCTCGAGTACTGTTCCAGCGTTTGGGATCCCTATCAGGTCGGATTGAAGGAGGACATAGAAGCAATTCAGAGGCGGGCTGCTAGATTTGTTACTGGTAGGTTTGATCATCATGCGAGTGTTACGGAAATGCTTCAGGAACTCGGGTGGGAGTCTCTAGTGGAAAGGAGGCGTTCTTTTCGTGAATCGGTACTGAGGAAATTTAGAGAACCAGCATTTGAGGCTGACTGCAGTACAATTTTACTGCCGCCAACTTGTGGAAAGACCACAAAGATAAGAGAGATTAGGGCTCGTACAGGGGCATATTGCCAGTCATTTTTCCCTCGTTCTGTTTGGGAGTGGAACAGGAAGATGCACGTTGTGGTACGAGGTACCCTCCGCCACACACCGTATGGTGGATTGCGGAGTAGGTATGTAGATGTAGATGTAGAAGATAAATTTATAGTATCGTGTACTTAGCTGACGCGCCAAAGAGATCTTCTTTAGAAATGAAGACAATCCGATTTCCATGTCTCATGTTTCAGTATGTCTTCAGAGGATCAAAATGAATGAAAAATGAGCCACCACTTAATTAACATAAGTATGTCGTAGCAAATGTTCAAACTGCCTACATTTTCACCCTGGCATAGCGTCTTAAATATTCAACCGCGACCTCTAGTTTTCAAACTCAAATTCCTTCATTTGATGCTCTCTTTGTGCCCTCCACTCTTGATCAAATTATTTTTCAGCACGCTGTATATGTCGGACGAGGCCTGACAGACTCATGGTCGAATTCTCTAGAGTCCAATACACTTAATCTTCGGAAAATCACGGAATACGTTGGTAGAAATTTGTTGTTGTTGTTGTTGTTGTGGTCTTCAGTCCTGAGACTGGTTTGATGCAGCTCTCCATGCTACTCTATCCTGTGCAAGCTTCATCATCTCCCAGTACCTACTGCAACCTACATCCTTCTGAATCTGCTTAATGTATTCATCTCTTGGTCTCCCTCTACGATTTTTACCCTCCACGGTGCCCTCCAATGCTAAATTTGTGATCCCTTGATGCCTCAAAACATGTCCTACCAACCGATCCCTTCTTCTAGTCAAGTTGTGCCACAAACTTCTCTTCTCCCCAATCCTATTCAATACCTCCTCATTAGTTACGTGATCTACCCATCTTATCTTCAGCATTCTTCTGTAGCACCACATTTCGAAAGCTTCTATTCTCTTCTTGTCCAAACTAGTTATCGTCCATGTTTCACTTCCATACATGGCTACACTCCATACAAATACTTTCAGAAACGACTTCCTGACACTTAAATCTATACTCGATGTTAACAAATTTCTCTTCTTCAGAAACGCTTTCCTTGCCATTGCCAGTCTACATTTTATATCCTCTCTAATTCGACCATCATCAGTTATTTTACTCCCTAAATAGCTAAACTCCTTTACTACTTTAAGTGTCTCATTTCCTAATCTAATTCCCTCAGCATCACCCGACTTAATTCGACTACATTCCATTATCCTCGTTTTGCTTTTGTTGATGTTCATCTTATATCCTCCCTTCAAGACACCATCCATTCCGTTCAACTGCTCTTCCAAGTTCTTTGCTGTCACTGACAGAATTACAATGTCATCGGCGAACCTCAAAGTTTTTACTTCTTCTCCATGAATTTTAATACCTACTCCGAATTTTTCTTTTGTTTCCTTTACTGCTTGCTCAATATACAGATTGAATAACATCGGGGACAGGCTACAACCCTGTCTCACTCCTTTCCCAACCACTGCTTCCCTTTCATGCCCCTCGACTCTTATAACTGCCATCTGGTTTCTGTACAAATTGTAAATAGCCTTTCGCTCCCTGTATTTTACCCCTGCCACCTTCAGAATTTGAAAGAGAGTATTCCAGTTAACATTGTCAAAAGCTTTCTCTAAGTCTACAAATGCTAGAAACGTAGGTATGCCTTTTCTTAATCTTTCTTCTAAGATAAGTCGTAAGGTTAGTATTGCCTCACGTGTTCCAACATTTCTACGGAATCTAAACTGATCTTCCCCGAGGTCGGCTTCTACCAGTTTTTCCATTCGTCTGTAAAGAATTCGCGTTAGTACTTTGCAGCTGTGACTTATTAAACTGATAGTTCGGTAATTTTCACATCTGTCAACACCTGCTTTCTTTGGGATTGGAATTATTATATTCTTCTTGAAGTCTGAGGGTATTTCGCCTGTTTCATACATCGTGCTCACCAGATGGTAGAGTTTTGTCATGACTGGCTCTCCCGAGGCCATCAGTAGTTCTAATGAAATGTTGTCTACTCCCGGGGCCTTGTTTCGACTCAGGTCTTTCAGTGCTCTGTCAAACTCTTCACGCAGTATCTTATCTCCCATTTCGTCTTCATCTACATCCTCTTCCATTTCCATAATATTGTCCTCAAGTACATCGCCCTTGTATAAACCCTCTATATACTCCTTCCACCTTTCTGCCTTCCCTTCTTTGCTTAGAACTAGGTTGCCATCTCAGCTCTTGATATTCATACAAGTGGTTCTCTTCTCTCCAAAGGTCTCTTTAATTTTCCTGTAGGCAGTATCTATCTTACCGCTAGTAAGACAAGCCTCTACATCCTTACATTTGTCCTCTAGCCATCCCTGCTTAGCCATTTTGCACTTCCTGTCGATGTAATTTTTGAGACGTTTGTATTCCTTTTTGCCTGCTTCATTTACTGCATTTTTATATTTTCTCCTTTCATCAATTCAATATTTCTTCTGTTACCCAAGGATTTCTATCAGCCCTCGTCTTTTTACCTACTTGATCCTCTGCTGCCTTCACTACTTCATCCCTCAGAGCTACCCATTCTTCTACTGTATTTCTTTCCCCCATTCCTGTCAATTGTTCCCTTATGCTCTCCCTGAAACTCTCTACAACCTCTGGTTCTTTCAGTTTATCCAGGTCCCATCTCCTTAAATTCCCACCTTTTTGCAGTTTCTTCAGTTTCAATCTGTAGTTCATGACCAATAGATTGTGGTCAGAATCCACATCTGCCCCTGGAAATGTCTTACAATTTAAAACCTCGTTCCTAAATCTCTGTCTTACCATTATATAATCTATCTGATACCTTTTAGTATCTCCAGGATTCTTCCAGGTATACAACCTTCTTTTATGATTCTTGAACCAAGTGTTAGCTATGATTAAGTTATGCTCTGTGCAAAATTCTACAAGGCGGCTTCCTCTTTCATTCCTTCCCCCCAATCCATATTCACCTACTATGTTTCCTTCTCTCCCTTTTCCTACTGACGATTTCCAGTCACCCATGACTATTAAATTTTCGTCTCCCTTCACTACCTGAATAATTTATTTTATCTCGTCATACATTTCATCTATTTCTTCATCATCTGCAGAGCTAGTTGGCATATAAACTTGTACTACTGTAGTAGGCATGGGCTTTGTGTCTATCTTGGCCATAATAATGCGTTCACTATACTGTTTGCAGTAACTAACCCGCACTCCTATTTCTTTTATTCATTATTAAACCTACTCCTGCATTACCCCTATTTGATTTTGTATTTATAACCCTGTATTAACCTGACCAAAAGTCTTGTTCCTCCTGCCACCGAACTTCACTAATTCCCACTATATCTAACTTCAACCTATCCATTTCCCTTTTTAAATTTTCTAACCTACCTGCGCGATTAAGGGATCTGACATTCCACGCTCCGATCCGTAGAACGCGTTTTCTTTCTGCTGATAACGACGTCCTCCTGAGTAGTCCCCGCCCGGAGATCCGAATGGGGGACTATTTTACCTCCGGAATATTTTACCCAAGAGGACGCCATCATCATTTAGTCATACAGTAAAGCTGCATGTCCTCGGGAAAAATTACGGCTGCAGTTTCCCCTTGCTTTCAGCCGTTCGCAGTACCAGCACAGCGAGGCCGTTTTGGTTAATGTTACAAGGCCAGATCAGTCAATCATCGAGACTGTTGCCCCTGCAACTACTGAAAAGGCTGCTGCCCCTCTTAGGAACCACATGTTTGTCTGGCCTCTCAACAGATACCCCTCCGTTGTGGTTGCACCTACGGTACGGGCATCTGTATCGCTGAGGCACGCAAGCCTCCCCACCAACGGCAAGGTCCATGGTTCATGGGGGGGGGGGGGGGGGGGTAGAAATTTATAACTTTAAAATTCAGTAGATAGTAATTACGTGAAAGGAAGATGTAAAATAATTTTCTTGATTACAAAATATCCTCTAGTAAAGCAGTTAATGTGTAAATGTTGTGACAAGAGCGTCAGTCTGGGGCAACATAATGGGATCCTACTGCATCGCTGTTAATGGAAGGAAAGACTATGCAGCGTTGTTCAATTGCCACAGCATTGAAAGTGAAACGAAACTTTAATTGGCTTGATCACATCGCTCGTATCATCGTAAGTAAAGACGAAATAATTTTATAGCGTCTGTGAAGTGGAAGTGAGGACTCAGAGACTGATGAATAGGGTTATATTAGCCCCTCTTAGTATCTCCTTATATACCAGCGACACAGTAACCTATGGAACCAAGTAGCCCTCATCTCTTCTCCTTACCGGAGGCAAGTCATATTGTATTTACACTACTGGCCATTAAAATTCCTACACCAAGAAGAAATGCAGATGATAAACGGGTATTCATTGGACAAATATATCATACTCGAACTTACATTTTCACGTAATTTGGGTGCATAGATACTGAGAAATCAGTACCCAGAACAACCACCTCCAGCCGTAATAACGGCCTTGATACGCCTGGGCATTGAGTCAAACAGAGCTTGGATGGCGTGTACAGGTACAGCTGTCCATGTAGCTTCAACAGAATACCACAGTTCATCAAGAGTAGTGACTGGCGTATTGTCAAGAGCCGGTTGCTCGGCCACCACTGACCAGACGTTTTCAGTTGGAGAGAGATCTGGACAATGTGGTGGCCAGGGCAGCAGTCGAACATTTTCTGCTTCCAGGAAGGCCTGTACAGGACCTGCAACATGCGGTCGTGCATTATCCTGCTGAAATGTAGGGTTTCACAGGGATCGAATGAAGGGTAGCGCCACGGGTAACGTCCACTGTTCGAAGTGCCGTCAATGCGAACAAGAGGTGACCGAGACGAGTAACCAATGGCACCCCATACCATCACGCTGGGTGACACGCCAGTGTGGCGATGACGAATACACTCTTCCAATGTGTATTCACCACGATGTCGCCAAACACGGATGCGACCATCATGATGCTGTAAACAGAACCTGGAGTCATCCAAAAAAAATGACATGTTGCCATTCGTGCAGCCAGGTTTGTCGCTCAGTACACCATCGCAGGCGCTCCTGTCTGTGATGCAGCGTCAAGGGTAACCGCAGCCACTGTCTCCGAACTGATAGTCCATGCTGCTGGAAACGTCGTCGAACTGTTCGTGCAGATGGTCGTTGTCTTGCAAACGTCCCCATCTGTTGATTCAGGGATCGAGATGTGGCTGCACGATCCGTTACAGCCATGCAGATAAGATGCCTGTCATCTCGACTGCTAGTGATACGAGGCCGTTGGGATTCAGTACGGCGTTCCGTATTACCCTCCTGAACCCACCGATTCCATATTCTGCTAACAACCATTGGATATCGACCAACGCGAGCAGCAATGTCGCGACACGATAAACCTCAATCGCGATAGGCTACAATCCGACCTTCATCAAAGTCGGAAACGTGATGGTACGCATTTCTGCTCCTTAAACGAGGCATCACAACAACGTTTCATCAGACAACGCCGGTCAACTGCTGTTTGTGTGTGAGAAAGCGGTTGGAAATTTTCCTCATGTCAGCACATTGTAGGTCTCGCCACGGGCGGCAACCTTGTGTGAATGCCCTGGAAAGCTGATCATTTGCATATCACAGCATCTGCTTCCTGTCGGTTAATTTTCGCGTCTGTAGCGCGTCATCTTCGTGGTGTAGCAGTTTTAATGGCCAGTAGTGTATTTACAGTTTGGCTGTACTGAAATGTGACGAAAGTTTCGGAAACCGTTTTTCTCTGGTCATGTTGTGACATGTTAAAGATTAATCGGTTTTCCTAGGATCAACAAACGTCCATGCCCCGATGTTCATAATTTTTACTCGCGTGGTTTCTGCAATGCAACTGTCCTTGAAAAAGTGAACTTATCAGTCTTTATGTAGTATGAAGGAGAGACATTAACAAATAATGTAGAGCACAAATACCTTGCGGACGCCAGTGAAATCCTGAGTTGGAGGAGTGCGACTAGGTGACTGAGTCTAGAGGGACGTTCAAAAGTCTCACGCACGGCCATTGAGGCGTTCAGAATCGCTTTATTAAGCGACCAAGATTACGTTGGTTGCGGAAAGAATTGCGAAGTGGGCACTGCAAAAAGGTTTAGGCGTTTAAAGATGGTGACAAAAGTTCTCATCGAGTAAAGACACATTCACACCGCTGTGCTGAATTGCCACTGGCAGATCGGTTTGCAAAGACGGCCCTCTGTAGGATTTACTACAAGTCCTATTATTCGACGTTCACAGATACTAATTGAGGACCAAATACGCTTCCCTACGTATATATATTACTAAAAAATCGGAGATTCGAATGCTAGAAAACAATTATATCATTGCAAATGTCTCGCAGATGTCTTTGTCCTATACTAGCCAATGATTTCTAAACAATATTTAGACATACTTATCGCGTCGATTTGTGGTACAACTTTGCGACGTATAGAACACTTTATGAGAGGAAATTAAACGATTATTTTGGTTTTTCGTGATCATCAAAAAACTTGCGGGATTGTTTTAGTATTTAGCAAGAATGTGAAACACACTACTGTAGAATTTCGAGCTGGAAGACGCTACAGAAATATTAATAGCATGTTGCCAACAGGCGGCACGTGATCCGTTTATAAGCAAAAACAAAGCTATAAAAAGTTTAAGTTTCGCGCTTGTAGACCGATCAGACAGATATCGGCCATTTACACGCTTTCAAAGTGCAAGAATACCTGTACTAGAAAATAATAAGACGTACTTAACGGGAAAAAATTCTTCTCTTCAGAGGAGCACAGGTCTTTTTAGCGTACTTAATGTATTATTCTAGAAAGAAGAATGTAAGGAGAGGGTTTCTCGATTACAGGGGTAGCATATGTAGCAGTGCAGAACCGTTCGTAATGACTGAGATGCGAGTGTCGATGTTACGACGCCCCCATAGTGTATCAGCAAGAGGGCACCATCGCAAAGAAACTGCAGATACTAAGCTCTTGATAATACGAGATAGATTAATAACAAACTTTTCTTTTCCTTTACCATCGGGACTATTATAACACTTTTTTAATATGTGGTCGGTGTATGGAAAGGACCGCAGCACCACTTCGTAACGGAAGATGCCATAATAAATAAAACATGTCAAGCAGTCAGCTTGTAAAACTCCTATAAGGCGAGAAAAATTATGTGTAACCCGCAGATTTGCAAACGGTTAGATACAAACCATTGAGATGTTTTTACAGTGTGTTAATGCTGGAGTCAAACGAGAAGTGCGTCCTTGAGATTCCTTAACTTCTTAAAACGATGGAACTTTTCCACTGCCAAATGCATTTATGCATTTTCTTAGTGAGGCCAATAACAGACCAAGCTCTGTCGGTACTAAAATACGTGTAAACTCTCATAAGCAGCTTTCTGAGTAAGCAAATTGGTCTCCAATGGTGGTTTAACGGCGGTCAGTTTTCTGCGATGCTAATGATGCATTTGCTTGCCGATGACCACAAACGTATGTGAAAACAGTGAAGGGACGTCAGTTCTGACGAAAGACAGGCCGCAGAGACGAGACTGTACAACAGTAACTTGTAGCAGCAAGGCGGTTATTGTCTTAGCGTTAACAATCTACAGAGGATGTCCAGGAGTTGTTTACGTTTCAAGCGTGGGGGAAGCAGCGTCGTAGGTAGCGACGAAACCTTCTTGGGTAGCACGTCTGCAGTCGGCCGGTCCAGAAAGACGCGATGGAGAGTTCGCTCCGAATCTTGATTTGTTATTCAAATCTAACGCGGCAAAAACGGTGAAAGCCTTTGTCACAACAATATCGCCAGCTGTAACGGAATGTTTGGCACAGTGCTATTTTCGTGGAGTTTTATAAATTCACGTTTTTATAATTGTACGTTTATGTATTGCTGAAAAATTGAAAACCCTTAAACTAAGGATAAACGTAATTACGATGAAGAGTTGACCAAATATTTAGCTTTTGGGAGTGAACGATTATGGAAATTATTGTCACTCATATCAGACACTACCATTTTGTAGTGACGAATGCGATTTGGTTTCCATGTCCATATAGTGCATACGAGTTTTAGCCTATGTTTCACAACAATAAATCATTATCATGGCATGTGAACAAACCAATTGTCAACGCTCACATAATGCTGACGTGATAATTAAGAAGCCAGAAGATGACGAGTTTTTATAACTCGTCCATGACAACTGCGAAAATAATGAACTGTTTTTATTTGCGGACAGATGGTTTAATAGAGCACACAACTGTTTGCTGTAGGAAGGTGGAAGTGTTATACAAACATGACGCCACAAGTGGTTAGTGGAAGTCAGTATCGTTTTTGAATAATGAAAACGGTACGTAATCTCAGTTGGGAAGAAGATAACTTTTGCGAGTTAGTCTGTGATGCCGTAACTCTAAATGAGGCTTTATGTAGCCTAATCACAGATTCGTGTGCCTCACGGACGTAATTTATCGTTTGCTAAATGAGATTTTCACTCTCCAGCGGAGTGTGCGCTGATATGAAACTTCCTGTCATATTAAAACTGTGTGCCGGACCGAGACTCGAACTCGGGATCTTTGCCGTTAGCAGGCAAGTGCTCTACCATCTGAGCTACCCAAGCATGACTCACGCCACGTCCTCACAGCTTTACTTCTGCCAGTACCTCGTCTCCTACCTTCCAAAATTCACAGAAGCTCTCCTGCGAACCCTGCAGAACTAGCACTCCTGAAAGAAAGGATACTGCGGAGACATGGCTTAGCCACAGCCTGGGGGATGTTTCCAGAATGAGATTTTCACTCTGCAGCGGAGTGCGCGCTGATGTGAAACTTCCTGGCAGGATAAAACTGTGTGCCGGACCGAGACTCGAACTCGGGACCTTTGTCTTTCGCGGGAAAGTGCTCTACCAACTGAGCTAAGCCATGTGTCCGCAATAGTTTTTCTTTCAGGAGTGCTAGTCCTGCAAGGTACGCAGGAGAGCTTCTTTGAAGTTTGGAAGGTAGGAGACGAGGTACCAGCAGAATTGAAGCCATGAGGCGAGGTTGTGAATTGTGCTTGGGTAGCTCAGTTGGTAGAGCACTTGCCAACGAAAGGCAAAGGTCCCGAGTTCGAGTCTCAGTCCGGCACATAGTTTTAATCTGCCAGGAAATTTCATATAGTTTGCAAGTTTACTTGCTTATTATGATGTTAAATGTAAACTCTGAATGCTGTTTGCACATTTATTTTTTCCCGTTTTCATGTACTTTGCTCCCTAGGAATTTAAACTGCCGACATTACGGAGCGCTAGCAGCAACAGTCAGTCGCTGAGACAGCGACAAAGCTCTGTAGGGTCAAGGAGAATGAAGGAAAAAATAACTTCGGTTTCTTCATTATTACGATCTGTTAGTGCAATTAAAGGTGCTGAACGTCAATACAGTGTCATTACGTTTGAAAGTCATTCAGTGACGTGTGTGCAACTTCAGCAGTGTATCCGGCATCGGTAATCGCATTTCGAGAATCGATAAGATAGTGTTTACAGCACGAACCAGAAGCGGTACTGGCAGATCGGTTTATGAAGAGCATGTGTATTAGCCGTATGTAGGACTGTTAAAAGTACTTTGCATATTTTCTTTGGCGCAGTTTCCAGAACGAGAAGACAGACGTAAAATATTTTTACACTTCACATTTCTTTGGTGTTCTATATTTATAATTTTATACAAAGAGCTATAAGGAGTACTATCGCCATTGTTATGTACCATGTACTTAATCGTTGTGTGTCACAGTGGTGCCCAGCAGACGTATTACGCTTTTTTCCGCTGTTAACTTTTTGAACGACTTATTGTTAAAGAAATTCCAGAGCCAGTACTGCGTGAGCAGACCACGGTCCCCATGTGTAAAGCCCACATGGCGACTGCCGAAACAGACTGCTATTGGTACCTGTCGCCCTCTCAGCTGTTGGCAGCACTGGCAGCGTGGAAGTGCCCTGTGACTTGAGTCGTCTGTCACATTTGTAGTGAGCTGTTTGCAGTGTGAGCGTCTGCGAGGGTATCTAGCGCTACAGTTTCCGAGTCGAAAAGTTCTTGTGCAACACGGATATCGTGAATAAGGTAAGGACGACGATTTTCATTCGTTCCTCGTGTGTTCAATTATTTTCTTTTTTGTTTTTGCAAACCCATTGCAGTTGTACAGTATCATTTTGTTCACCACCGAGGCTATTGCGTATAAAGCAAACCCTGAAGGTTACTATGCTCTCAGAATGCTAGCGAATTTCGTATTAAAATTTTTGGTGTTTTAAAACTCTACCGAAATTCCGGTTAAATCTGTTTTACGGACTTAAGGCATAAATGAAAAGACTGTCTCGGATGATATTTTTTCCTCGTCTTCGCGCCATTTTGCTGAATTGTTTTTCTCGAAATATTGGATTTTATTCGTACACATCTGACGCATAAAAGAACTATCCTGCTTGTAGGTAAGGAATAACAGAGGGGAATGGTGGAACACAAATATTGTAATGGAATAAAAAGTATTTCTTCTATTATCAGCAGATGCGAAGCTAAGATAGAATCTAACCCACTCTAGAAGAAAAACAACTAGGTTCTGTCTGGTCACAGCGTAGACCTTGGGACTGTCAAATCCTACAATTGAAAGAAAATCAGCCCTCAGTCACTGTTTTTAACAAATTAACCTGGTTTCGACTCTGCTATCATATGACTAAAAACGTATGATAGAGTATAAGCACGGAACTGTCGTGAAAGACTGGCAGTAGTTATATCTCATATTATAAAATAATAAAGTAAAATATTAAATATGCCAAAAGAGCATTGGCATAAAGGTATTTAAGATAAAGAAAACTGTGATGGCGAGCCACTAAAGGCTGCTCGATACTTGCGTGGTGCAGGTTGCGAAACGGTCCGTTTTGCTCTTCTGGCATATTTATTATAATATTTATTATATTTAATATAATATTTTATAATATGAAATATAAGTACTGCCAGTCTTTCACGACGATTCCGCACTTACACTCTATCATACGTTTTTAGTCGTAATTCTGTGACCATGTTATAGAATATAGACCATTCTTTGTTTTTAATGCTGAGGAAGAAACTCCTAGCGGTGTCGAAACCAGGTTAATTTGTTAAAAACAGTGACTGAGGGCTGATTTTCTTTCAATTGTAACTAATCACGGTCTCTGAACGTGCAGCCATGAACAACATTTTGTCTGATCCTATATTATTCGCTCGGCATCACAGTATGAGACGATTTTTGATAATTCCGGACTGCGACATTGAATATTTCGCGAGCACTCGGCTTTACGAAAACTGCAGAATACGGCACTTCATCCTCACAAATATTTAGTCCAACTAATCTATTAGTTTGTTTCTCCCAGTCCTGTATTAGCAAACAGCCCGTTACGTCACGCAAATGTGTTGTAGTAGAGAGCGCTTTTCCATGTAACTTCGATATTACTGCTTTCCTAGAGTAATGTTTGTGATAAGTACGACTGTTGGCTAGTCTTACGTTACATAAGGCTGTGCTCCATTTCGTCTTTATTGTTTTTGTGTAAGTGCAGAAATCAATGAATCCTTACATTGACCTAAAATTGATCCTCTTTCTGGAGACTTCTACAAATGTCAAAATGCTCGCCGTTATGAGTTTGTCTTCACTTCGATTAATAATCGTGTATTTTCAGACTGTGGTTGTGGCTTATACGTATCAAAGAGCACTCGGTTTTCTTACTAAGGAAGTACTTGAATGGGCAAACAGTACCGCACATTAAGAATCAATATTGAAATTTTTTTTGATAAAACCGGTCGTCCTCGATGTCCTTAACTCTTTATCATTGGTCAGAACGATATCGAAATGCAACATGTGACAGCTGCAGATCGTAGTGCAGTAAACTGACTCTCGCAACTGAGCAGTAAAATCATCAAACGTAATGGACTGATTCACTTCCAAGAATATTACTTGAAAATGAAAATATAATATTATTAGCCTCGGCGTATTTGTACTGTAAGAGCATGGACTCAAATATTCAAATTACTGTGGAACCACGTAATTACCATCATATTCAGGCTGTCGTAGTCTAATCATAAAAGTAATGTTGCTCTCCTCTGCAGCTCATTGCTGTGAAAAAATGTTTGTTAATTGTTAAAGCGGGCAATCTCTACGCTTCCGCCCTGATTTCGCATTATAGGACGACGCGTAATGGCATCCGTTGAAGCAGAGGCCGCTAGAATTGTGGAGCTGTAAACGTCTTAAGAAAAATTCAGTGCAGCTAACCCGAGGGCGCACAGTACATCGAAATAACTCACATATAAACTTTAACGTACTATATTAGCAACCTGTAACTTTCGTGGTACAATATGCCTCTCTCTCTTCCGGTTACTAGCAACAAACGAAGAGGGAGGAACAACACTAAAATGTAGGAGCGTTCTTCTCCTGTATTAATTGTATAGAAGTTATTACATTTAACGAGTTTGCTCCTTGATACTAAGATTAAATTTATGTTTACAATAAACCAGGAAAATTTTACGGCGCCTTTGCGGTCGGTGAAACACGTAAGATTCGTGTAAATTTACTTCGTCGTGAGATACACTTCTCGTTCCAAGTTCTTTTTAATGTCTTTACGACTTAGTTGTGGCTTGATAGAAGCTGAGGATTCACATATATATTCTTGTTAAATAAAACCACAGGAGCTGTTGAATAACACTTCGTTAGGATAAATAAAAAATTAATCAACTGCTGCTGCGGTTTTGTTCATCAGGAAAGCGATTCTTACAGCTATAGTTACCTACAATATAAACTGTATTGCTACTACGTAGTGCAAGCAATACAGTTTACATCACAGCAAGCGTATCTCTTGATATTAATACGCTAAGAGTAATTTGAACGTCTGTTGTTGAAGTAAACAAAAAATAGGAATGCGAATGATGGTAGACAAACGTTCAGGATCAAGGGCTGATATAACCACCTTCCTGCGTCCCTGAAACCTTGGTTGTGCAGACTGACTGGTCCGTTGCAGATCACGAGGTGTAGGTTAGGTTGAAGTAAGGCGGTATGATCGAGAGACGGGTAATCCAATGGATGTGGATGCGAAATAGAGGGATGGGCAACTGATTGCTATTGTAACATAGTCTGTCTACATTGACACTGCACTTACGTCATACAGGGTGATTCAGGAGGATAGGTACACGCTTTGAGATGCGATAGTGTTAGTGATTCTGAACAAAAAACTTCATGTGGACACATGCCCTATTGCGAATGGTTTCCGAGATAGAATGTTAAATATCACTTTTGTACGGTCTTCTGTAATACATCGAGAACCGCACACTCTAGCGAAAACGTCACAGTACGCATTTCAACTGAATTAAATTTGCTACAAGAAAAGGTCCTATTTATTTTTTGTTCAGGACTAGCAGTTCGCGCGGAGAGATGGCGAGAATATTGAATATCTCACGCGACGCGAGTGCGCTATAGCTTATGTGCTTTTTCTAGGCGAGTTTGAGGTAGTTTTCCGACTTGACAGACCACAAGCATCCTGTATGAAAATGTTCGTCTCAACTTTCACTATATTACCGTGGTACGTTGTAAACAATGACAATGAATAATACACAAAATAAATAGAAGTGTACATTGTGTTCTATCTCGGAAGCCATTCTGAATAGGGCATATATTCACATAGTCTTTTTAGTTCATAATGACTAATGCTATCACCCGTCAAACACATACTTTTCCTCCTGACTCACCCTGCATATCGTACCTCCCAAATTAAAACCTAAAGGTAGCTTCAGCAAACGTTTGTACGATAAGTCTCCCATGAATGCCCTGCCGATGCCACACATTGGTTTTGACCTGTGTCGTAATTTCAGGGGACGCCCTCTATGCAGAGACAACACACATTTGTTTTCCTTCTACATTGTTGCTTGGAAGTGTGTGCTGATACTTTTATGTACCTTAGACTGAGAGGGGAGTGTTACTCGGCGAAGCATATGAATGTCTTGTAAGGGGAATAAATTAAATAGCTCTTTTTGCTGCAGATATTTCACGCATACTGCATTTTGGTGACTGGTTTACCCGACTTTTTCGTCATCGGTCAGAGGAGATGTGTAGTACTATTAACAGGTACCATATTTTCGAATCTTAGAAGAAAGATTAAGGAAAGGCAAACCTACGTTTCTAGCATTTGTAGACTTAGAGAAAGCTTTTGACAATGTTGACTGGAATACTCTTTCAAATTCTAAAGGTGGCAGGGGTAAAATACAGGGAGCGAAAGGCTATTTACAATTTGTACAGAAACCAGATGGCAGTTACAAAAGTCGAGGGACATGAAAGGGAAGCAGTGGTTGGGAAGGGAGTAAGACAGGGTTGTAGCCTCTCCCCAATGTTATTCAATCTGTATATTGAGCAAGCAGTAAAGGAAACAAAAGAAAAATTCGGAGTAGGTATTAAAATCCATGGAGAAGAAATAAAAACTTTGAGGTTCGCCGATGACATTGTAATTCTGTCAGAGACAGCAAAGGACTTGGAAGAGCAGTTGAACGGAATGGATGGTGTCTTGAAGGGAGGATATAAGATGAACATCAACAAAAGCAAAACGAGGCTAATGGAATGTAGTCGAATTAAGTCGGGTGATGTTGAGGGTATTAGATTAGGAAATGAGACACTTAAAGCAGTAAAGGAGTTTTGCTATTTGGGGAGCAAAATAACTGATGGTCGAAGTAGAGAGGATATAAAATGTAGACTGGCAATGGCAAGGAAAGCGTTTCTGAAGAAGAGAAATTTGTTAACATCGAGTATAGATTTAACTGTCAGGAAGTAATTTCTGAAAGTATTTATATGGAGTGTAGCCATGTATGGAAGTGAAACATGGACTGTAAATAGTTTGGACAAGAAGAGAATAGAAGCTTTCGAAATGTGGTGCTACAGAAGAATGCTGAAGATTAGATGGGTAGATCACATAACTAATGAGGTACTTAATAGGATTGGGGAGAAGAGTTTGTGGCACAACTTGACCAGAAGAAGGGACCGGTTGGTAGGACATGTTCTGAGGCATCAAGGGATCACCAATTTAGTATTGGAGGACAGCGTGGAGGGTAAAAATCGTAGGGGGAGACCAAGAGATGAATACACTAAGCAGATTCAGAAGGATGTAGGTTGCAGTAAGTACTGGGAGATGAAGAAGCTTGCACAGGATAGAGTAGCATGGAGAGCTGCATCAAACCAGTCTCAGGACTGAAGACTACAACAACAACATTTTCGAATTGATAGTGTGACACATCTTGTCGAGTACTAGTCCATTTCCTCTTACGAAATTCGTGCGGCAAGAATCGTCATGTGCAGTAAAATGTACTTTCCGTCTAGATCGGAGAACAAGGTCTCTTTACTGGTCACGCCTTAGATGTTTACGATCGTGTGATAGTTTGATCTTCTGCTGCAAATTTGTAGTGTTGTATGGAGCCCAGATTTCAAATTAGTGTTCACTGATGAGTATGCAAATGAGTAGACATCAGTAAATTTATCGTCGGGATGGAAATTTCACTGTTACCTACATAACGTACACGTACGGAGAATTTTTCGTCATTACGAGTGTGACGTCAGTGCCTTCTCTCATGGCAAGAGTTACCTTGTGTTGTGATTGCCTGAAAACAGCAGTCAGAGCACAGGCCAGATTATATTAAATTTTCGCGAAGTGGCATGTTTCGGAGTCATTGCGCATTAAATTGCTCTCTACGAAACTTCAGTTGCTGGTACATTTTAAACGACATAGATACTGGAAAACGGAAACTACCTTCGCTTCCATGCACTCCAGGCACGCGATACGAGCATAAGCTAGGGTTTCCAGTACGTGGAGCTGGAACAATGGTTCTGCTTACGTGGTCCGCTGTGTTGTTGTGAAGACAAAGAAATAAAGGAAATCGCGGAAGAGTCGATGTGACGTCAACACTGGTTAATAGAAAGACTCACTCCGTGGCGTACAAGGGCGAGCAAAGTTTTGAAAATAATTACAAGGGGCAAGCAAACCCATTTGCTGATTTCGCCTTTCAGCAAAACCGTTCTGAATACATACATACCAATAGTGTGGGAAGGTGTGTTAGGTACGCAGGGCTGTTCTACAAAGAGAAACAACTCAATAATATGGACACAATTTTATAGGTGGTCCTCTGTAAAACTGTTTCGTTGCTCCAATTTTTAAACAGATATTTATCTGGAAATACATTGGTCGTACTTTGTTTTGAGACCATTTACAAAAAGGAATTCCTATTTAATGGTGACTGTGATAACAATCGGCCCGAGAAACCTTTTGTTATTGTTACTGTTTTATATACACTGCGCATCACATCATAATGGAAAAAAGGAAAACGTAATTTGAAATGAGACATTTCTTTTGCTTTTATTGAGACTAAAAAACTCTAGGCCTACAATTTCCAAATGTAGTTTTCGACAGTATGGGAAACAAATTCTTTCATGAGAGCCACTAGATTTAATTTTTCCTGCCCTGTCCTGATGGACATGGAGGAGTAGAAGGCTGAGTTTCGACGGGATCATCGTTGATCTGAGGCAAGTTTTAAGTCATCTCAAGGCGCTGAATGACCTCTCAGAGGATGCTGACAGTATTAGAACTGCCAGAACCAGAATGATGAGGCGAATAACTTGCTGAATGAACCCTACCAGGATCAGCAGTAAGTTTTCTTCCAGTAGAGGGCACGTTACATTGTTGTATACCGGTCGTAATGGTTCGCAAAATTTCGAGTTGTGCATAAGGGTTAGTCTGTCGGATTTACTCCAAGCAATTCTTCCAAACGCTGTGTAGATGGAACGTAGATGGGATAATCTCTTTAAATCCTCTTGGTTGACCCTTCGATCAATCTCGTTCAGAAGGGGATCAGGAATTTCAAACAAATCCTTTCTGAATTTCAGTGCTTCCAACAATTCTTTGGGAACAGTTGGTGTTTCTGTGTCTTTCAATTTCACTGGATTTTTTCTCGGACGTGGGGTATTTCGGTCTTTAATATTTAGGATTTTAGAATAATCTTTGGATACCTGCAATAGCATATCAAATGGTTCTGTAGTCATAGGATTTGCAAGAGCTACTTTCAGAACCTCTGTAGAATGTTCCACTGGGATCTGGGCAGTTTCTCACACAGTCCAAACACTTAAGTTGCTACTGTTGTATAAAAACAGTTTCAAACTTTTCAGGCAGCTTCTCATCGCTCCGCAGGACTGATCTTTTGTATCTAAGTGAGCTCGGTACATTCAGTTCAAAAATGATCAAATGGCTCTGAGCACTATGGGACTTAACTGCTGAGGTCATCAGTCCCCTAACCTAAGGACATTACGCACATCCATGCCCGAGGCAGGATTCGAACCTGCGACCGTAGCGGTCACGCGGCTCCAGACCGTAGCGCCTTGAACCGCTCGGCCAACCCGGCCGGCGGTACGTTCAGTATTTCGGTGACTGTCGTCTGGATTCCGTCACAGTTTTCCCTGAAATGTCAAAAATATCGCTCTTATAGCACATCGGGTGGGAAACTTTGGAATCAGTCGTTGAGCATTTTGGTCTGGATTTGTTTCATTGGCACCAGATGGTAGCACATCATCTGCATACACGTCTTTCCTTTTTGCGGATTCTAGAATTATATTTGAGGCGTCTTTCACTGTTACCAGTACATCGCACGATGGATCACAACTTCCTGAAACTTTTTCGTGCCGCCGGCCGGAGTGGCCGGGCGGTTCTAGGCGCTACAGTCTGGAACCGAGCGACCGCTACGGTCGCCGGTTCGAATCCTGCCTCGGGCATGTACGTGTGTGCTGTCCTTAGGTTAGTTAGGTTTAAGTAGTTCTAAGTTCTAGGGGACTGATGACCTCAGCAGTTAAGTCGCATGTTGCTCAGAGCCATTTGAACCTTTCTCGTGCCAGTTCCAAACAATAATTGCTGCAGTGGATGTAAGAACTCTTTGGCCGGTCTTGAAGGGTTTTCTTCACCCCTTGTTCCGCCCAGACATATTAGCCACACAACCGAAATAGTGGGTGCGTAAAAACTCAGTTTTAGTGACAGTCATAGAAGGCAGCGGACTGTATAAACGCAGACTGTTCTTATTTCGAGCGCCTCGTGGTCAACAATATGTACACAGAGTGCGAGTCACGTTCGTCGTTGAATCTGTTCTAATTCTGTAAGAAGGCGAATTTTTATACGCTGCACAATTTCTCGCTGGATAATGTGAGCCATAATTTCCAGTACTTCGTTTTGCATCGCTGGCGCCAACCAAGGGTCACGCTGTTTGAGCCGTGTCTTCAGTTCTGGCACATCATTCTTCCTCATCGGAAAGCGTCGTGAAGTTCCCAGAGGCCGTTTCATGACCTCTGTGTGTCTCCTGTTCGACCCAGGAACCTTAGAATTACTAGCAAAGCGGTTCTGGCTTTATCTTAATAAGTCGGGAGATGCGTGACTCGACCAGTCACAGGTGTGCTATTTTCGCTTTGGTGGAATAACTGCGAGAGACCCTCGATGGAAAAGACTCTTCTCGTTTATCTTGAATTTTTCCGTTGCTTTTTTTCCAGTTATAGGAAACTTCTTTAAGGGGGTAGGACTTCAAACGGGCCGACTTGGAGCACGAGAGGCACCACAGGACACTTCCACTGTCCATACTTTTACAAGTAAATTCATAAAACTTTGTCAGCCTGACCAGGAAGGATTCAGGATTCACACTCGTAGCAGCGAAAGTTCAAAAACATAACAAAATAATTTTTTTACATGTGAAATTTCATCATTTTTTCACTTACTCTTGGCTGCATTTGTTGCTATAGGTACACTTTTCTTCATAAGTAAGACAAACTGCTCGATAAATTTTGCACAGCGTACAAACCATAGTTACAGTGTCCGAAACTCTAGAATCTATTTAATTTATGAAAAATGAATGAGCTGTTAAGTTTTAAACTTTATGTTTAGAAAAAAATTTAATTTTTTAGGTAACTATCTAAATTTTTTCCAGTTTTTAATAGATTTGGAAAAATCTACAGTTTCATACATCTGTAAGTATGTTTTGTATGCTGTGCAAAATTCAAAAATGTACCTATAGCAACAAATGCAGCCAACAGTAAGTGAAAAATGATGAAATTTCATATCTAAAAAGAATTATTTTGTTATTTTTTGCATTTACACTGCCATGAGTGTGAATCCTGGATCCTTCCTGGTCATGCTGACAAAGTTTTATGAGTTTATTTGTAAAAGTATAGACAGTAGAAAATAAAATGTCCTGCGGTGCCTCTCCTGCTCGAAGTCGGCCCTTAAGGAAAGCCGTCTCTTTCCGAGGTCTTCTATTGTTCACTACGAGGATGAACCGAACGCAGTCATATCAGAAACCACTGCCACTCTCTTCTTTGTATTGTAGCCACGGATAAGCCACAAGCCATTCCGATGTATGAGGTCTTTCAGTCCTTCGTGGAAATTTGCACTTCTGTGATGAGTGAAATTTTGTTTCAAGAACAGGTAAACTTGAAGTAAAGCCCATTGTGTTTTCATGCGAGGATGAGTGGGTCTGCGTGTTTGACAGTCCTGTGTCACAACTTTTATGTCCACCGCCTCTACCTCATTGTATGTGCCGCAAGTAAGAGGAATCATCGTAAATATTATTAAATATCTTCACTGGTGTCCAAAGTCAAAGCAAGAAACGGAAATTTTTCAAGGTTACCTAATAGGACTAGAATAAAAAATATTGTTGATACTGTTCAGATTATAATGTCTGAAGTTTTGAAAATAATTACAATTGGTAGAATTAATACAATTTCTACATCAAAGATTAGAAAAAGTACTGCGATTAAGAAGAAATATGATCTTAAAAGGAATCACCATAAAGCCGTTCTAGGTATTAATTATACCCTTGTTAATTAATAATATTCGCCTACCTAAACGTTCATAAATAATATTAGATGAACAAAATAATCCAGAAGAACATAAACCATGACCAACCATTAAAGAAAGTGAACCCATACTTTATTTTGCCAAAAAACAGTAAAGAGATAATAAAGTAGAAACAATGCAAAGACTACAGAACGTAATCAATTGCCACATGCATAACAGTAGACAAAATTGTTCGTTTTTCCCGACTTAACGGGAGTGTGACCACCTCTGGCACCAATGTAAGCCTAACAACGACGGGGAATGCTGCGAATGATGTCACCAATGTCATATTGAGGGAATAACGCCCTTACTTCCTGCACAGCTGCTCACGGCTCATAGCAGAGAGGGGATGCTAACGTGATGCAACCCGTTTCCCCGTTTCCCCGTTTCCCCGTTTCCCCGTTTCCCCGTTTCCCCGTTTCCCCGTTTCCCCGTTTCCCCGTTTCCCCGTTTCCCCGTTTCCCCGTTTCCCCGTTTCCCCGTTTCCCCGTTTCCCCGTTTCCCCGTTTCCCCGTTTCCCCGTTTCCCCGTTTCCCCGTTTCCCCGTTTCCCCGTTTCCCCGTTTCCCCGTTTCCCCGTTTCCCCGTTTCCCCGTTTCCCCGTTTCCCCGTTTCCCCGTTTCCCCGTTTCCCCGTTTCCCCGTTTCCCCGTTTCCCCGTTTCCCCGTTTCCCCGTTTCCCCGTTTCCCCGTTTCCCCGTTTCCCCGTTTCCCCGTTTCCCCGTTTCCCCGTTTCCCCGTTTCCCCGTTTCCCCGTTTCCCCGTTTCCCCGTTTCCCCGTTTCCCCGTTTCCCCGTTTCCCCGTTTCCCCGTTTCCCCGTTTCCCCGTTTCCCCGTTTCCCCGTTTCCCCGTTTCCCCGTTTCCCCGTTTCCCCGTTTCCCCGTTTCCCCGTTTCCCCGTTTCCCCGTTTCCCCGTTTCCCCGTTTCCCCGTTTCCCCGTTTCCCCGTTTCCCCGTTTCCCCGTTTCCCCGTTTCCCCGTTTCCCCGTTTCCCCGTTTCCCCGTTTCCCCGTTTCCCCGTTTCCCCGTTTCCCCGTTTCCCCGTTTCCCCGTTTCCCCGTTTCCCCGTTTCCCCGTTTCCCCGTTTCCCCGTTTCCCCGTTTCCCCGTTTCCCCGTTTCCCCGTTTCCCCGTTTCCCCGTTTCCACAGTCCGAGCCCACAGCAGCCGCGCGTGAGATTCCGTTTTCTCCTCCCAGTACCTGACAGCAGTTAAATCGTGCTGATTCACCAGCACAATTTCGTGAAGAGGTGTTCGAATGGTCAGCAAAATGGTTCAAATAGCTCTGAGCACTATGGGACTTAACTTCTGAAGTCATCAGTCCCAAAGAACTCAGAACTACTTGAACCTAACTAACCTAAGGACATCGCACACATCCATGCCCGAGGCAGGATTCGAACCTGCGACCGTAGCGGTTGCGCGATTCCAGACTGTAGCGCCTAGAACCGCTCGGCCAGAACGGTCAACACAATCCCAGCCCACACCATTAGGGATCCTACTCGATGTCGATCTTTTTTCCACAATGTTTGCGTCCCAAAATCGTGTTTAATTTCGTGATTCAATCAGACAATTTAACAAGACAAGCGTTCTAGCACGAACATCCCATTATCATGCGCGCATGTATGGAGAATCAATAAAAATTCACAATCACCATAACAATGTTAATAGAAAAGAGGAAGTTCTAAAGTTGGACAAAATATGGATGTGGACGTTGCGCCTACAGAATGACAATCGATTACTCTTAATCGAGAATGATGATGCCTTCCAAAGATAGGCATACCGTCGGCATCACGTGACGAATGGTGGTGTCCTCTATGCGCTCTACAAATGCGAGAGTACCTGGAGCCTCAGTAGCAGTAGCCGGACGACCTCAGAAGATCCCTCCCACAGGTAGAGACGAAACGTGAGGTGGACATTTTATACATCGACCACGGCCTCTCAGCCCGGAAGTTGCAACAGATAGCTGCTTTGATATCATTGTTGGCGTGGTTTTCCGTTGATCAGAATACAATCTTCCATGCAGAACACAATCGTAACGATATGTTCACGTTTTGTATGATTATATCATATTGAAGTATACACAGGACGGGGAAATACCAGTTTGTTGCTTCAATTTTGGACACCAGTGTATACAGTGAATTACAAAAGCGGTGGAAAACCAGATCTTAAAGCAATACTGCAGTGTAAATGGAAGAACATTAACATCCGACATAAAAAACAAGCTTGCACATTTCGTACCAAATCTATTATGACTGATTATTCATCAGAAGGAAACTCAAGCGGAAAAATAAAATATTTTCAGTTGTGAAGGTAATGTGTACTACGATATTTGTTCAATGATGAACTGCCGTGTAAAGCACTGTTTTTGTATTTGACATTCAGCGCCGGCCGGGGTGGCCGAGCGGTTCTAGGCGCTAAAGTCTGCAACCGCGCGACCGCTACGGACGCAGGTTCGAATCCTGCCTCGGGTATGGATGTGTGTGTGATGTCCTTAGGTTAGTTAGGTTTAAGTAGTTCTGAGTTCTAGGGGACTGATGACCTCAGAAGTCCCATAGTGCTCACAAGGGAACCTCCCCATCGCATCCCCCTCAGATTTAGTCATAAGTTGGCCCAGTGGATAGGCCTTGAAAAACTGAACACAGATCAATCGAGAAAACAGGAAGAAGTTGGGTGGAACTATGAAAAAATAAGCAAAATATACAAACTGAGTAGTCCATGAGTAAGATAGGTAACATCAAGGACAGTGTGAACTCAGGAGCGCCGTGGTCCCGTGGTTAGCGTGAGCAGCTGGATCAAGTCTTCCATTGATTTAAAAATTAATTTTTTTATTTTCGCAAAGTTATGATCTGTCCGTTCGTTCATTGACGCCTCTGTTCACTGTAATGAGTTTAGTGTCTGTGTTTTGCGACCGCACCACAAAACCGTGCGATTAGTAGACGAAAGGACGTGCCTCTCCAATGGGAACCGAAAACATTTGATCGCAAGGTCATAGGTCAACCGATTCCTCCACAGGAAAACACATCTGATATATTCTATACGACACTGGTGACGGTATGTGCGTCACATGACAGGAATATGTTGTCGACCCACCTAACTTGTACACTTGGCGAATGGGTAAAATGATTCTTCTACCTTGCCCGATTTAGGTTTTCTTGTGGATGTGATAATCACTCCCTAAAGTGATGGAAAACATAAGAATTTGTCACATAAACTGCAACAAATGAATGAATGCAACAGTTTGAGTCGCACAGTATTCCCTGTGCTCTGTCAAAATATATGTTTTTAACGTTTTCAAATTTTTCCGTGTGTAGACCGTCAAGTCCAGCATATGTCGAAGCAAATCTGACCATGCCCTGGAATTTTGGAGAGCGAAGTTTATTACGTGTGAGTGCCTGAACTTTGATAATTGTCTGAAAATAAAAATTTAAAAATTTTACTCGAGGGAAGACTTGATCCACGGTCCTCTCGTTCCGTAGCTGCTCTCGCTAACCAGGAGACCACGGCGCTTCTTGCTCCCCATTGTCCTTGATGTTGCGTATGTTGTGCATGGACTACTCAGTTTGTATATTCTGCTTATTTTTTTCATAGTTTCACACAACTTCTTCCTATTTTCTCGATTGACCTGTGTTCAGTTTTTCAAGGCCTATCCACTGTGCCAACTTATAACTAAATCTGAGGGGGGTGCGGTGGGGAGGTTCCCTTGTCAGAGCCATTTGACATTCGACTTTCAATTGTTAAATCAATTTTAGTAAACTGAACAATGTTTGCAGCGTTACATGTAACAATTTTTGTGACAAGTATACAAGTGAACATTGACTTGCAGTATACCACTGAACATTTCCTTTCGTAAGTACTGAATGGCATTAATATACAGGCTGTATCAAATAGAATAATCAGACTTCAAAAAATCATAACTATTATGTTGTTTGAGATGTGTGTGTGGACACCGTACTGTTGGAAAAAGAAAAGTCTCAGAGTTTTGGATGGTTCCTGTTATCAGGGTGTATACAAGGACAAGAAATAAAAATTCCCGAATTTTTCCCGGTTAAAAACACACTCTCTCCATGGTGAAAATACACTTTTTCCGTGTGAAGTGACAGTATACTATTCCTCGGAACTGTAAAACTTATCAATCCTTTGAATGGTTATGGTTTTATACACTGGCGTAGAATTTCTGAGCCCTTTTGGAAACGAAACTCAGAAAAAGACCATTTATGCTGTATATTTTCGTATTACGAAAGTATAAATTCGAATTCCACGAAACACCTCATGTTACTTTTCGAAGCATTGAAATCGAGATTGCGATACGCTTTTGTAAGCCAGTCACAGCTCATGTCACGTGATTTCGCCAGCCAATACAGGGGATATTCAGAGCTTAGGACACGTGATGTAGTCAGCCAATAGCATTACCACTGTTAAGTAGTGCGTGCACCAATTAGGAAAAGTTAATGGTGTATATTAATATGCATAGTGTTGCTACAAGAAAAGCAGAGCTTTCACATATAACATTGGTCTGTACGATTAATAAGCTGCAAGAGAAGCTAAGCTTTCACATACAATGTTGATCTATCTTTGCGAGTGTTACACTATGATACATCACACAAGTGTGCCAGTAAAAGTTTTAATACCAACATAAATGTCTGATCTTCTAGGCTCGAAACTTTTTCCATTTGGTCGTCCTCAAATACGTGATTTTTAAATGACTCAAACGCTCTGTGAGTTAAGAAATTCATCGCACTTAGTTCATCATGCGTAAAAGGTAATTTACTTTGAAAGTAACGCTTTTCAATCAATCATACATAATTATTTTCCCGGGACCTGTTAGAAAGAGGTTCGTTTCAGCAGTTGCCAGCTTGCGCGCGCCAGTAAAAATTTTACAGGTAGCATCTTGCTCCTTGCTTATACAGCTAACGGCCATACTTTTGTAGCCAGAAGTGGGAGAAGGTACATGCGCGACTCAACTGCGCATGCCCACGGGTCGGCTCGCAACTGCTCACACGAATCTAATGTAAACAGTTTTGACATCATGCTCATCGGAGACAATTCGTTGTTATGAAGCACTGCATAGTATTCCTAAAGCCTTTGACACATTTTTCTACTGGTAGACGCTTGTATCAGCACTGTTATGTCATGTTCATGGCACATATGCTTTGCAACTTAAGTTTTATTTTATTTTTTCCCTCGTTCATGTTTTATTGTTGCACTATTATTCTTCAGTAGCGGGATGCAGCAATATCCTTTGTTAGAGTATTTATTTCTTACAGTCAAAATTACAAAAAAATTAACTGAAAACTAAAACAAAACAAAACGATCCCGGAATTCTAAAAAATTCCCGGGTTTTTCCCGGTTTTCTCCCGGATGAAAAAATTCCCGGTTGTCCCGGGTCGTATACACCCTGGTTATGTAGCGTGTAACACTCCGGTTTAATCTTACTGACTTATCCCGCTCGATCGGGATCTGATAGCAGCCCAAATAGATAATAATTAATGTGACCGTGTGCCTAATGGGGCTGGCAATCGGATTGGACTGCTACGGAGTTGTTACATTCCATTTTGTCCTTCTCAGTTGCTGTAATAATGTACTGTTTGGTGGCAAGAAGAACAATAAACACAGCTTCACTAAACAAAACCTATATTCTTATCAAAAACCACAAAGATAAGGAGACAGCCACTGCCTTCGTCAATACACTGTTAATAACGGCTAATCTCAGCACAGGCTTCCTCGCTATTCATAATCGTCACACGCAACATACAATCACTGTAATCCAACACTGTAATCCAAATAATGCCGGCGCGGTAGACGCGGAATCTCAATAACGGCACATAAACATCACTGAATCACTCTGTTAATTATACTTTCTCACTTTCCCGTATAATACTAACACAAAGGGGTTGAACCGCGGCGATGGCCACTCCCTTTGTCGGTAATTTCTATCAATTGCTGGCTTCTGCTCAGCTCTGCCCGCCTCGCGGGAACCTACAACACCCACTGACTTGACTCAACTCTCGCTCTCGCGACCCGACACACTAATCGATAGTTGCCCTGTCGACCTGGTTGAGTGCAAACCTAGTAGTAAGGGCCTGCGGACCCCTTACAAGCGACAGTGTGCGCCCACTTCATTTCTACTAAAAATAGCATTCGGTGTTTTACGTTTTGCGCAGTGCGGGTCAGTAATAAGTATTCAGCGTGACTTTCGTACTAGCCACGTTGTGGATCCTCCTGCAGCTCAGAGCTTTACACGATGGCGTGAACAATTCCGAGAAACAGGGTCTTTGTGTAAAAGCAAATTTGCTGGCCGTCCCCGAGTGTCTGACACGGACGTCTAACGCATCCGCCACAGTTTCACGAGGAGTCCGCAGAAATCCGTTCGCCGTGCAGCTCGACAGCTCAACATGACCCCGATGTGCGTCTGGCGTGTGTTGGCGTCGACGTTTACACGTGAAACCGTACAAAATTCAGCCACTGCAAGCTCACCGTGAAGATAATTTTTGAATGAAAGTATTACTGGACGATGAATTGATGGCATAGACCAAATGATACAGCCTTACATTACTGGCCTCCGAAGTCACCGGACCTGGTTATTTCTTGTGGGAGGGGCTTATAAGACTTGTTTGCGTGGCTCCGTTACCAACAACAACGAATGAACTGAGACGTTGCAGAACAGCAGCTGTGTGAAAGCTGTAACTCGAGAAACGCTCGCTGCAGACCCGGAACAATTTGAATATTGCATTGACCTATGATGTGCATGTCAAGAAGGCATATTAAACACCTATGAAAAGGTATGAAAACTTATTGAGTTTCCCGGTCATAAAAAAAAATTATTGCACATGTGCACTAGTTTAAGAAATATTGACGTGGCAAATAGATCATCCTCTTCGATATACTCTGTACACTTCGAACCTGTGTACTTCCAAATGATAGCTAACATCTCAGTATTTATTGTACAGATAAACTACTCATCTCTTTGCATGCATTTGCTGAACTGTTGGTGTAGTAATTTGTCACGCTGAACCCTGCTTGGCGTGCAGAAACTTACGTGTAGTGTATCATCAACCATACAATCGATTTACTCGTCACTGGAAAGGTATCTCTCTCCTCCAAGGAAAAAAAAATCCTTCGGTATACGTTAGCTTCAGTTGTTCCGTTGCAATATATGACCTAAAGTCACAAAGCATGAAATACAGTGAGGTCATTCATCACTGTAGATTCCTCAAACTATGTCAAGGAGTTAGGGTACTTCGTTTATAAACGTTCTAAAAACTAATAGCGAAAAGGTAGCCACTTCACTGCCAAGCACGAATGTTCGGCTATAATATACCAATTTTTTTATGAAATCACATGAGAAACGTCACGTAGTGAAAACCCCACGCAAATCCAAAAGCAGTATTTCCTTAGTTTTTGTGTACAAATAGTGCCGGCTAGAGTGGCCGAGCGGTTCTAGGCGCTACAGTCTGGAACCGCGCGACCGCTGCGGTCGCACGTTCGAAACCTGCCTCGGGCATGGCTGTGTGTGATGTCCTTAGGTTGAAGTAGTTCTAAGTTCTAGGGGACTGATGACCTCAGAAGTTAAGCCTCACAGTGCTCTGGGCCATTTGAACCATTTGTGCAAATAGTGAAACGTTTCTCGAACAAATGAATATCGGAAAAGGATGTAGATATATCTCATTTATATACAACAGTGATCCATATTACTGCAAATTCCGTTCCCGCTTGGGTTCTTTTGTGTTGAAGGGCGAGAAAGCATTTTCCACGAACAGTCCGGAACAATAATACCGCGACTATGAGCCAGGGATAACGAATTGCGATACGGAGTCTGGATAACAAATGAGCGCTTACTAAACTTAAGGATAGTTCGATATAATTCCTTAATAAATTGAAGGCTGTGTTTTAGCGCAAGAAATTGTGTATGCAATAATTGCCACGACTGAGTGAGCGCATCGCTTGACTACTATCGCAGGGTTTACAGAGAGAAATTTGTCCCCTACTGAAAGCAGCCAGTGTCGGATCATCAATGTATTATGTATTCCTATGAGACATAAATGGAGGATATTTCGAACTAGTCAAATTAATAAAATTTTAGTACTGAAATGTGACTGGAGTGCGTGTCGTGAACTATGAACTTCATAACAACTTGCAATATAGTAATGTTTCGGAATATACACCTCACTTTCATGATCCTGCAACAGCTGTGGGCTTTCTCTTGCTGTGGAATAAAAGGATGATCTGAGTAAACTGTCAATATCAGGACAAGCTGCAGTGAGTTACGGAGGGATTTTCATGCAATAATACATGTAGCTCAAACCCGTGCGTCCAGATACTAATTTTTTTGCAGCTTACAAGAATTATTCTATTCTAGCTTTCGATACAATGTTATATGTATGTAGTCTGCGTGTTTCTGAACGATTTTCTTACATTGTTACATTGTGATTGTCGATATCTTTGTTGATTAAACTTCTATGTGCTTTGTTGTAGTGAAAGGGAATACTTATTCACTGACCTTAAATTATTTCTGGAACATTTATTCTCTTTTTCCTGCTTGAATCCTTGGGGCTGACGTGTTGTCCGCTGATACGGCTAGTCAAGCGCTTACGCGCCCAAAAGTCAGAGTCGCGATTACGTCAATGATCATAGTGACAAAAGAAGGAATGTTGTTGTTGTTGTTGTTGTGGTCTTCAGTCCTGAGACTGGTTTGATGCAGCTCTCCATGCTACCCTGCCCTGTGCAAGCTTCATCTCCCAGTACTTCCTACAACCCACATCCTTCTGAATCTGCTTATTCATCTCTTGCTCTCCCTCTACGATTTTTACCCTCCACGCTGCCGTACAATACTAAATTGGTGATCCCTTGATGCCTCAGAATATGCCCTCCCAACCGATCCCTTCTTCTAGTCAAGTTGTGGCACAAACTCCTTCTCCCCAATTCTATTCAATACCTCCTCATTAGCTATGTGTTCTACCCATCTAATCTTCAGCGTTCTTCTGTAGCACCACATTTCGAAAGCTTCTATTCTCTTCTTGTCCAAACTATTTATCGTCCATGTTTCACTTCCATACAAATTCTTTCAGAAACGACTTCCTGACACTTAAATCTATACTCGATGTTGACAAATTACTCTTCTTCAAAAATGCTTTTCTTGCCATTGCCAGTCTAAATTTTATATCTTCTCTACTTCGACCATCATCAGTTATTTTGCTCCCCAAATAGCAAAATTACTTTACTACTTTAAGTGCCTCATTTCCTAATCTAATTCCCTCAGCATCACCCGACTTAATTCGACTACATTCCATTATCCTCGTTTTGATTTTGTTGATGTTCGTCTTATATCCTCGTTTCAAGACACTATCCATTCTGTTCAACTGCTCTTCCAAGTCCTTTGCTGTCTCTGATAGAATTACAATGTCATCGGCGAACCTCAAAGTTTTTATTTCTTCTCCATGGATTTTAATACCTACTCCGAATTTTTCTTTTGTTTCCTTTACTGCTTCCTCAATATACAGATTGAATAACATCGGGGAGAGGCTACAACCCTGTCTCACTCCCTTCCCAACTACTGCTTCCCTTAAAAGAAGGAATACACATAATAATATCATTGTAATGTATACATATCGATGTATCGAAGTACCTCTACATTAATGAAATCAAATCTGAATGTTGTCACAGAAATATGTTAACTATGTTACAGAAACACAGTAGAGTATTGCTGGTATCGAGAGGTTGATGTGAGGTGCCGTAATGGTTACGTAATTCAAGTACCTTTACAATGTGAGACTATGTCTGTAGTATAAAACAGTGGACATAGTCCAAATAATTTGGTTTTTAATTTTTGTTCTAAAAATAAAATGCTTTCTTAATTTTGCAACCTTTATTAACTATCTTTCATAATATTGACTGTGAAGAACTCATATTTGGAATGAACACAAGAATTTAGTGTGCAGAGTCTACTTAGAAACAAGAAGAGGTGCATTATTCATGAAAATGATGATTAATTTTACATTTACGAGATAGGTATTTCAAATTGAATGTAGGACAACCAAAGCTAGATTTTAACCAGCGAACCATGAGCTGCGCCAAATTAAGTCCTACTACGCTACCGTTTGCACTATAGACTCAATGTGCGTTTGTATCTTAACTGCATCAAAAACTTCGAAGCTAATTTTTTCTGGAAATTTACGTTAAACATTAAGAACAACCTGTTTCTATGAACTTTTTATCCGTGTTTCACTACGGAGCAGGAAGCAACGTCACCCATTTTCGTACTGCTTAGGCCATGTCCTGCGTGAGCGACAGAAGCGAACGACGGCGAGCGACTTGTGGATCATAGAGTAAATATCTCTGGAGCGAGCATTGCGTTCTGCGCCTGTTGTTAACATTAGACTGGAGTTGTCACGCTTTTTGTCGGGACTTCGCTGTGCGTGTGTGCTTTCCGCAGCGTTTGTAGTTTATAATATAAAGAGTTTTTGTTGTTTTCACCGTTTGTTGATAGTGTAATAGCGATGGTGCATTACTGTTGTTGCTACGGATGCAAAGAAAAATACGTGAATGGAGGGATAGTAACTTTTCATGGGTACATACCATGTAGCTCTAATTATAGTTATCATATTAGTAAGAGACACGGTATACGTTAAAAATTTCGAGATCCATTATAATAAAGGTTTGATTCTGTAGACCTATCTTTCAACGATTTTATGACTATATGATAGATATTACGGCTCGTACAAAAGCTTACAAACAATCGCTTCCTCTCGTAAATTTGCTAGTGGAACAGGAAAGGGAGTTGTTAGTTGTTTCAGCAAATAACTATCCTCCATGCATTTATCAGTGACTTGTCGATTATGTATATAGCTTACTCAGCCTACTGTTTTTTTTATAAACTGGGAGCAAGTACGTAAAATGCGTTAAATAAGTACTTCAAAGTGTCATAAGTAAGAAAAATTGTGCTTTAGGTCGCAAAAACGAGAAAATAAATAAGCAAAATAGCAGAAAAAAGGACGAATTAGCAGGGATATAATCGCTAATGTGTGGCAAATTCGGTGTTTTTCGGACACTTGCAAAAGTTCGGGCGTACTGTCAAGTCGTTTTGCAAGACTATCACTGCAAAAATGAACGTCAGGCTCTGTAATACCATAAAGTGCCGTATCAGACCGAAAACTGCCAAAAATCGAGTGCATCTGGACACTTACCGCAAAGATGCAGGATGTAATATCACTTGCCCTTAAAAGTTACGTAGCTGGTTTATTCCCGGTATCAAATGGATACTGTTAAAATGTCTGCGCAACATATATAAATAATCCACGAAACGTACGAAAAGAATCCGTCTGTACTAGGGATGTCGTGACATTCTCAATATCCAGGACGCTATACGGACAAACACACGTCGCCCCGAGAACGCGTGACCAGGCGGGCAATGTATGTTGACAACACACAAACTGTTCTGCGCATATGAATGCTGACTCCAGAGATATTTACTCTGTTTTGGATACGCGACAAGCAGCAGCATCGGGCGATTAGCTCGGGTGTTCTGCGTGCGAGAGACCCATGTCGCGCTAAAAGATGGCTGCCTAGAGCCAACCAGCTGTTTCTATAATACTGTAGCTGGAGGATAAGGCTAAGGAATTACGTTTACGTAAGACTCAGTTACAATTCTGTATACTAAGTCTTATATATACTGTTTACACTGCATTGCTAAGTGTATTTTAAGGCCTTGCCAAAGAACTTGATCTCCGCATCTATTCCAGTATATCACACACATTTACTTCCTAATAAATTACAAAGAACCATTAAATTTTACAGAAATTTAATGTTGCGAACGTTATTCATCAGCAGTCAATATTAAGGCCAAGCATTTCAATTACTCTAAATAGTCTGTAAAAGTATGTTGTTGTTGTGGTCTTCAGTCCTGAGACTGGTTTGATGCAGCTCTCCATGCTACTCTATCCTGTGCAAGCTTCTTCATCTCCCAGTACCTACTGCAACCTACATCCCTCTGAATCTGCTTAGTGTATTCATCTCTTGGTCTCCCTCTACGATTTTTACCCTCCACGCTGCCCTCCAATACTAAATTTGTGATCCCTTGATGCCTCAGAACATGTCCTACCAACCGATTCCGTCTTCTGGTCAAGTTGTGCCACAAACTTCTGTTCTCCCCAATCTTATTCAATACTTCCTCATTAGTTATATGATCTACCCATCTAATCTTCAGCATTCTTCTGTAGCACCACATTCGAAAGCTTCTATTCTCTTCTTGTCCAAACTATTTACAGTCCATGTTTCACTTCCATACATGGCTACACTCCATACAAATACTTTCAGAAATGACTTCCTGACACTTAAATCTATACTCGATGTTAACAAAGTTCTCTTCTTCAGAAACGCTTTCCTTGCCATTGCCAGTCTACATTTTATATCCTCTCTACTTCGACCATCATCAGTTATTTTGCTCCCCAAATAGCAAAACTCCTTTACTACTTTAAGTGTCTCATTTCCTAATCTAATCCCCTCAGCATCACCCGATTTAATTTGACTACGTTCCATTATCCTCGTTTTGCTTTTGTTGTTCATCTTATATCCTCCTTTCAAGACACTGTCCATTCCGTTCAACTGCTCTTCCAAATCCTTTGCTGTCTCTGACAGAATTACAATGTCATCGGCGAACCTCAAAGTTTTTATTTCTTCTCCATGGAAATTAATACCTACTCCGAATTTTTCTTTTGTTTCCTTTACTGCTTCCTCAATATACAGATTGAATAACATCGGGGAGAGGCTACAACCCTGTCTCACTCCCTTCCCAACCATTGCTTCCCTTTCGTGCCCCTCGACTCTTATAACTGCCTTCTGCTTTCTATACAAATTGTAAATAGCCTTTCGCTCCCTGTATTTTACCCCTGCCACCTTTAGAATTTGAAAGAGAGTATTCCAGTCAACATTGTCAAAAGCTTTCTCTAAGTCTACAAATGCTAGAAACGTAGGTTTGCCTTTCCTTAATCTTTCTTCTAAGATAAGTCGTAAGGTCAGTATTGCCTCACGAGTTCCAGTGTTTCTACGGAATCCAAACTGATCTTCCCCGAGGTTGGCTTCTACTAGTTTTTCCATTCGTCTGTAAAGAATTCGTGTTAGTATTTTGCAGCTGTGACTTATTAAACAGATAGTTCGGTAATTTTCACATCTGTCTAAATACCTGCTTTCTTTGGGATTGGGATTATTATATTCTTCTTGAAGTCTGAGGGTATTTCGCCTGTTTCATACATCTTGCTCACCAGATGGTAGAGTTTTGTCAGGACTGGCTCTCTCAAGGCCGTCAGTAGTTCCAATGGAATGTTGTCTACTCCAGGGGCCTTGTTTCGACTCAGGTCTTTCAGTGCTCTGTCAAACTCTGCACACAGTATCGTATCTCCCATTTCATCTTCATCTACATCCTCTTCCTTTTCCATAATATTGTCCTCAAGTACATCGCCCTTGTATAAACCCTCTATATACTCTTTCCACCTTACTGCTTTCCCTTCTTTGCTTAGAACTGGGTTTCCATCTGAGCTCATGATATTCATACAAGTCGTTCTCTTATCTCCAAAGGTCTCTTTAATTTTCCTGTAGGCAGTATCTATCTTACCCCTAGTGAGACAAGCCTCTACATCCTTACATTTGTCCTCTAGCCATCCCTGCTTAGCCATTTTGCACTTCCTGTCGATCTCATTTTTGAGACGTTTGTATTCCTTTTTGCCTGCATCATTTACTGCATTTTTGTATTTTCTCCTTTCATCAATTAAATTCAATATTTCTTCTTTTACCCAAGGATTTCTATTAGCCTTCATCTTTTTACCTACTTGATCGTCTGCTGCCTTCACTACTTCATCCCTCAGAGCTACCCATTCTTCTTCTACTGTATTTCTTTCCCCCATTCCTGTCAATTGTTCCCTTATGCTCTCCCTGAAACTCTACAACCTCTGGTTCTTTCAGTTTATCCAGGTCCCATCTCCTTAAATTCCCACCTTTTTGCAGTTTCTTCAGTTTTAATCTACAGGTCATAACCAATAGATTGTGGTCAGAGTCCACATCTGCCCCTGGAAATGTCTTACAATTTAAAACCTGGTTCCTAAATCTGTCTTACCATTATATAATCTATCTGATACCTTTTAGTATCTCCATGGTTCTTCCATGTATACAATCTTCTTACATGATTCTTAAACCAAGTGTTAGCTATGATGATGTTGTGCTCTGTGCAAAATTCCACCAGGCGGCTTCCTCTTTCATTTCTTAGCCCTAATCCATATTCACCTACTATGTTTCCTTCTCTCCCTTTTCCTACACTCGAATTCCAGTCAACCATTACTATTAAATTTTCATCTCCCTTCACTATCTGAAAAATTTATTTCATCATACATTTCTTCAATTTCTTCGTTGTCTGCAGAGCTAGTTGGCATATAAACTTGTACTACTGTAGTAGGTGTGGGCTTCGTATCTATCTTGGCCACAATAATGCGTTCACCATGCTGTTTGTAGCAGCTTACCCGCATTCCTATTTTCCTATTCATTATTAAACCTACTCCTGCATTACCCCTATTTGATTTTGTGTTTATAACCCTGTAGTCACCTGACCAGAAGTCTTGTTCCTCCTGCCACCGAACTTCACTAATTCCCACTATATCTAACTTCAACCTATCCATTTCCCTTCTTAAATTTTCTAACCTACCTGCCCGATTAAGGGATCTGACATTCCATGCTCCGATCCGTAGAACGCCAGTTTTCTTTCTCCTGATAACGACATCCTCTTGAGTAGTCCCCGCCCGGATATCCGAATGGGGGACTATTTTACCTCCGCAATATTTTACCCAAGAGGACGCCATCATCATTTAATCATACAGTAAAGCTGCATGCCCTCGGGAAAAATTATGGCTGTAGTTTACCCTTGCTTTCAGCCATTCGCAATACCAGCACAGCAAGGCCGTTTTGGTTATTGTTACAAGGCCAGATCAGTCAATCATCCAGGCTGTTGCCCTTGCAACTACTGAAAAGGCTGCTGCCCCTCTTCAGGAACCACACGTTTGTCTGGCCTCTCAACAGATAACCCTCCGTTGTGGTTGCACCTACGGTACGGCTATCTGTATCGCTGAGGCACGCAAGCCTCCCCACCAACGGCAAGGTCCATGGTTCATGGGGGGGAAAAGTAGAGATTCCAAAATTTTTTAAAAAGTCAAACGTTTTGTGTAATGATTTGTCTAAAAGTATGAAATAAAAAATACTTCATTTGAAGGAGTCTTTCTGACATTTAAAAACCGCGCAAATGTATCATTTTATGTGCAAAATAGCTAGGTCTTGAACAGATGATATTTTTGGCACTTCATTAACATAGCTTGGCAGCAGCTTTTCGTTAAATATTTCGATTTTCCCTCAGCTTATTAAGTTTTCGTTAATTACACTGATTAGTTTCAAGCAGTTAAACATTTTCATGCCAAATTAGACCTCATGCTGGTCACTTTGATACCACGTTGACCTGTTCCTCTCCATTTGTTTGGCTTTGAAAATTTGGACAAAACCTCGTTGTGCAAGTTATAGGGAGACTTCTTTTCGGTCTGCCCACGCGTTTACAAAAACGTATCGAGTGTTGATCATATGATAAAATAGTCCTTTCTGCGTGCTGTCATTTCCAAAATTCGTGGTTTCGATATCTTGAACCTTTTATGAGATACGATTTTTACGACCACTTGATTCCCGAAGCGCAGGAAAGGTTCGGACGCGCCGCGAGCGACCCGTCTGCGTATATAACTACCAATATCTCAAGAATGAAAACAGACATCATTCCGGTCTCAACTTTAAATACAGTTTTGATATGTTGGTTACATTTCATACGCAATAATGTATGGCCTTAAATTAACTATACGGAAAGTCTACACACTGTGATTTTACTTCTGCAAATTGTTAAAAATTTCGTTCGTCCATGTACTTAATTTCGTGCAGCACAGTAACTATGACGAATAACGAAAATAAATTCAGATCTTTATCGTTTAAAGATACAGGGTGTATACGCCCCGGGGCAACCGGGAGAAAACCGGGAAAAACCTGGCAATTTTTTAGAATTCTGGGAATTTTGCATTGTTGTAGTTTTCAGTTAAATTTTTCTAATTTTGACTGGTAAGAATCGATACTATAACAAAGGATATTACTGTATCCCGGTATTGCAGAATAATACTTCAACAAAAAACATAAACGAGAGAAAAAAAACGAAAATAACTTAAACTGCAAAGGAAATGCTCCTTGTACAACGACGACTCACAGTGCTCATGCAAGCGTCTGCCGACATCAAAATCTGCCAAAGGCTTTAGGAAGACTATGCAATGCTTCATAACAATAAACTGCCTCCGATGAGCGTGAAGTCACAACTGTTCACATTAGATCCGTTTTAGAGTTACGGGCGGGCTCGTGCGCATGCGCAGTTGAGTCGCGTTTGAGAAGCAGATTCTCCCGCTTCTGGCTACAGGAATGTGGCTCTCCGCTGTGCAAGCAGTCGCAGCAAGCTAACGGGAAAAGGGGGCGACAAATTCATATTCTGGAGTGGGAAAAAACTTGTTTCACAAAGCGCCTAGCATCCAGCGCACGTTTGTCTTTCGATTATTCATATCAATTTAGAAAGCTTCCCTGTTGGTTTTTGAACATTTGTGAACACATTTTAAGTCGATTTCTGAGTGAATCATAAGTTGATTTTTTATTGCGTGATGTCTCTGTAAGGTGAATCCTCGTCGCATCTAGAAATAAACTGTCCGCAGACAAAAGGGGACGGAGCTATACGAGCTGAGTGGAGTAAAGCCGAACCGATCAATGCCAATCGTTGTCTTATTATGTGGTTGATTGGGTTTGCGAATGATCAGCGTTGTTATAATTACTAGCGAAATATATAGATTCAGACTACCAAAATGGAAGTAAACCACTGACAGGAATAACAGGTGAGGAAAAAGTATGTATTATCGTCTCGGTGTATCAAAGAAAATGAAATTTTGACAGGAAATATTTGGCCAGATCGCTATACTAGTAAGGATCAGTTGTAGCCCCGGCTAGCAGCCGCTTAAGTTCTATTTTGGAAGTAACGCGATAAACGTGTTGTACGACAACGTAATAGCGCCTAACCGGAATATAATCGCGGGATAACTAAACCTGTGATTCTGGCAGGGTTAGTGAAGTTAATCGGCGAACAAATTTTGACAATGGCAGGAATAGCTACAGAATTGGCGATGACAAGATTGTTTGTTAGAACGAGGAAGGAGAAGAAACGGGAACATCACACAAATTATGGAAGAATAAGATGATTCCAAATTTATATAAAAATTTCGTAATACTACTTTTCGATCACATGTTTGAGAGACTGGTGCGTATGACTGAAACGTGAAACTATTTCCTAACATAAAGCTTTTTGCTCGTAGTAGGCCTAATAGGCATTTGATATTCGTAATTCGTGAATTATATTATGTCTTGTTAAAAACATTTCCATTTGTGCCAAAACAATCTCGTTTATTTGGTGTGTGTTACAAAATTGTTGTAATATTAGAGAGGCCTATTTTGTTTTATCTAGCAGACAGTGATAAAATAGACGTAATCAGATCAGAAACCACACCAGTCTTGGGTATTACTTGTGTTGACAGCTTATTCTAACAGCTTTTACTGTATTAGATAACATTTCGATTTTTCATGTAGCAAAACGTTTGACGATTGTTTCGCAGAAAGGAAAGCACGCCATGTAAAGCTGTAGCAAGATTAGAGAGAAAACATGCTGGGAGCTAAGGACTGAAGAAATGTGTAATGTCTTGCTTATCTCTTGCCATCATTGGTTTCATGTATCTTATATTTAATTTTATATCACACAAAACAGCAAGTTATTAGCTAATAGGCAATAAAGAGTGCAAATTTTCTGAAAAGTTCTTGTTCTCTCGATTACAAATAATCCCGTCCGCTATTAATGAGTGTTCTTTTAAGAGGGGCGGGCTGTCAAACCGACCGACTAGGAGCAGGAGAGGCACCACAGGACATTCCAATTTCCTCTCTCCTGAATATAGTTTGATGGCACGCATTACAAATTATACACGTTTCAATTCCACAGAGCGTATAATACGTCTTAACATTTCCTCGAACACATGTTTTATGTTTCAGACTTTTCAGAAAGATATGCGCTACAAGATGAACATATTTTTGAAAGTTCGATTTTTTTAGTAGTGACCAGGTTCGCAAATATCGTAGATCCAGGGCTGATGCGCTGAGCAGTCTGAGTTACAGTGGGTAGTCTCCACGTGACCCGTGTTTACATTTAGTGATTCTGCTGTTTCCCCCTCGTTTACTCTCACGTCAAATGAAAACAAAACGGATATCTGTGGCCGGGAGCTATCAAGTGAATTATGATATAATACAGTACTGATGCTCCAAGAAAATTTTAATCCCGAAAACCACACTGAAATGCTTAATATCAAGTCGAGGTCTACTTCATTGGGGATCTGGACATTAAGTATGCACTTTAAATGTGCACAATTTAGTATGGTTCACGAATTCCGATGCTCTTGCAGTATCCTCTCATGTCTTGTTCCTTTTATGACATAATGTGTGATTTTTTAATGTTTTACACGTACGCACATACGGGCTTCCTACGTCATGGTAGCTGAGCAAGCGCGGTGTCGCCTGTTATCTGCGCTCTCTGGCAACTGCAGGAACGAACCTCTTTCTAACAGGTCGCGGGAAAATATTGAGAATGGTGGTTTGAAAAGCGTTACTTTCAAAGTAAATATCCTTTTACGTAAGGTGAATTACGTGGAAGAATGTACCATGAATTTATTAAATCACAGAGCGTTTGAGTCACATTTAAAAATAAACCCTTTGATGACGAGCCATTTAGAAGAATTTCGAACCCTGAAGATCAGACATTTGTCATTATTAAAAATTTTACTGGCACATTTGTGTGACATCTTAAAGTGTAACACGCGCAAAAAAGATCATTACATGCGAAAGCTTAGCTTCTCTTGCAGCTTATTAACCTTAGAGACAAATATTATATGTGAAAGCTTTGCTTTTATTAGAGCAACACCATGTATATTAATTTAAACTATTAAATTTCGCTGTTTATGTGTTCGTGCTACTTAAGTGACTTTGTTGTTGGCTGACTACATCACGTGTCCTATGCTCTGAATATCCGCTGTCGTCTGGAGGCGAGATCACGTGACATGAGCCGTGACTGGCCTACAAAAGCACATCGCAATCTCGATTTCAATGATTCGGAAAGTAACATGCGGTGTTTGGTGGAATTCCAATGTATACTTCCGTAATACGAAAATACGCTGCGTACATGTTGCTGCACATCAAAGATATTTCCCAAAACGTGTGTTTTACCCCGAGTTTCGTTTTCTAAAGTGCCGGGAAATTCTACGCCCGTGTATAAAACCATAACCATAAAAGGATTGATTAGGGAAAATATACTCACTTAACACGGAAAACGCGTGTTTTCACCAGGGAGAATGGTTCAAATGGCTCTGAGCACTATGGGACTCAACTGCTAAGGTCATTAGTCCCCTAGAACTTAGAACTAGTTAAACCTAACTAACCTAAGGACATCACAAACATACATGCCCGAGGCAGGATTCGAACCTGCGACCGTAGCGGTCTTCCGGTTCCAGACTGCAGCGCCTTTAACTGCACGGCCACTTCGGCCGGCTCACCAGGGAGAAAGTGTATTTTTATCCGGGAAAATTCGGGAATTTTTTTCCTTTATATCAGATTAGTACTTGTTCCATAGATCATGAATACGACACTTCGTAATGGTGTGGATCGTGTTAGGTTAATAAAAGGTGTCTATACAAGATATTACGTTTGACAAAATATTACATGACTGCATACGTTAAGGCAGAGTCGCCTTTGTCTGGGCCCCAACTCATGCGGGCATCCCATGGCATGAGCTGGCTGACCGTTTGCCTGGAGAAGCAGATACTCAACACCCTCCCCCCCCCCCCACCCCACCCCATTTCCTTTCACGATTCCAGCTGCGGATATGGGCATCTACGTCCAATCTCTCTTCGCCCAAAAGTGGAATGCCATTTGGAACACTACTACTCATAGTAATGAACTCCGCACAATCATGGGGTCTACTGCAGTTTGACGCTCTTCTTTCGATTCGTCTTGGACAGAGTCTACTATTTTACGCCGTTAACGCATTGGTCATACCCGGCTCACCCCCCCAGGGGGTACACAACTCTTTTGTGGACACGTGCGTAGCGAGCACGGGACCCCGAGCTAATGTGGCCCTCCTTCCTTTCCGGGCTGCATACCTTCCCTTCCCTTTCCGCATCCCTCCCCGTCCCCCATCTTCGCCCCCCCCCCTCACCTCTGGCTCTTTCCTTCCCTTTCTCCCCCTCTGGGAGTATGGTTTGTGCCTACGTCCGGAGACGGACGCTCGAAACTGTTCCAAATTCCTTGCTTTTACACTTGCAAGTCCTCGTCCTTCCTCTGTCCTTCTCTTTTCCTTCCCTCTTCTCCTTGCCCTTTTCTCCGCTGCGGCGTTTGAGACCCCCTTTTCTTTCCTTTCCCTTTCTCTTTTTTCCTCCCTGTGCGTGTCTGAAGGCCGACCCACGCACTTCCATGCGTAGCCGGTGACGGGGTAACGCGTAATTCCCCGCCCCGGGTAGACAGGTAGGACACGTACGTACCCCTGGTAACGGCCAGGCCCAGGGAGGGGTGATTACCCAAGCTGATACCTTCCGAAAGTGCCGATTGGTCCCTCCGTCAGTTTGTCGGGAGGTGTGACCTGAGGTGTGAACAATCACCTAAGGCGGGTGTGCCCTCGGTGAGGGCCCCCACAAGGGAGGAGCGCGCCATCGGAGACGCCGGTAATCATGGGGGATTCTTCCGCAATGGTTTCCTCACCTTCCACTATGTCTGCTCACAAACGTAAGTTCACTGAGTCTCAGCCACAGACGGTTCTTCCATCGTTGCCACAGTTCCTTGTTGTTTCTCGGTCTGACGAAGGTCACGACTTTTCCACGGTCAACCCTTTCATTATTCAGAAAGGTGACGACGCAATTGCGGGTCCTGTAAAGTCTTGTTCCAGATTACGGAATGGCACCCTGTTGTTAGAAACACACAGTGCCCTCCAGGCTCAAAAATTGCTGCGTACTTCTCTGCTCCACACCTTCCCTGTCCGGGTGGAACCACACCATACCTTAAATTCCTCGCGTGGAGTCGTTTATACACGCTCCCTCGATGGATTGTCTGACGAAGAAATTCAGCACTATCTGTCTGACCAGGGCGTCACGGCTGTTCATCAGGTTATGAAAAGGGTTGACTCGAACATCATTCCAACCCGCACTGTTTTCTTGACATTTGACAAAGTTCAACTCCCATCAAAAATCAAAGCAGGCTATGAGATAATTTCCGTTCGCCCTTATGTCCCAAACCCTACGCGTTGCTATCGATGTCAGCGGTTCAATCACACCAGCCAGTCCTGTTCCAATCCGGCCAAATGTGTTACGTGTGGCAAGGATGCCCATGAGGGTGCTTGTCCACCTCCATCCCCTCGCTGCATCAACTGTTTGGGTGACCACGCTGCTTCCTCTCGAGATTGCCCTGTTTTTAAGGACGAAAAGCTGATCCAGGAAATAAGAGTGAAGGAAAAGGTGTCGACCTTTGCTGCTCGAAAGTTACTCGCCAGTCGACAGCCCACCGTGCCTCAGAAAGGAAAATACAGCACTGTCCTTGCTTCTCCTCGGCCAACAAAGGAGGCGGCCACGCAGACTTGCGACCTCACATTTAGTACCACGGTCGTCAGATCGGCCAGCGCAAAGATCGCCCGTTCAACCTCACCTCTTTCGCCTGCCCACTCTATGGCTCACCCTTCGTTGGGTTCTGCTAAATCTCGAGCCCAAAAGTCAGACGCCAAGTCTTCGAAAAAAGAGCATTCTCGTGAAGAGTTTTTACGTACTGCAACTTCACAACCATCGGTTCCTCCTTCATCTAAACATACCTCCAAGAAGGCTACGAAGAAACACAGTTCCTCTCCTTCTCCGCCAAGGCGTGTCCCATCTACAGCACCACCTGGCGGAAATCGCCCTCAGCCATCTTCTGTGTCGCCGAGGCGCACTGCTGGTGGCTGGTCAACTGGCCGATCGTTGGTGGCAGGAGCTGCTCCTGACCAACCTATGGATCAGGATCTTCTGCCTTCGACTGAATGCCATTCCATGCTGTCGGTCGCAAGCTCTGAGCAGTCGTTGAGTTGACAGCACCCTTGGTCACGTCCCTCCATTTTCTGTTCACCCTATGTCCATTATCCACTGGAATATCCGCGGCATTCGCGCCAATCGGGAGGAATTGTCGATCCTCTTACGATCTTACTCGCTGGTCATCTTCTGTCTTCAGGAAACAAAGCTGCGTCCCCATGACCACTTTGTTCTCCCTCATTTTCAGTGCATCCGATATGACCTCCCCTCTGTTGAAGGCACTCCAGCCCATGGAGGACTCGTGATTCTGCTCCATGATACTCTCCATTATCACCCAATCCCCTTAAACACTTCCTTCCAAGCTGTCGCCGTCCGTCTTTCCCTTTCTGGATACACGTTCTCTCTTTGTACGGTATACATTCCATCGTCTACACCAATGGCACGAGCTGATCTCCTTCATCTTCTTGATCAGCTTCCACCCCCCTATTTGCTGGTTGGGGACTTCAATGCCCACCACTCGCTTTGGGGATCTCCACATCCTTGTCCACGTGGCTCACTATTGCTAGACGTCTTCCACCAAGCGGATCTAGTCTGCCTCAACACTGGGGTCCCCACATTTTTGTCTGCCTCCACGGCAAATTTATCCCATTTGGACCTTGCGGTAGGTACTGTTCCGCTAGCTCGGCGCTTCGAATGGTTCGCCTTTGATGATACACACTCGAGTGACCACTTTCCATGTGTTCTTCGACTGCAGCCTCAACTGCCATATATGCGCTCGCGACGCTGGAAGTTTGCCCAAGCCGATTGGACACTTTTCTCGTCTCTAGCGACATTCGATGACCGTCGCTTTCCCAGCGTCGACGATGAGGTCACACATTTTACCGACGTTATTCTCACAGCTGCGGAACGTTCAATACCACGCACCTCCGAATTGCCCCGGCGCCCTCCAGTTCCTTGGTGGAACGAGGCATGCCGTGACGCAATACGTGAGCGGCGACGTGCTCTTCGCATTTTCCGTCACCATCCAACTTTGGCCAACTGTATCCGATATAAGCAGCTCCGTGCGCGATGCCGTCGCGTCATCCGCGATAGCAAGAAGGCAAGCTGGAAATACTTCATTAGCTCATTTAACACCTTCACTCCCTCCTCGGAAGTTTGGAGTCGGCTTCGACGGTTCTCAGGCGCGCCTACTTTCTCCCCGGTCTCTGGGCTCACTGTCGCGCATGATACCTTAGTGGACCCCGTCGCAATTTCTAACTCATTGGGTCAGCACTTTGCTGAGATTTCGAGCTCTTCAAATTACCCGCCAGCATTTCTCCCGAAGAAACGTGCAGCGGAAGTGCGACATCTTGCCTTCTCCTCTCAAAATCACGAAAGCTACAATATTGTTTTCTCCATGCGGGAACTCCAACATTCCCTGTCTTCTTCTCGCTCCTCCGCCCCAGGACCGGATGGTATCCATGTCGAAATGCTGCTGCATTTATCAACCCATAGTCTGCGTTACCTCCTTCGCCTTTATAATCGAATTTGGACCGACAGTACCTTTCCCAGGCGATGGCGGGAAGCCATTGTCGTTCCCGTTCCGAAACCTGGAAAGGACAAACATCTCCCCTCTAGCTATCGCCCCATTTCTCTCACGAGTAGTGTCTGTCTAAGGTTTTGGAGCGTATGGTGAATTACCGTTTAGCTTGTTGGCTGGAATCCCGCAGTCTTTTAACACCAGCCCAATGCGGATTCCGAAAGCATCGTTCTGCCGTTGACCATCTTGTTGCTCTCTCCACTTATATCATGAACAATTTTCTCCGGAAACGCCAAACGGTAGCAATATTCTTCTTTGATCTGGAGAGAGCATACGATACCTGTTGGAGGACAGGCATCCTCCGCACACTGTTCTCTTGGGGCTTTAGAGGCCGGCTGCCCCTTTTTCTTCGCGAATTTATGGCAGAGCGCACATTTAGGGTGCGGGTGAACACTACTCTCTCCCGTACTTTCTCCCAAGAAAACGGGGTACCCCAGGGCTCCGTGCTGAGTGTTGTACTGTTTGCCATCGCCATTAATCCAATTATGGATTGTCTCCTTCCTGATGTCTCGGGCTCCCTCTTTGTGGACGATTTTGCGATCTACTACAGCTCTCAACGGACCAGCCTTCTTGAAAGACGTCTTCAAGGATGTCTCGATCGCCTCCACTCGTGGAGCATCGAAACCGGCTTCCGTTTCTCACCCAGTAAGACCGTTTGTGTTAATTTTTGGCGACGTAAGGCGTTTCTTCCGCCCTCCTTACATCTAGGTCCTGTCAACCTTCCGTTTTCCGACGTCGCTAAATTCTTGGGTCTTATGTTTGACAGAAAACTGTGCTGGCCCTCCCACGTTTCCTATCTTTCGGCTCGCTGTCTGCGTTCCCTTAACACCCTCCGTGTCCTGAATGGTACCTCCTGGGGAGCGGACCGAGTGGTCCTTCTCCGCCTCTATCGCGCCTTAGTGCGCTCGAAATTGGACTATGGAAGCATAGTCTACTCCTCTGCTCGGCCGTCTATTCTTCGGCGTCTCGACTCTATCCACCACCGTGGATTACGTTTAGTGTCTGGAGCTTTTTACACCAGTCCTGTGGAAAGCCTTTATGCTGAGACTGCTGAACCTCCGCTGTCCAATCGGCGAGCAGTCCTTCTGAGCCGTTATGCCAGCCATCTGTCTTCCATGCCTGCTAATCCAGCCCATGACATATTTTTCGACGCCTCCTTTGATGTAGGGTATGCAGGTCGCCCCTCCTCCCTACTAAAACCGGGAGTCCGCTTCCGTCAACTGCTCCATTCTCTTTCCTTCCGCTTTCCTAAAACCTCCTTGACAACTTGGGGTACAGCACCGCCTTGGCTCCGTCCCCGGATCGACTTGCTCAGAGACCTTTGTCAATTTCCCAAGGATGGTACCCCTACACTTGTTTACCGTCGGGAATTTGCTGCTCTATGTGCACAAATGACGGAAGCCACATTTATTTACACCGACGGCTCGAAAACATCGTTAGGTGTAGGGAGTGCCTATATTGTTGGCGACACCCCAAATCACTTTCGGCTTCCCGACCAGTGTTCGGTTTATACTGCGGAGCTTTACGCTGTTCTCCAGGCTGTCCACTACATCCGCCGCCATCAGCGGATACAGTACGTAATCTGCTCAGATTCTCTCAGCTCTCTCCTAAGTCTCCAAGCTCTTTACCCTGTGCACCCTCTGGTCCACCGGATTCAGGACTGTATGCGCTTGCTCCACCTGGGGGGCGTCTCAGTGGCGTTCCTCTGGCTCCCGGGACACGCTGGTATCTGTGGGAATGAGGCGGCCGATATAGCGGCCAAGGCTGCAGTCTCTCTTCCTCGGCCAGCTATTCAGTCTCTTCCGTTTACCGATCTACGGAGCGGTTTCTGTCGCCAAGTTGCTCATTTATGGCATGCGCATTGGTCAACACTTCCCCACAATAAATTGCGGGAAGTGAAAGCCCTTCCTTGCGCTTGGACCTCTTCCTCCCGAACGCGTCGTCGGGAGGAGGTAATTTTAGCTAGACTCCGGATAGGGCACTGTCTTTTTAGCCATCGACATCTTTTAAGCGGTGATCCTCCCCCACTCTGTCCCCACTGCTCTCAGCTGTGGACGGTCAGACACCTTTTAATTGAATGCCCCTATTTTAATCCGTTACGCTCCCGTCTCCAGCTATCGCCTGATCTATCGTCGATTTTAGCAGATGACACGCGCTCAGCTGACCGCGTTCTACAGTTTATTAGTGACAGTGAAATGACGTCAGTCATTTGAAGCTTTTTTTTGGGGACAACCAACCCCTCTCTATAGTGGATTTTTAAGCATTCCTTCTGCCTTTAGTTTCTCAAATTTTATGACTTTGTTCCCATTGCTGCTGATTTTAAATTTCGTTTTTTTCCTGTTTCCTACGTCACGGGCTGGGCGCTAATGACCATAGAAGTTTTGCGCCCTAAAACCACAAACAAACAAAAAAAAAAGAGATAAGAACAGGTTTGCAGAACACTAATAAATTAATAGGAGTGTTTGTAAAGAAATGACTCCCGAATATGAACCCGAAGCCTCCCAGACTAACGAGACAATTCAAAGTTCACAAAAACGTCCATCCGATACGTCCTATCGTGGACAGTGCAAACAGGACGTACCACAAGCTGGCTATCTGTTTACATTACAAAATTAAGAACTTCGCTTTCCAGAAAATTTACTTTCAGAAACTCTGTCGAATGGTAAATGAACTGAATAACGTAATCTGCCATGCCACATACGAGCTGGCCCCCTTTGAGGTTTCCAGCCTCCGCACCAACGTACCTGTAGATCGGACTTACACTTCCATAAGAAATTACCAGATATTGAAATTGATGAGCTCATGAATCTCCCGCGCCTTGTTTTGAAATACAATTACTTTTCTTTTAAAGACAAAATATACTCACAACCGTACGGGTTAGCATTGGGTAGCCCTCTAGCAGGGATTCTTTCCGATATATTCATGGATACGATAGAATCTCAATTTTTTTTTAGTAATATATAGATGGCGGAGAAAATAAAGTTGTATGCCGAGATACATGGATGATATTCTCCTGGTAATTGACTCATCCCAAGAAGACATAGATCAGATACTTGTACTGTTCAACGATCTCCACGAGAAAATTTTTACTCTTGAAAACGAGTCACCCAGTATGACGTTGTAGATCATAAGTTATCTATAGTCCATGATCACATAGAATGTGACATCTTCATCTCCAGGAAGCATAAGTTTTCTGAGAATGTCATACCTGCCGATTCTGCACACCCGCTGGCGCATAAAATGGTACTTTTTCGTTCTAGTATACATAGAGCGATATCCATTCCCCTATCCGCAGAAGCCTTGGAACACGAACTGGCAACCCTGGAAACAACAGCCCGAAATAATGGTTACGAGCTTGAAATGAAGAGACGGCTCTAAGACAGGAAAGTAAATAATAATGGAACTAAAAGTTCCACGTTAGGTATCGTGCTGGAAGTCAGTCCCTTCATAGGTAAAGTTTCATATTAAATAGGGCGTCTTCTAAAGAACCAGGGGTTCCAGACAATTTTGCCTACTAATAGTAGGCTGCAGAAGAACCTGATTCACACTTTGAAAAAGCCTAAATTGTCATTATCCGGAGTTTACAAGATTGCATGTGACAATTGTCCGAAATTTTACATCGGCCAAACAGGAAGAGCCTTACTAACGAGATACAAGGAGCCTATACCTCCTAAAGTTGCGGATGGCAAGCGTGGTTCGACATTCGCTGAACACTTGGTGCAAACGGCTCACGCACTCAACCCTCCGAATAATACTCACCTCTTGCATTGCGAAGTTCACGTACTACATGACAAAAAATAACCTTCTTAACGACCAGCTGCAGCTGCGAAGCAAAAACTTTTTTGAAGGTGTTCAACCGTTATTCCATCCGCCATAGTCGTAGGGAGTAATCAACATGTTTTAGCACTCCCGTTTTGCCGAATAGCTGGGATTATCCGGTATTTCAAACCCGTAGTTATCCCCATGCGGTCAAGTTCGATGTTTAGCCCAAATATGCTAGGCTGGCTTAAAACAGTAAACGCATTGGTCCCTTCACTTTTGACGTCCAACAAACTATTACAAATGTTAAGACAGTCGCTATAACTGTGCTCCTTACAGGACAACGTATACGTCCATTTCGTTAGCCGCACCTGGTTGTTCATAAAATTTTAAGTTTAGGAGTACTCGTTGGTACGAGTGTTAACACAGTGTGTCGCGCATGCGCTCTCGAGGCTGTGGACAGTACCAGCACAACGTCCGTTGCTGCCGTACAGCGGTCGCGGAGTGGGGCCGTGGCTGTTTCCCGGGTAAGTTATTACAACGTGGCGACGTATTTCTGTATTATAGTTTTTAGTTTCTGACGTTGACCAGTATGGACAAATCGTAGTTCCTTCTATTCTGAAGATGGTTGGGTTGTCCCAACTGAAACCTAGGTAAATCTAGGTAAATATTGCAACTGACGCTGTTGTTAATTTCAAATTAATATTTATGCAGTTGCTGACAGGGCCGCGAAATGTTGAAAATGTTGCAATAACCTCATCTCCTCTTCATTACTGCTCATACATAAGCAGCTTATTTTCTGGAGTTGGGCTTTAAGAGCGTCGTTGGTGGCTGCTCCACACGCCGTGCAGGGCGGCGTGAGGCGCACACAGATTGTCCCTACAGCTGAAAGCAGCGTCGTGCCGTATTCGCGGTGCGCACTAAAGGCTGCCGAAGCTGCCGACACAGACTGCCGCATATCGGCGGCCATATTTGTCTTCACGGCATGCAGCCCGTGTTGTTCTCTGGAGTGCGTTAGCTTTTTTCACAAAAACGTCATACCTGGTTTTGGTAGATACATGCAGACATCAGTTTGAAGAGGTACGGGCACAGACAAATTTCGAAATTACCGATACCGGCTGTGTTTTACACATAAGGACGACATCGTTTTGAGATCTCGTGATAACAGAAGACAGGAATGTGCTGCAGGAAACTCTCGTGCCGACGTCACTCGCTATTGCAGTTCGCTGATGAGCTCGGAATAGAAATGAAAGAAAACTACAGGTTCCCTTAGAAACGTCCTTCCGTGCAAGAAATACAACTGCGTCTTTGCAAAACAAAACTAAAGCTAATCCTACCGCTGATGAAGAAGAGAGCATACTTTTAAACTGGGCCAAGCCATAGATCCAGTCTCATGTGTACGCTGTGACAACAGTATTGTGGGAAATCGTAACCGATTAGTCTCCGTCAATGTACGATAATTCCAATTGTATATTCCCGTGTACCCGACGAGATTCTAAATCGAAATACAGTGATACGTAGTTCTGAAATAAATTCAACTCCATGTTTGCAATGTACGTGTTAATTCCATCTCCGGATCACACTTCAGTGCCCTTGAGAGATGCAGACACACTCTTCTCACGATTGCAGCTGTGGTAAACATTACCAAATGGTTTCGCATTCTACGAACCCGGATTGACGTGAGCTGTGGAAGTTTGTGCGGCATTCGGGTTAGAGTTCAGATCCGGCCCAAATTTTCGTGTTTCGCAAACAGCGGCGGTCAGTCCGGAATCGCGAAATTCTAATACAGTACCCAATAAATGTAAAACTGTTTCCCATCTACACGAACCTACCGTTATATATACGGATATGTTTGTCAAGCCCTAACAACTTGTATATCGGAAAAAAATCGGAATAAATGGCGATTTCGTAAGTTTTTCATTACTGTGTCAAATGTTACGCTTGCACATGTTCTGTATAAAGGAGATAACCTAAAGTGAATCGTTGCCACTGCCGGGTTGCTTATACTACTGTAAAACTTGCTGACACTTTAGTTTTGTAAAGCACGATGGATGAAGCTTGCGTATCTAGACATGTTGAAATTTCTGCCGTAAGGCGTGGGCGGATACCTTAGCTGGCAAGAGTGAAGCTTCCACGTTAGCATCCTCATGTGGGGCGACAGCCTGAATACGCGGGTGTGGTTGACGCTTTGCTGAGAGGCGCAGAAGCAAATACTCCGGCTGCGAGGCTGAAACACAGAGGAGGCACACAGCGACAGAGAGAGAGAGAGAGAGAGAGAGAGAGAGAGAGAGAGAGCGCGGTCTGCCACCGGGGAGCGGCCGCCCGCCGCGGCCAGCCCAGGCTCCACAGAGACCGGGACTTCCCCGGGCAGCTGGCGCAGTGCGGCCACACCCGCGGAAAAAAAGTACCTGTTGCTGTGGGGGAGAGGAGTGTGGGGCAGCGAGGCTGACGCGGCGACGGAGCGCAGAATGGCCTTCGTGCCCCGAGTACCCTCCGCCACACACCGTAAAGTGGCCGGAAGTAGCTGTTCTTTTTATTTTTGGATCGCTCTCCAGCTCAGGACTCATTTTGTACTGCTAGATGAAGAATGTCGTGTCAGAATCAAAGTTTATCGACGAAGCGTGTTCGTCATAAACGATAGTGAAATTCAAATATAGCTGTGTCATTGCTTAAAAGAGCTATTTTTGTTTCAATTAAATCTTGCGGTCGCTTTAGTAGCTTGCTAACTGTTGACTTTGCTTTAGTGACTTCACATTTTTTCAGTAATTACAAAAATGGTTCAAATCGTTCTGTGCAGTCCCCTAGAACTTAGAACTACTTAAACCCAACTAACTTAAGGACATCACACACATCCATGCCCGGGGCAGGATTCGAACTTGCGACCGTAGCGGTCGCGCGGTTCGACTGTAGCGCCTAGAGCCCCTCGGCCACTCCGGCCGGCTTCAGTAATTACAGTTTTTACGTAATTACAGTAATTACGTAACCCAAAACCTGAAAGACGGTAGACATTGTGCTGCACATTACTTTCTATCCATCTGGTCATTTTACACTTTGCCCATAATTCCTTCACGTCCATCATATCGAAAATAAATGATGCACATTGTCTTAAGATACTAACACCTGCTTAGCTACTCTTTGCATCGTAAATATTCTCCTAGACTTGGTGAGGGATGTATTGGCTTCAGTAACCATCGCCCCTACGTTGAAATCGTGATCGTTAATCCCTGTGTCTATAGTCTAATCAATTCCCATTCTGTGTGGGTTCTCGAATTAGCGGTTCGAGACAGTTGTCGGAAAATGCGCAGTGGCGTTATCTCGTGTCTGATTCCAGTTGCTTTTCTATCACGTGGTAGCATCTTTCGATATCCGCCATTCTGATATTCTTCCGATGGTTAAAGCGGAACTAGGACTAACACCGTCAGTAAAACAGTTTTCTGAGAAGACGTTGGGGCCTCTCTGTGTAATAGCCGTTTTTATACCATTGTGCTAAAATGTAATAACTCAGATTCCAAACAAAGTAGGTGCTGACAGGTGTGAATATTACCAAAATAGTATCAGCTTAATAAGTCATGGTGGCAAAATGCTGATACGTAATATCTGCAGAAGCTTGGAAAAACTGGAAGTCGTTGACCTCGGAAAAGATGAGTTTGTGCTGCAGAAAATTGTAGGGACGTGACAGTAGTGACCCTATGACTCCTCTTAGAAGATAAAATTAAACAAAGACAAACCTGTTTTTATTACGTTTTTAGACCTACGAACACTTGACAATGATGACTGGAATATTCTTTGAGATTGTGAAGGCAGCAGGAGTAAAGAACAGGGAACGAATGGTTCTACGCCACTTGACCAGAACCCAGACAGCAGTTACAAGACTTGGAAGGGAAGGACATGAAAGGGACGCAGTGTTTGAGAAGCGACTGAGACAAGATTATAGCTTATCCCCGATGTTATTCGGTCTTTGCACTGGACACTCAGTAAAAGAAACCAAAGAAAAATGTGGCGAAGGAATTAAAGTTCGTGGAGCAAAATGAATGTTTTGAGGACAAAACGGAATGGACAGTGTCGTGGAAGGAAGATATCATCAAGCGATGCAGTGTAGCCGAATAAAATTAGGCAATGCTGTGGAAATTAATTAGGAAACGACACTAAAAGTAGAAGGGTTTTGCTATTGATTCATAACTGATGAGGAACAAGGTAGAGAGGACATAAAATGCAACCTGGTGTGGCCAAGAAAAGTATCTCTGAAGAAGAGAGAGGTTTCAAATTCCAATATATATTCAAGTTTTTGCAGGTCTTTTCTTGAAGGTATTTGTCTGGCACGCAGCTTTGTGTGGAAGTGAAATGTGCACGATAGCGCGTTAGACAGTAGGGAATAGTAGGTTTCGGATTGCAGTGCTGCAGAGGAATGCTGAAGAGTTGATGGGTAGATGACGTAGCTAGTAAAATACTGAAGAGAATTTGCGAGAAAAGAAATTCGAGGCACAACCTGACTAGAAGAATGCATCGGTTGATACGGCACAGAGGGATCGCCAATTTAGTAATGGAGGGAAGTATACAAGGGGAGGGGGGGGGGGGGGGGCAGCTGGGCAGATCGTTTCGACCAATTTGTTGACTTAAAACGGGCGACAGAATTCGACTTGTAAATTCGTTGAATGCTGCACATAAGGCTCACCGTACGCTAATTTAATTCTGCTGTGGGGCTTTGGCCGCGTGTAGTTTTGCAGTTAAGTTGTGTTGCTTTCTAACGCTGATGTGCAACCGCGGCCGGTCTTCGCCCTCCCCCACTACTCTGCCCGTCACACACACACACACACACACACACACACACACACACACACACACACCTGAAGCGTGTCACACAGGACTCTAGAACTTTTTCCACTGGTGTTCAACACAGCCACCTGTGATGATATTTTCATGCTGACCCCTCAGATAATCTGCCTTTCTTTGTATGCGCATTTACAGCCGTACTCAGTGACGCTGTAAGGTACAGTTACCTGTTTGATGGCTCGCTTCAGAAATTGTTGTGGAACATAAGTGCAGTGGTACTTCAAAGGTGATTAATCCGTCACTTATTCAGTATTCTATTTTGGCAAAGTAAATGTTGAGTATCAAGGCACGTCCCTTGGACCTCATACAACCGCTCTCTCGACGAAAGATCCGTAGCTAAAGGCTGGAAAGTAGCACAGGTCACACCAGTATTCAAGAAAGGAAATGGAAGTAATGCCATGAACTACAGACCCATATCACTGGAATTGATTTGCAGTAGAATTTTGGAAATTACACCTTGTTCGACCATGAGTTACCTCAAGGAAAATATATATTGACACACACATATAACACGGATTGAGAAAAATTTTCTTGTAAAGCACAACTAGCTCTTTATTCACAAGAAGTAATGAGCACTGTTGATAGAGGATCTCAAATTGATCCCATATTTATAAATTTCGAGAAGGCTCTTGACGGTGGCCAAGCGACTGGTAATCAAACTGCGCACCCAGGGAGTACCTTCTCAGTTGTGCGACTGGATTCGTGGTTTCCTCTCAGAAAGGTCGCAGTTCGCAGTAATTGAAGGAAAGTCGTGGAGTAAAACAGAAGGTGCATCTTTCGTGCTCCGAGCAAGTGTTGAAGGCCCTCTGCTCTTACTGATCTACGTAAATGCTTTAGGAGAAAATCCGAGCAACCATTTTAGATAGTATACAAATGATGCTGTCATTTACCGTCTGGTAAGGTCAGCAGAACATTGAAACCAAATGCAGAATGATTTGGAGACGATAACTTGTTGGTGAAAATTCGCAACTGCTCCTAGGTAATGAAAAGTGAGGCCAAATAGAGAACCGACTGTAATTACCATTACGAACAACTTAAATTGGGAAGAACACACAGAAAATGTTGTGGGGAAGCCGAACCGAAGACTGTGTTTTATTCGCAGAACAGTTAGGTGCAACAGGTCTGTCCGCAGCTCGTGGTCGTGCGGTAGCGTTCTCGCTTCCCACGCCCGGGTTCGATTCCCGGCGGGGTCAGGGATTTTCTCTGCCTCGTGATGACTGGGTGTTGTGTGCTGTCCTTAGGTTAGTTAGGTTGAAGTAGTTCTAAGTTCTAGGGGACCGATGACCATAGATGTTAAGTCCGATAGTGCTCAGAGCCATGTGAACCATTTTTTTCTTGCATGTCTGCTAAAGGGACAGCCTACGCTACGCTTGTCCTGCCTCGCTGGGAGTGTTTGCTGTGCAGTAATGGATGCTGACCAGGTGCGACTGACTGAGGACATTGAGTGTGTCCAAAGAAGGGCTGCTCGTTTGGTTTTATTGTCGAATGTGGGAGAAAGTGTCACGGATATGATACGCGAGTTGGGCTGGCAATAAGTAAAAGGCCATTTCGTTGCGGTGTCATCTCTTCACGAAATTTCAGTCACGAGGTTTGTCTCGCGAATGCGAGAATATTCTGCCGACCCTCACCTGCACGGAGAGAAATGATAAGGGTAGCGAGACAAGTTGTCGTGGGTCGTTTTGAAGTGTCCGCCGTTCTCGCGCGCTGTTGGGCAGTGGGAACGGGAAAGAGTTAGTCGGAGGGTAATTCGATGAACCCTCTGCCAGGCTCTTAAGAGCGAAATGCGTGGTACTCATGTAGATGGAGAAAATGTGGTGTGGCTTAAACTAGATGAATACTTCATCTGTATAACTTAGTTTTGTATTGGATGATGAAATACACGTAAGTTTTCGTTACGAAATATCTTTCTTGGTGCCACAGCGCACACAAACTGATTTCGCCATAAGACGAGAAGCGCATATATATGCCACAGTAGGTGATATAACGTGCTTTTAAGCGCAGTTGGACCGCTATTACATCGCTGACTTGTACCGATAATATAATTTTTCGTTACCGCTCACGAATGATACAGTCTCTCGTTTATTTACGCTTAAAATTCTGAATAGGTATGCAAATCTAATGATAGCAAATATTGTTGTACTTACAGTTTATCAAAAAATGGCTTCGATCTTCACGTCGTCTTTCTTTTGTCGTGTAAATTTTGCGAACTGCAAGCCGACAAGTTAACTGGCAAGTCAGCCGCATAATTTGTCTCCTTATTTAACAGTTTCAAAAAGCTATTTCTCTTTATCTTTTCCTATTTTGAAAATTTGTATTGAATATTTCTTTCCATCTACCGCCTGTACAAGTGATTTCCTCTTTTTACTTCTTTGCGTAAAAATATCCAAATGATCATTACCGCCTAGCTAGACGTGAATCATGCAAATTGTGTCTGTGGACGGTTACTCTCTAATGAGGCCAAAAGAGAATTACTATCATCTTTTTTCTGTGTGGCTCAAGATTAATAATGGAGGAATCCTATTTACTTAAATGAGAATGAGTCAGCTTACTAATTAATCACATCCTTATTTGATGTTTATTATAGTCACAGCAGTTTATCGTCGCCTATTAACGAGTATCAGGAAAGCTGAATACTCGGACCAACAGCGATGGTGAATAATCACGAAAGCGCAGTGCAGTCAGGACTCAGCAGCCGACACGGCGGTCACGTACTGTCCCAAAACGTGTGCAGGCGTCACCCAGGAGCTCTCGAAAGAAGTATGTGTGTGGCAGTGTCTGTTCTCACAGTATGAGAGATGCAATAGCCAGTCTTTACGTGACGAATGGCGCTGTTTTCATAAGTACATGCAAAACTTTACGATCGTATCCCGTCTACAAGTAATTCCTGTATTGTCCAGAAAAGAGGTGGACGGTGCAAAGCACAGTTTGCAGTTAAACTGCAAAGCAGGGCCTCCGGTATTAAAACAGGCGCTTACGATCTCAGTCGTGTCGTTACTGAACAGGGCTGAGCGGAGGTAGGCGCAAGCAGAGGACGGAGTTGTTTATTCGGAACGCGGCGTTCTGTCGCGGGAAGCGTTGCGTGTGCTCGCTACGTGGAACAAAATAAGACTACACGAAGCGCGAAGGTCACGGCTTGCAGTGTTCGTTGCTGGTGGTAGGGTCAGGGTGAGGGGGGTCACGTGACGTCAGAGCGGCTGCCCCGCCCCGCCACTCGCTTTCCTACGGCTGGCCGGCGGGGGGGGGGGGGGGGCGCGGGGGGGGGGGCAGCAGGCGGGAGGGAGCCTCTCTCTGTCCTGGAGAGGGGAGGCTGGACTGGACTGGACTGGAGTGGGACAAAGGAGCACGTTTTCGTAAGGCGCTTCGCAGAAATCGAAAAGTTTGCAGTGAAAAATAGGGCTCGCTATGATTTTATGTTTGGTGCGTATGAAATGTTCCTCGGTATGAAATTTAGATGGAAGTGAAACATGCGCGATAACTAGTTTGGACAAGAGAATAGAAGCTTTCGAAATGTGGTGTTACAGAAAAATGCTGAAGATAGATGGGTAGATCATATAACTGATGAGGTATTGAATAGGATTGGGGAGAAGTTTGTGGCCCAACTTGACTAGAAGAAGGGATCGGTTGGTGGGACATGTTCTGAGGCATCAAGGGATCACAAATTTAGTATTGGAGGGCAGTGTGGAGGGTAAAAATCGTAGAGGGAGACCAAGAGATGAATACACTAAGCAGATTCAGAAGGATGTAGGTTGCAGTAGGTACTGGAAGATGAAGCAGCTTGCACAGGATAGAGTAGCATGGAGAGCTGCATCAAACCAGTCTCAGGTCTGAAGACAACAACAACAACAACAACAACAACAACAATGAAATTTAGTTAACAATTTGAATCTTTGTTTAGACTTGTTAGGCGGTCTCGATCTCGAGAAAATGGATCCTGCGTAGCGCGTTCGTTCCCTATCTCTCGCCTGCAGGAATGAAATATTTAGAACGTGCCTCATATCTCATAAACCGCTACAGACATGGAAACGAAGTATTGGCGAATGATCGCACACAAGGAGATTACTTTACCTTTACCGGTTCGTAAACACATCGAACTTTCTTATCTGTGGCGATTCATCTGAAGTTGTGCTTTCTATTTTAGTTAATAGATTCCAACGACTGTAAATCTATAAGAGTTATCGCAGCTAGCGAAACAAGACATTCCTAGTATGAAAATAAACAGGAAATTTGTTCTCTTATGCTAAAGTGCGCGTCATTTACGATGGCGGCCGAGTTTAGGTTCGTCCTGCGCTTCTGACGTCACAAAACAAGTCAGCCAATGAACAGAGAACGACGCTGCCAGAGTTCGACTGCAGTGCAGAGCATGGACGAGTGTCTTCAGTTTTAGAAACGTTCAGTCATTAATAAAGTAATTGAACAGAAGCAATGTCTTGATAGCAGACTTTCTATAAAATAAAGTTTGGAAAAAGCGTTCTGTATACCAATTGCTCCATATTCTATTAATTAATTACATCAAACAAGCAATAAGCCTCCTAATTCAGGCAATAGCAAGGAAATACTCAGTAACCGCTTTTTCACAATAAAGAACAGCAGTAATTATTTCCTATTGTTCAAAATGGTTCAAATGGCTCTGAGCACTATGGGTCTTAACTTCTGAGGTCATCAGTCCCCTAGAACTTAGAACTACTTAAACCTAACTAACCTAGGGACATCACACACATCCATGCCTGAGGCAGGATTCGAACCTGCGACCGTAGCGGTCACGCGGTTCCAGGCTGTAGTGCCTATAACCGCTCGGCCACCACGGCCGGCTATTTCCTATTGTACTTCCACGAAACGTGAATAATTCATAGTCATACCAACAGTGTTTGACGGTATTTTGCGTGATACTTTAAAGTCCTCCAGGAATTATGTTGAATGACGAGCTGCCTTAGCGTAATGGTGAAGGTGCTTGGCTGCTAAGCAAAAGGTTCTGAGTTCAAACCTTGTGCGGTGTTCAATGTTTTCTTTATTTAAAAACAATATCGAAGTGTCTTCATGAATTTCATTCGTTTGAATGTAATTATTTGAAATTTCTAGTGGCAACTAAAATCGACTATACGGAAAGTATACGCTGTGGACTTTTGCCTCTGCAAACGCTTCAAAATTTCGTGCAATGGTTTACTACACTTAATCTGCGCAATAACTGCGTTGAACATCGAAACAAAATCGTCAGTTACGGGGGGAAGTTATCAGTGAAGATGATGTGTTAAAATCAAATATTTGGGCCAGATAGATTATGTGAAATCGGATAAGTGTGTCAAAGCAGTGGGAACACCATGTGTCTGCACAGGCGAGCAGTGCAGTGATGACAAAATCGCGCACAGCACGGAATGCGGGGAGCACGTGTCTGCAGCAGCGAAAGGGTTAATGCGGCCGTGGCGGCTTTACTTCATAAACTGCGCGCTCCTCCCTAAACGTAAGTTTGCGAACTATACTATACTATGGCGCTGCTTCTCTTGGCGCGTACAACTGGCAACGCAGCAATCTCCCGCGTCTGGGCGGGCATGCGCGAGCCGCCGAGATAAAAGAATTGAACTATACCACAAGTAGACACAATGAGGTTCTTCGTAAGCTACGAGGTGCGGCTAGAAAAAAACCGGACTGATGCTGGAAAAAACATTTATTTACAATTATTTACAATTTCATGTTATCTCCTTCAATGTACTCTCCTCCTCGGTCTCTAAACCGCTCCATACGAATTTTCCACTGTTCATAGCAATGCTGCAGATCATTTTCGGTAAGTCCATACATTACTTCCGTCGCTTTTTCTTTTACTGCTTCAACAGTCTCGAATCTAGTTCCTTTCAAAGCTGACTTGACTTTAGGGAAAAGAAAAAAGTCACAGGGGGCCAAATCAGGTGAGTAGGGTGGATGATCTAAGATGGGAATGTTGTGTTTTGCCAAAAACGTCTTCACTGACAACGCACTGTGAGCTGGGGCATTGTCTTGGTGAAGGATCCATGACTTTTTTCTCCACAAATCGTTCCGTTTTCTCCGTACTCGCTCCCGTAGGGTAGCCAGGACGCTAATGTAGTAATGCTGATTCACTGTTTGTCCCTCTGGTACCCAATCAATGTGCACAATCGCTTTGATGTCAAAAAAAAAAAACAATCATCATTGCCTTGAATTTCGATTTTGACATTCGTGCTTTTTTTTTGTCGTGGAGAACCAGGAGTTTTCCAATGCATCGATTGGCGTTTAGTTTCGCGATCGTAAGTAAAAAACCACGATTCATCTCAAGTAATAACATTTTGTAAGAAGGTGGGATCACTTTCAATGTTTTCCAGGATGTCAGAACAAATCATTCTTCGGCGTTCCTTCTGTTCAATTGTGAGACACTTTGGAACCATTTTTGAACACACTTTGTTCATGTTGAAACTTTCATGAAGAATCTGCCTAACACTTTCCTTGTCAACTCCTGTTAACTCAGACACTGCTCTGATTGTTAAACGGCGATCTTGTCGAACAAGTTTACCGATTTTTTCAATGTTTGCATCAGTTTTTGCTGACAATGGTCTGCCAGTGCGAGTGTCATCACTGGTGTCTTCGCGGCCATCTTTAAATCGTTTAAACCACTCAAACACTTGTGTTCGCGATAAACAATCATCGCCGTACGCTTATTGTAACATTACAAACGTTTCACTTGCAGATTTTCCTAGTTTGAAACAAAATTTGATGTTAACACGCTGTTCTTTCTGTACACTCAACATTTTCCGACGCACAGACGAAACGTCAACTACTTAAAACAGACGCCACGGGCAGACGGAGTGCAGGAGGCAGATGAAACTCGAGCAGTAGGCGGAGCGAGAGTCACGTGACAGGCCACGCGACTTTCAGCCTTATTGCATTCGTTTTATTGTTTCACCAGTACTAGTCCGGTTTTTTTTTAGTCACACCTCGTATTGAGCTCTCTGGTCGCCAATTACTTGTTTAATGAGACACTTTCAGAATTCTTTCACAGTAGCTGTTCCAAAAATGAATGTTAAAATTATAGTGTGTTTTGGCAAGAAGTACAATTAAACCGGTCAACAAGACGAATGTGACCGTTACTCACAAAATAGTGATGCTTCTTCGAATTAGGAAAGGTTAGCAATTGACACAAAAATAAACCGCCAATGCTGTTGGAATTGTGATTGAATCCCATAACCCATCGTATTTTTAACACTGAGCGACTGGAATGGAAACTTTACAAAGTATTTTATTCCTTTTCTTCATCTGAGTAGTATTAAAATAATGACGAGCGTAGCCGTCGGGCAATACGAGACGCACATGCCATATACTGGTTACTGACTTAACGGCTTGCAAACTGACAATGCGATTCGCGAATAAAACGGTTGTTGCTGAGAAAAGTAAACAGTTGATAGGTGACAACACATTGCTCAGTGAGCTGAGAATAATGCGCGCGACAGGAATACGGCAGCTGGCCGTTTGTGCTTTGTGAGAGGAAGAGATCACGTCGTTCGAAAGACATCGCCATGTAATTAGATCTGCCTTCATTGGCAATACAATTCAACAAGTTAAATACATCAAATCACCACAGACTTTCACGATACTCGTACTTTCGAAATAATACCGACCACTACTTCATTTGTGTAGACTGTTGTATAATTAGTTCATTAATGCTGTGTGTGTCTGTGTGTGTGTGTGTGTGTGTGTGTGTGTGTGTGTGTGTGTGTGTGAGAGAGAGAGAGAGAGAGAGAGAGAGAGAGCAGAAGCATAAATGGTCGTGAGTAAGCTATCGTTAAAAGAAATATGTCGTATGTCATAGTCCCGCTTTCCTGTTTGACGATGACAATTACCTTTTATTTGTTTTTCCTAGTTCTTACGCTTGGAATTGTCGTAATGCATGCGATCTAATGCGTAGGATTTGGGTCTAAGAATGTAGTCGCTGTCATGTTGACGCCAGGTACACTCAGCTGTGTAATGTCCCTGAGCTGTGGAAGTCATTTCTAAAGCTGAAGACAGCGTCGTGTTTTATTTCGAGGCTCGTCTAAATGCGCTCTGACCTGCAGCCACAGAACATCGCGTATCCAGTGACACACGTACTGTTCTATGAAGTGAGTAAGCTTTATTTTGCAGTTGTTGCCGGTAGTAATACCTTGAATTCAGTATAAAGAGCGGCAAAGTAGAGACTAGTATTACAATTACATAGCCGCCCAGAACAAGGTTGTAACAGACAAAATTAATTTCCTTTTTCAGGAAGAAGGAAACATTCTGTTGCACACAGGTTTATACCGCGAAAGACGAAGTTACAATGAAACAAGTGTACTGACCTCGTTATTTGACTAACAAGCACTTGTAAGGGTCACATGTAGATTAAAAAACAAGTGATTGAAATATAATCTTGCTCTACATACCTAATCTGGTGATTTTGCCACTATTAACACCCCTTCTTCGATACTTCTGTACACTACTGGCCATTAAAATTGCTACACCACGAAGATGACGTGCTACAGACGCGAAATTTAAGACGGGAAGAAGATGCTGTAATATGCAAATGATAAGCTTTCCAGAGCATTCACACAAGGTTGGTGCCGATGGCGACATCTACAACGTGCTGACATGAGGAAAGTTTCCAACCGATTTCTCATACACAAACAGCAGTTGACCGGCGTTGCATGGTGAAACGTTGTTGTGATGCCTCATGTAAGGAGGAGAAATGCGTACAATCACGTTTCCGACTTCGATAAAGGTCGGATTGTAGCCTATCGCGATTGCGGCTTATCGTATCGCGACATTGTTGCTCGCGTTGGTAGAGATCCAATGACTGTTAGCAGAAAATGGAATCGGTGGGTTCAGGAGGGTAATACAGAGCGCCGTGCTGGCTCCCAACGGCCTCGTATCACTGGCAGTCGAGATGACAGGTATCTTATCCGCACGGCTGTAACGGGTCGTGCAGCCACGTCTCGATCCCTCAGTCAACAGATGGGGACGTTTGCAAGACAACGACCATCTGCACGAACAGTTCGACGACGTTTGCAGCAGCACGGATTATCAGCTCGGAGACCGTGGCTGCGGTTACCTTTGACGCTGCATCCACAGACAGGAGCGCCTGCGATGGTGTACTCAACGACGAACCTGAGTGCAGGAATGGCAAAACGTCATTTTTCGGATGAACCCAGGTTCTGTTTCGGCATCACGATGGTCGTATCCATGTTTGCCGACATCGCGGTGAACGCACATTGGAAGCGTGTATTGGTCATCGCATACCACTGCACAAAAATTTGCGACTACAAAAACTTTTCCCCTATTTGGCATTATTTGGTCTTCGCTGACTGGGCTACACGGCATCACTTAGCACACTCCGCTGCACAATGAACGCCCTTAGACTTCTCACTATCACAATCAAATTGTGGGAGACCAGGTATCGCCCATTAACTGATGTTGCATAGAATGATTTGGATTTTCCTCTTTCCTCTGATATCGAAGTAGCACTCAGCACAAAGAAGGGAACTCGCACAATAAGGACGCTGCGAGGGGTCTTCATGGATAGCACGAGGTAAACAACGCAAAAGCTCTTAAGGAACATAAATTATTTGACCGAAACACTGAACTGAAAGGTACACAGAGGTACAGGTACGGATTCAGCTCATATCCTCCTTGTGTTAACTAGCTGATCTAACTAGTATAGTCAGTGGCTTCCTATTTAAAATACAATAGTAGAAACAGGACGTGAAATGTGTTTCCAACATGACTACCGAACTCGGATAGAGTGCGAATGAATACGTAACAGCTGAGAACAGCATGATTTAATTATAAACAAACAGTCTGAGAGAAACTGTATTAGTTAATGAATAAAAATGAATTATGCGAAATTCTACAAATCTAGAGGTTAGTGATCGATGAAAAAAATGTTGGGACATTTAAGAAGCAGTGAAGCTGGAAGCATTTAATGTCAGAGGCCCATACACACACAGCAAAATGGCAAAACAACGCATGCTATCAATGAAAGCTGGGCATAAACATTAAATGGATGCGAATGAAAGACAGCGACAAATCAAAACAACAGGCGCAAGAAAGTAAAACCAAGAAGGATGAAAGAAATCTGTAGGAAAATTAAAAACCAACTACTTCTAATAAAAACTGATGTTATGCAAGGGAAGATGGGAAGTAAACGTGTTGAAATAAGGTTCCGGACTGCACTAGGCTAAAATAAGATGAAGGAACAGATCGAAAGTCTTGCGACGGAGAACGACTGTCCTCGAGGTCGAAAGATGATGAATTTTGATTAAGAACCCTGTGATCAGTCGTGTTGGTAATGTGATCGTACTGAATTACTTTCAGCCTAAAGAAAGGAAGCCAGCAAGGAAGCGATAAGATATCTTCAGATATTCTGAAATAAGTAAAGATATTGACTTTTATGTAAACAGATGTATTACGATCAACACTACCTTGCAGAATGAGTGTAGTAAACTATCTTGCAGAATCAGTAAAGTCAGTCAGTCCGATTTTACTTTGTTATATGATAACTATAATTATGTATTAAAAATTACGATATGATATACTGAAAGAAAAGTTCCGATGCAGAATAGATGTAAGTGCCCGAGTACATTTTCTGATACTGTACTTGTGGAAAGAAGATTAAAGAAAGCAGACTGTACATATTACCTGAATTTGTGAACGTAGGTAAATCCTCTGATCATGAAATGAGACGTTATGAGCCAATACGAGTAATTTATATAGAAGGGGTAAGAACGGAAGTAAAAAAATTCATTTAAAACAGCCTGCCGCCGTTAATCAAGTATCAAACGAATAAGAAAGGAGTTTAAAAAAAAAAAATTCCGCAAATGAAACTTCGGTGCTGAGGAGTATAAATACACTACTTCAGGCAGAAATTCCTGGAACGGGTCTAAATCAAAACTTCCGTTTGAAAACTAAATGTAATATCCTGGAGCAATAATTGTGAAAGACTTCTTATGTGCTTTCACAGTAAAATGTTGAACATCAAATGCAGATAAAACTCAAACGAGGAAGCACAAGTCAAAGGATGGCCACAGGCTAACTTTACGGAAAGGTTGGTATTCAGTGTACTTGGTTTGACACTGGAAGCAGCGATCGAGGGGAAATGGTCTATAAAAGACATAATATATTGAACTTATTACAGAGGACTGGGTAGGGTGGTGATTGTAAAAAGTGACAGTTTTCAGTTGCACGCTCATAATACCTATTGAGGCTTCCATTTCCACTAATCCTAAGCTCTATTTGTACTAATTCGTTTGTGGGCAAAGAATGTGCAGGAGAGAAAGACCTAGGCACCTTCTTTCCGATCCTGCGTTCAACGGTATGTAGTCCCCAGCTCTAGAACATCTCTCATAGAAACAAACTCTGGCTGACTTCAAGAATCTTGTACAATTAACCGAAGCCATGCATCAGACTAAGAACAGCCGACCAGTTGCAAAGGATAAAGTAATCTTTACCTAGGTTTCAATAGATATAAATCTATCTTCTTCAGAAGACGGCCTGGGGAAAATGAACATCGTAATATATATTAAGGTATGAAACTTGAGTCAAGAATAAAGTTTAACATATATTAGGAAAATATTGTATTCAAGATGTGAGAAAGATTCTTGGTACTTACAGTATTATAACATGAAGTGATATGTCCTTATTGTTTAGGCAAACATCTGCATAGTTACATTAATCATATAAAATATAGCCCTGAAAACAGGGTTTGTCAAACAAATAAAATAGGTACATAGAAGTTGCAGAGCGCCTAAGCGACTGAGTAAAATCGGCCAGCGTAGTAGCACAGCGGCCAGGGCAGGTGGCGCTCATGTCGCGAACTATGTGCCGATAGGCGTACTGAAGTAACATTCGAAACATCAATATTAAATGCGTTCTTAAATAGAGTGATAATAAATAAATTGGCAAGCATTTAACACTCCCGTTATGACATTGTGGGAGGTATAGGAACAATAACGTAGATACATACATCAAAAAGACAGGTGGCGCTTCCGCCGTGAGTTACATGCAGTGGTCTATATAGCCAAATATAAAGTTATATTACCATATTAGTGAAGCCCATAGAACGTATATAAGTCAAAACATCAAGAACAATCAGTAATGGCTTTTAAGAAAATTACGAGACCTGGTCTACAATCCAGTTACTACGTAATATAGAATAAGAGAAAATTACATGAGGGCCGCTGTAGTAGCAGCCATACATCGTGAAAAGAACACATATAAACGGTAGTAAACTGGAAGATTTGAAAGTGCATTATAGCTTCCTGAGGAAATAGACTACTGAGGTTACTAGCATTAATGTTATATATTACACAGTACGGGTTTAAAGCCTTCGAAAAATTGTTTACAGGCAAGGTTCAACTGATCATTCAGAATATTGCCGTCTTTGAGCTCTAGATGTTTAAAAATAAATAGCTCTTCCCACAGATCTAGTCTCCGTCCTTTGACCTGTCTATGTAGGATAACCGTGTCTTCTAACTGTTTAGGCGTATGGCCGGTTATCAAGAGGTGTTCAGCAAAGGTAGAGTTGCGAATATTCGTTCCTTTTTTACCTAACAGATGTTCTTTATATCGTGTTTTCACAGCTCTGCCGGTTTGACCAATATAATAAGAGGGGCAGTTATTACAGGTTAGCTTGTAAATACCTGAATTAGAAAACCAATCCCTGGCAATCTCTACTGACTGTACAAGATTTCTTTTTAAACTGTTATCTGTAGAAAAGGAGACGTTACAGTTATATTTATTATTTAGAAGACGTTTAATCCTATACGATAAGTTACCCAGGAAAGGGATGGAAATAAATTTTTTAGTTTCTGTGGTATCCGTGGGGAGAATATTTCTCAAAGTCGAACATTTTTGGGAGATTTTCTTATTGAGCAGGTAATCGATCATATTCTGGTTATACCCATTATTAACCGCAATCGCTTTGATGACATTCAATTCCTTTTTTTGATCCGCAGGTGATAAAGGAGTGGTTACCATTCGGTGAATGGCGGAATGAAAAAATGCCAATTTATGAGCTTTTGGATGGGTTGAGTCAGCAGGAATGACATTATCAGAATATGTTTCCTTGCGGAAGATATTAAAATGGAAGGAATTATCTTCTATAGAAATTGTTAAATCGAGAAAATTAAGTTCACGTTTATCATTTTGAAGTTCTTTTGTGAAGGAAATTTTTTCATGTAAACCGTTGAAAGTGTTAGAGATGCTCTAACTCATGATCAGTGCCATCAAAAGCAATGAAAATGTCATCAACATACCGTGCATAAAAGCGGATTTTGTGGCGTAATTCTGAACTTGAATTGAAGAACGTTGTTTCTAGGGCGTTAATGAAAACCTCTGCTAGAATACCGGAAAGGGGGCTACCCATTGCTAGACCATCTGGTTGTACATACATTTTCCCGTTAAATGTGAAGTAATTGTATTTTAAAACGACCTTAAGCAAACCAATGAGTTCGGCAATCTGAGTTTCACTTAATTTTTTATGTTTAAGAAGATTCTCTTTTACAAGGTCTATGGTTTCATCAACCGGAACATTTGTGTAAAGGCTGACGATGTCAAAGGACACCAGTCTAGTGTCAGGTGTGCAACTTATAGATTGAATATTGTTAATTAATTCCTTACTGTTTTTTACAGAAAAATTATTTTCAAAAGTGAAAGCATCTTTAATTTTAAAATGGAGGCGCCTAGCAAGTGTGTGATGTGGACTGCCTATACCATTCACTATAGGGCGGATCGGGTGATTTTGTTTATGCAGTTTAAACTGACTTCTGAGCACTGGTGGTTTAGGGTTCATATTTATAAGCCCTTTCTTTTGGAACTTATTGAACAAGCTGACGGAATTTGTTAAAGTACGCCGGATTTCATTTTGCAGTTCAGTAGTAGGATCTACAGTAACCTCAGTGATGTCGTTTTCCTCAAAAAACTTTACAGTCTTCTCTATATATTCATTTTTATAAGCCACGACCACGGTGTTCCCTTTGTCACTCTTAGTGATTAATGCGTCGTGCTCTCTAAGTTTATGATTAATGCTTTTTATTATACTATATTCGCCCGATTGCTTATTAGGAGATAATTTAATTTATTTTTCTATTATGTTGTTACATTCGTAGGCACATTTGACTTGCTCCGTTTTCTCTAATTTCAGAGATTCTAAACCGATTTTTAGATCTACAATGAGATTACAAATAACTGGATATTTATCGAGTTTAGCAGGCAAGTTATATTTAAGGCCTTTACACAAGAAGTCATTTTCGGCCTGCGTAAAAGAAATATTGGTTTTATTTAGTACTCTATCGTAAAATAGGTGCTTAACACTATTGTCTGCTGTATTATCACTTTTACTTGTGGTCCTATTACTAAACTTTAAAAGCTTTCTTTCATGTCTGGCCTTGATTATTTCTTTACGATTAGAGAGCCATTCATTAATACTATTCCACAGGTGGTCAATTTGAAAATTACAAAGATCTTTAAAGGCTTTAGTTAAAAATAGGTGTATACAGTAGGCTTCACTATTAAGGACATCTTTTTTCTTGTACAAATTTACTGTGCTCTCGGAAATGACTAAATGCACTAGCTTCTTTTTAATAGAAGGCACTCTGTTACACTGTTTAAAATTTACGTACGCCTTCACATAATCAGGGATAATTTATTTATTATCACTCTATTTAAGAACGCATTTAATATTGATGTTTCGAATGTTACTTCAGTACGCCTATCGGCACATAGTTCGCGACATGAGCGCCACCTGCCCTGGCCGCTGTGCTACTACGCTGGCCGATTTTACTCAGTCGCTTAGGCGCTCTGCAACTTCTATGTACCTATTTTATTTGTTTGACAAACCCTGTTTTCAGGGCTATATTTTATATGATTAATGTAACTATGCAGATGTTTGCCTAAACGATAAGGACATATCACTTCATGTTATAATACTGTAAGTACCAAGAATCTTTCTCACATCTTGAATACAATATTTTCCTAATATATGTTAAACTTTATTCTTGACTCAAGTTTCATACCTTAATATATATTACGATGTTCATTTTCCCCAGGCCGTCTTCTGAAGAAGATAGATTTATATCTATTGAAACCTAGGTAAAGATTACTTTATCCTTTGCAACTGGTCGGCTGTTCTTAGTCTGATTTACGTGGAACCGTTGCTGTAGCGCAGCTATGTTTAAAGTACTGAAGCCATGCATATTCCGTGTTAACTACTGAATTAATTCATTTGCTCTCTTACTAGAAGTTAATATTTATGAACTCTCGTGGGCGGAGTCGACTGGAACGAAATTAACATATCTTCCAACGGTTAATTTACACGATGTCCAAAAAACATCATTCATTTAAATTCAAACCAAGAGTCTTAACCCCATATCTCTTGAAAATACCTTCGTATCAGAATCTGCCTACTTGAAATCCATATCCTACAAGAAATCCATATCCTACAAACAAAAAATTGTCACTGGCTACACAGACAAAAATCTTCTCATAATTCAACAAATCTAAAATTTAGCAAATAATACAAATGACAAATCAGTAAACATTCAAAAATGGCCTTCCGAAAGTTGCTGTAGAAGGCAACGTTCGTTAATGTTATTCTTCGACGCATCTATTGTTGGTAATGCATGCAAATATCTTCGGAATCGATATTTTCAAAATATTTTGTGTAAGCAAAAATTAACTGCGAGCCATAGTTCTATTGAAATCATCTAAAAGCGTAGTTTCAAATGCTTTCGCCACAATATGATCGTGTTTCATTTTTCCTTTGCAAACTATGCTACTTCTTCCGTCTGTCCCACAACAATGGTCCTCCTCTCCTCCTCCTCCATGTTGGAGACTTTACTATTTACAAACACGGCAATGTTTATACTCCCTCTCTCTCTCTCTCTCTCTCTCTCTCTCTCTCTCTCTCTCTCTCTCTCTGCTACAACAGCTGTTAAAACTCGTTTCAGTCCAGCAAGAGAGAACAGTTTATTCTCTGCTGACTAGAATCATACGACGAATTAAATGATTAATACGTTTCATTGCCTGCTGAGCAGGCAAGCCTTAAATTCTACGTCTATTCTCAAATGAATTCAGACATTACAGGCAAAGTTTAACAGTAGGTGCTAGTAATTAAATTATAAACACGACGGTTCGCAACACAGCTGAAAGAGAACAGGCAATATTTATGTTTTCTCCCTCATTTTTAATGAGCTTTGGGGCACGATTGTGTTGAATTGCCACATTTCTTGGCATGCAAGTACACAGAGGTAACCAGCAAGCAAATTTCCGTACATAAAATTCAGAGCTGAAATTACTTTTCACGTCATAGTGTCGGATATCTATACTTGTCGGCCGAATACCTACGAGGGATTGGGCTTATTTAACAGAGAGAGAGAGAGAGAGAGAGAGAGAGAGAGAGAGAGAGAGAGAGAGAGAGAGAGAGAATAATTGTCGTAGTTCACACTACTACAATGTGTTAATATCCTCGAGGCGTCATTTCTGACTTTAAGAAAAATAGTTTTCTGTAAACAACTGTTTCCCTAAACATTTTGTCAAAACGACTTTCACCCACACCTTACACATTGTGCCAGATTCCTTAGCTAGCAGAATGTAAAAAGTTCGCAGTACTATAAAAATTCTAAACAAAACATTGTCTTGCCCTGTGAAAGACACTGTAGTGTCAAGTCATACACCTGCTGTTTCTGGAATAGTAGCGACGGAGAAATCGGCTGGAGGTGCACTTTTCGTCCGCTATGATCAGTCATGTGAAGCAAGCAAGAACAGGGCGAGGAATTCCTGTCTCCAGCAGAACGTGTCCTCATGCCTTGTGGTCTACCTGCCATAAAAAGAGTGTAACGATACTTTGAACGGAAGGAAGTTGGACTTATATGAACGCTGGCCTGTTAAGGAAACAATGTGTCACAGGATGTCATCAACGTTACGAGGAAGCAGGGAGCACCCTTACTGCTATACTCTATAGCACGAAGTCACACAGATCCAGTGTTGTCAGAGAAGAAAGTAAGAATCAATTAGCAGAATCACGATGGATATTAGCGCTTTTCTTCTGTCAGAACGGATTGTGTAGGCTGTAAGGCTCATCTAAGAAACTCAACAGCATAAAATAAGTCAGACCTTCTATATACTCCTTCCATATTTCTACTTTCCCTTCTTTGCTTAGAACTGGTTTTCCATCTGAGCTCTTGATATTCATATAAGTGGCTCTTTTCTCCAAAGCTCTCTTTAGTTTTCCTGTAGGCAGTATCTATCTTACCCTAGTGAGATAAGCCTCTACATCCTTACATTTGTCCTCTAGGCATCACTGCTTAACCATTTTGCGCTTCCTGTCGATCTCATTTTTGAGACGTTTGTATTCCTTTTTGCCTCCTTCATTTACTGCATTTTATATTTTCTCCTTTCATCAATCAAATTCAGTATCTCTTCTGTTACCCACGGATTTCTACTAGACCTCGTCTTTTTACCTACTTGATCCTCTGCTGCCTTCACTACTTCATCCCTCAGAGCTACCCATTCTTCTTCTACTGTATTTATTTCCCCCATTCTTGTCAATTGTTCCCTTATGCTCTCCCTGAAACTCTGTACAACCTCTGGTTCTTTCAGTTTATCCAGGTCCCATCTCCTTAAATTTCCATCTTTTTGCAGTTTCTTCAGTCTACAGTCTACAGTTCATAACCAATAGATTGAGATCAGAGTCCACATGTGCCCCTGGAAATGTCTTACAATTTGAAGCCTGGTTCCTAAATCTCTGTCTTACCATTATATAATCTTTCTGAAACCTTTTAGTATCTCCAGGGTTCTTCCATGTATACAGAGTTCTTTCATGATTCCTGAACAAAGTGTTAGCTATGTTTAAGTTATGCTCTGTGCAAAATTCTACCAGACGGATTCCTCTTTAATTTCTTACCCCCAATCCATATTCACCCGCTATGTTTCCTTCTCTCTCTTTTCCTACTCTCGAATTCCAGTCACCCATGACTATTAAATTTTCGTCTCCCTGCACTAGCTGAATAATTTCTTTGATCTCGTCATACAATTGATCAATTTCGTCATGTGCAGAGCTAGTAGGCATGGACTTCGTGTCTATCTTGGCCACAATAATGCGTTCACTATGCTGTTTGTAGTATTCTACAAACACTCCTTTTTTTATTCATTATTAAACCTACTCCTGCATTACCCCTATTTGATTTTGTATTTATAACCCAGTATTCACCTGACCAAAAGTCTTGTTCCTCCTGCCACCAAACGTGACGGATTCCCACTATATCTATCTTTAACCTATCCATTTCCCTTTTTAAATGTTCTAACCTACCTGCCCGATTAAGGGATCTGACATTCCATGCTCCGATCCGTAGAACGCCAGTTTTCTTTCTCCTGATAATGACATCCTCTTGAGTAGTCCCCGCCCGGAGATCCGAATGGGGGACTATTTTACCTCCGGAATATTTTACCCAAGAGGACGCCATCATCATTTAATCATACAGTAAAGCTGCATGCCCTCGGGACAAATTACGGCTGTAGTTTCCTCTTGCTTTCAGCCGTTCGCAGTACCAGCACAGCAAGGCCGTTTTGGTTATTGTTACAAGGCCAGATCAGTCAATCATCCAGACTGTTGTCCCTGCAACTACTGAAAAGGCTGCTGCCCCTCTTCAGGTACCACATGTTTGTCTGGCCTCTCAACAGATACCCCTCCGTTGTGGTTGCACCTACGGTACGGCTATCTGTATCGCTGAGGCACGCAAGCCTCCCCACCAAAGGCAAGGTCCATGGTTCATGGGGGGGGGGGATTTTGCTTAGAGCACAATTTAACCACTAACAGTTTGTTTGAATCATGAAAGACAATTGTGTACATGTCAGGAGTCAGAATGCACCTCACTATTTGATACGTACTACATAGTCCTAATATTTATTATTACTTAACAAATGAAAATGTGCTCGGATGGAATGTTCTTCTCTCATAATGACTCTGGAAGTTGCTAATGTCCATTCCAATCAGCTGGAATTTTATTTCCTGAACCAGAGATTACGAGTTGCAATTTTCATTTCAATCAACGACGTGGAAAGAAGGCCCCCTCTTAAGAAAAATGAAGAAAGACATTGTTATCTAACAATCTATACAGAGTACGATATATTGTCTTAGAAATATTGGATCATGGTTGGCCGTCTATTCAGAAAATACTGTCTGAAAAACTAGTTTCGTCGATTATTTGCCTATTTCTGGACCAGTTGGTTGATAAAGACCAGATGACTTCATACACGTGGAATTACAGTGGAAGGCCCCATCACATGAAAAACGCCTCTGAGGGGCGGAAGAAAGTGATACACTAATATCAAAAGCTGTCAAATGTTTTCTCATTAATAAAAAACCTTCAAGAGGGCGTCGAGTACTTTCGCTGATTAATTCCTAATTTGGATGGAAAAAGGATAAAGAAGTCTGCAATTCAGACTGATGAGACGACTGTAAAGATTCCAAATTGATGGCAACGTGAAATCGTTTCTGACTTGGGTGACCCACTCACGGAAATTACACTGTAGAAGAAAACATCGCCACCACTGGAAGTTACACAAATATTGAAAAGTAGTTTAATGCACTTTGTACTCATTGGAAAACTTGTAAACAACTTTAATGATGGACGAAATGAAACCACTTCCTCACGGTTTTCCTGGGAAACGACACACCGACAGCTCAATACCTGTTGCAATTTGTGGAACATTCGGTAATGAAGACCGGTAGGGCTACCTTAAAGGTCATGCCTCTCCTAGGGCACCATCACGGCACTCCTATTGAGAGAGACTCTACGAAGAGAAACCTGTGTGGGTGGACAGCAAACAGAAAACCGGTGCAGAAGACACAAATGACAAGCAGCCACATCCACTCATTCGCCCTTCGTCTGCAGACCACTGCATGGTGTGTGGTCGAACCACTGTCCTCCCGAATGTGAGTCCAGAGTGTCTCACCGCCGCGCCCTGCATATCCAGTCCACTACTTGCATTTCACACACGTTTCTCTGCCGGTTACATGGCGCAGACACGCACGAAGATTGTGTCTCCAAAATATGCTGAAGGTGATCGGGACCATGGCTCTCTGTCTTCTAATAATTCAGACGCGATCCCGCTCAGTATCTTGGCAAGTTTGTGATTACCTAGAAAACCGTTTGAGTGAAAGAATCTGCGAAAGCTCAGTCTAAACTACAGTCGCATTACGAGTGTCACAATAAAGTAGAACACTACACCACTGATCTCGGGATACATTAAAGATTTATAAGACAATGACGTCTGTTTCTTAGCCGAGGAACATGTCGATGCTCGAAGATTGTATGGAAATGTGAACGGTTTTACAGCTTTTACCACTTCGTTTATTTACATGCAGCACCACTTGGATGTAGGAAAATACGGTAACAACACCTTTAAACAACAGTAAAAAGTCGTTCATTATGCGATTACAACGCCAGTGTCCAAAGTTTTGAGCCTATAACATTGAGTGCATACTTGGTATGGGGAGGCGAAAAAAACCGCAAAGCGATATAAAACGCAAGCAAATGTACAACTAACTAATGAGGGATGGGAAAGAAAGACTTGGGTTGGTCGGGTGGCTTCCAGAAGCCTGCAGTGCACGTGTTGGCCTGCGACCCTGCGCTGACCTCCGGCGCTACGCTCTGTTCAGCACTGCCTCGGCGTCTCCATCCACGTCGAGCTGGCGTGACAGAAGCCTTGGGACGAATCCTTAGGCGCTCTCCCGGCACCGTAACGGTCCGGCAGACCTCTTACGCTGGTGGAATGGAGGTGCTAATTCGGGACGATTCGAAAAAAGTGGACGCCGTGCTCGCGAAACCCACTTGTCTGAATCTAGGAAACCAGTTTACACTGTAGGGTGTGGAACTGTTTCACTGACTCCGTCGTTTGCCCCTCATACGACCAGGAGAGTCAAGAGTGATGTCGGAGCTGTGATAGAGCTTACTTTGGTTTAACCATGACGTATCTGTCATCTAATAACTATCCGAACGTTCTGTGGGGCAAAGATGCTATACAAACACGTCCACGCCAAAAGGAGATATAAATATATATTTGTGCAAAAGTTCCATAACACACGTTCTGGAAATGGAGGCAACGAGTTTAATTCCTAAACTGCTCAACCTGGAAATACCTGGGTACACCATAGCTTGCAACATTCGGATAAAATGGCGACATGATTTATGATTGTATTATGCAGCATTGTTTACCACGGAGGTGGGTGCTGAATCTTTTTCTTAAGAAAGAAGACACAGATATCAATCTGTTAAAAGGAGAGTTAAACTTACTAATGAATTTAGACTCTTACAGTGGTTCAGAACGGTTCAAATGGCTCTGAGCACTATGGGACTTAACATCGGAGGTCGAGTCCAATAGAACCTAGAACTACTTAAACCTAACTAACCTAAGGACGTCACACACATCCATACCCGAGGCAGGATTAGAACCTGCGACCGTAGCAGGCGCGCGGTTCCAGATTGAAGCGCCTAGAACCGCTCGGTCAAGGCGGGCAGTAAAGTTTAATCGTGCCTACCCTGAGACATCCACCGAGGAAACCGATTTCTGCATTACATGTACATTGCTTCTGATGAGGTGTCACGGATCTGAGGAACCTGAGATAAGGAGGAAGAAAATTTTTCTCAGAGGTGCCACAAGCTTGGATTTAAATAGAAGTCCTGTAACTTTAGGGCTGAAAGACGTCTGTTGCTTCACCAATTTTTTTGCTATGACATAAATAAACCATCTTTTGACTGAGAACGATAACATTTTTAGAAGGTGAAAGCAGTCTATCGTAGCACCGCGCTGGCAGTTACAAACCTTAGGTGATCACGAAGCAGTACGGGCCCTTGTCATTTTAAGGAAACTGGTGACGTTGCAATTGATTTAGGGTGTACAACACTTTTAACAGCTGTTGTTTCATACAGGTATGCATGCGCCTCGTACAAGTGTTGAGGGTGCAGTGTGAGGGCTGCTCAGTGGCACTGTGTTTCAGGACCACCCACCATGTCGGCAGTTACGGAGGTTCAGAACACCACAACCGAGGCCCTGGCCGCCCTGCTAGACGGGGGTGACGGCGCCCTGGTGACGCTGGTGGCGGGCGAGACGAGGGTGGCGGCTCACAGGGCCGTGTTGGCAGCCGCGAGCCCCGTGTTCGAAGCGATGTTCGCGCACGACATGCTGGAGGCCAGCTGCGGCCAGGTGAGCATCGACGACGTGGAGGGCCCGGTGCTGAGGCTCCTGGTCGCCTACACGTATACCCTGCAGGCCCCCCAGCTGCCCGACACGGCCGCCCAGCTGCTCTCGGCGGCCGACAAGTACGGCTTGTCGGCCCTGAAGGCTGCCTGCGAGCGGCAGCTGATCTCGCAGTTGGCCGTCGAGACCGCAGCGGCGACGGCCGTCAGGGCAGTGAGGCACTCATGCCCGGACGCCACCAGGGCTGCCGTCGCCTTCATAAAGGACCACCTGCAGGTGATGGCCACGCGGGGCTGGGCGGACGCTGTGCTCGAGTACCCGCAACAAGTCATTGAAGTCTGCAGTATGCTCGGTGAGCCACCGGCAGAAGCCAGGTAAGCACGATTCCCTTTTTGCCAGTGCTAGTGTGAATTAGACGTCGTCCTTACTTTGTTCGTCATGGGTTTCTTTGCTGCCCATGTTGCGTAACACCTTAACTTGATCTAATTACTGATCATCAGTCACGATGCTAAGTCTCTCGCTGTTTTCAGTTCTACTGCTTCTATCAATTTCGCCTTTCTCTGATTTACTCTGATTCCCTGTTCTGTACTCATTAGACTGTTCATTCCATTCAGCAAACCCTGTAATTTTTCTTCAGTCACTGAGGGAATCAGTCATCAACACATCTTATATCATTTCACCCCGAATTTTAATTCCACTCTTCAATCTTTCCTTTATTTCCGTCATCGCTTCTTCGGTATATAGATTGAACAGTAGAGGCGAAAGATTACATCCCTGTCTGACACCCTTTTTAACCCGAATACTTCGCTCTTGGTCTTCCACTGTTATTTTACCTTCTTGTCTCTTGTACATATTGCAAATTACTCTTTTCCTCTGCCTTACCCGTATTTTTCTCAGAATTTCAAACATCTTGCAACATTTGAGATTGCCGAACGCTTTCGCCAGGACCACAAATCCTATGAACATTAGGAACGTCAATTTTCTTTTCCGTTCTCCTGTGTATTATCCTTCTTAGCAACTGGGATGCTTGAGCTGTTAAGCTGATTGTGCGATAATTCTCACACTTCTCTGCTCTTGCAGTCTCCCAAATCGTGATGATTATATTTCTCTCAAAGTCAGATTGTATATTGCCAGACTCATACATTCTACACACCAGTGAGAATAGACCTTTTGCCACCTCCTCCAATGATTTTAGAACTTCTGATTGAATGTTGTCTATACCTTTTCTGATTGAATGTTGTCTATACCTTTTGCCTTCTTTGATCTTAAATTTTCCAAAGCGCTTTCAAAATCTGATTCTAATCACCAATATTTTCCATACCGACTCCTGTTTGTTCTTCTGTCACGCCATCAGACAAGTTGTTCCAATCAGAGAGGCCTTCAGTGTACTCTTTCCAACTATCCAATCTCGCCTCTGTATTTAACACTGGAATTCCCATTGTGCGCTTCATGTTACCACGCTTGCTTTTAATTCCGTGGAAGATTGCTTTGAATTTTCTATATGCTGCGTCAGTCTTCCCAAGAATCATTTCTTCTTTGATTTCTTCACATTTTTCGTGCAGCCATTTCACGTTAGCTTCTCTGCACTTCCTATTAATTTCATCCTTAAGTGACATACTTCTCAATTACTGAATTTTCCTGAATATTTTTGAACTTCTGTCTTTGATTGATCAACTGAAGGATTTCTTATGTTTCCCATGGTTTCTTCGCAGTTAGCTTCTTTGTACCTACGTTTTTCTTTCCAACTATTGAGCTGTTAATTATCGCAGTATCTGTAGCCTCAGAAAACATAAATCTCATCTCTTCTTTCCTTAGTACTACTGTATTCCACTTCTTTGTACATAGATTGCTCCTGACGAGTCTCGTAAAATTCAGCCTACTCTTCACCACTGCTAAATCGTTATGAGTCTAAATCTACTCCTGGGTATGCTTTACAGTCCAGTATCTGATTTCAAAATCTGACTTTAAACCTTCCATGTTTCGGTCCTTTCTCAAGTATACCCCCTTGTCTCAAGATTCTTGAATAGACTATACCAGCTATTACTAGGATAAATTTACTATTGAACTTAACTAGCCTTACTTCTCTCCTATTCCTATTATCAAGTACATACTCTCGTGTAACCGTTTCTTCTACTCCTTCGCCTACGGTTGCGTTTCAGTCCCTCCATGACTATCACATATGTACCGAATTACCTGTTCAATATCCTCATACTTTCTCTCTCTTCACCTTCAACTTGCGACGTCATCATGAATACCTGAACTATGCATGTTGTTGGTTTGCTTTCGATTCTCACGAGAACATCTATACTCATCCGTTCACAGTATCTCACTTTCTGCCCTGCCTTTCTATTGATACTGAATCCTACTCTTATCTGCTGCTGTTGCTACTACCCTATTCTCATATTACCAGAAATCCTTTCCTTTCCTTTCCTTTACTTTTCTTTCCTTTACGCGTCACTGACACCCACTACAGCTAGATACATCCTCAGCATTTCCCTTTTCTTATTTTCTAGCTTCTCAACCACATACAAATTCCTTACTTTCCACATGACGACTCTTAGAACGTTATCCTTTTGCTGATTACTCAACTTTTTTCCCATGGTCACCTCCCCCTTGTGCCTCCTCGCCTGGAGGTTTGAATGGGGGACTAGTCTGGCCAATGGAGAGTCTGTACAGCACAGACTCAATGAATCACATGCCTCATTGACGGACGTTATGAATCTTTAAGCAGTGGTTTACATTGCCTTCAGTATCCTCATGTTGTTGATCATTTATCCTCACGTTGTTGATCATTGCCAATTCTTCCTCATTTAGGACCAGTTTCAGGCCTCAATGGAAAGAGAGTGCCGTGAACCTCTGTTGGCCCCTCCGCCCCCTTTGGAAAGGCTGTTGGCTGAAAGAGGGTGACACCTGATGCTGGAAGTCTTCAGACACCAATGCTGATTATTCGTATTCAAAATTCAAGTGATGGTGAGGTTCAAACCCGGGATTGAGGACTTTCCTGATTACGAAAAAAGACGCTACCCATGGGTGACTGGCCCCAAAGAGCAGGGTGTGACTCCCTGAGATATCCAGTCAAGCAGGAGCTATGAGCACTGGGGCTACTCATGCACACTGGGGGCAAACAAGAAGAGAATACTCCAGCCAGCACAGTATCATTGTCACACTCAAGGCTGTGCCTTACAATCACATTTCCTTCTCATCTCTGTTCAGCTATCGCCCCGAATTTTTTTCGTGCATTCCCTTTTACAAAGCAGACAGGAAATCTCTGCCCCCCCCTGTCGTGTTTGAAGTTCCCTATGGCGTTACCAGAGGTGGTCCACGGAATCCTATGAGGTTTTCCGCTACTGGGATACAGCAGATTATATTCGCTGTCCACCTACAGGTGTACGACATATCTCCCACAACGTCAGTATTGATGTGACGTTTCCATCCAGCTATCATTTGTTGCCTCTGTCTCTCGGATACATATGCTCCATACAAGTCTATTTTGTTTCCTTTCCAATTTAAAAAAAAAAATCCATATTCAATAGACTACAGGTTACTTCACAAGTTGTAAACATTGTCCATCAGATAAAATTGCATACACTGCGTAACCCATATTTTTTCTTTTAATGGTGGCCTCTACTGCAAACTGCTCAACACGAAAATTGTTGTTTAAGAAACACATCACCACTGCTGTCTTTTCAATGAATCGAATTGTGGAGACATTACATGCATATATACAGTTCTATTTGCTTTACTCAAATGCAGATTTTGAATATACTCTTGATAACTTTTATACCATAGCTCTTGTAATTCTTGTCCATCTTCTTCATTCCCTTGGGCTTCACATCAAACAGCGCCTGCATATCCATGACCATATAGTTTCAACAGTAAGTTGATACCCCAACTTATCAGTTTGTTTCTCTATCGCTGGATCTCTCTCTCTCTCTCTCTCTCTCTCTCTTCCTCCAGTGATATAATTCAGCATCCATATATCAGTTTTCAAATTACCTCACAACCAAAAGTAGCAGCCAGTTGACTGTAACTGCTTCTAAATTCTGTCTGATAGTTGTTCTGTCAGGGCAGCAAAATTGTTGGCCCTTATGTTGGGATTTGGTTTGTGCTTCATTTTGAACAATTTGTTGTTTTGCATCTTAAGCTACGCCAGTGGGGAATATAGCAGAAGTAGTGCAGAAAAAGACCAGTTAATTGGTGGTACAGTCAGGTTAAGTGAGGGGCTGGTGTTGTTGGCACTGAGTGTTTTGTTGCCCCGGTGGACAGTCCTTCAGCTGTATCGCCTGCAGTGAGCCCCTGTGTGAACACGCCCACCCACACAGTGTTTCTCTGTGCAGCTCGCCGACTGCCACAGGGGGTGGGTCCACCCCCAACTCTGACCGTCAACCCCACAGCGGCCACAGCCGGACTCCTGCTGCAGCTGCGCCTCCCACATCTGCCCGACACACCCCTCCACCTGATGACGCAGCCGTCTCTCGCTTCCGGTGAGTTGTGTTGCCACACGTGCCCAAGTCTTACCCTCACAGTACTGCTTATTTTGGCATGATCCAGCCGATATAGTAAATAAAATAAAATACAGATTCCTTCAGTTTTTGGATAGAGGTTACAGTTGCCATTAAACATTACTCCTTTCTCACTTTTTTGGCTATGATATTTTGAAGATTGAGCACATATGCAGAAGATTTCTCGTTCTCTGTATTTGCAGTGAGAATTACATTCAGTTCAGTCGCTCAACTGTAGTTACATAGGAAGTGTCCCATTCAAATCATACCCATTCCCAAAGATCCTTTATATATTGATGTGTTGAATCTGATTTTGTTTTTAGTGACGATTGTGTGTCTTACAAATTGATTCGGAATTAAATGGGTGTGGAAACAAGATTTTTCACACAATTCCTCTCAACAAAACCTATATGAATGGTTGTAGATATAAGTTGTTGAAGACACTGAGTAAGAAATGGCGAAAATAAGGTAAACAGAAATACAAGTAATAATGACAAAAAGTTAATATTTAGTACAGTAACGAGGATACAGATTGTTTTGGGTATGTCTTAAAATGTAATTCGAATATTCCTTAAATGGTTCCCTGGTCAGTTACATCTGTAGTGACTATTGGAAATTTGTGCCGCACTGTAACAGGAACCCAGATTTGCTGCTTATTGCAGGCAGTCTCCTTGAGCAGTCGGTTGCCTGAGCACACCTCCACTTCTGACTCAGCTTCTCATCGAAACTTGCACTAGAGTTTATCCCGGGGGACTTGTCGGAAGAGCAGCAAAAGGGAAATAGAATCGGTGGATGTTATCCTACTTCAGAGGATGTACATGAGAACCTCTGGTGGTAGTGTTTGCAAACCATGGGTAAAAAACGTCATCTGCAATGGTAATTCCATCTACGCCAGCAAACGCACTCAGCTGGTCTAATGGTTGAGGTATCTGCTCTCGAGAAGTGAGAAATGCAGTGGGTGTGGCTGAGTGGAGATGCGTACAGCACTGTATGGCTCGTCACTCGTAAACAAACTCCTGTACTCGATGGATGATGGTCACCAGGTGTGATGAGTAGTGGTTTTGATTCACCGAGGAGAAGTTTTGCATAATTCCATGGTATAGTTAACTTTTATTTTTATATATAACCAACAGCAGAGTTTCCACAATGATGATGGTGCCACTACAGCGGAGTTACTAAATACAGTTTTCCTTAATTCCTTCAGGAAAAAAGACAAAGTAACTATTCAAGAATTCGAAACCAGAACAGCTGTTAGCGTGAGTGACATAAAAGTATATATTTTAGGTGTTGTGAAACAACTCAAATCACTTAAGAAAGGCAAGTCTTCTGGTCCAGATGGAATACGAATCAGGTTCCTTTCAGAGTATGCAGACACAATAGTGCCTTTCTTAGCAATCATATACAACCGTTCACTTGGCGAAAGGTCTGTTCCTAAAGACCGGAAAGTAGCACAGGTCACACCAATACTCGAGAAAGGAAATAGGAGTAACCTATTGAACTACAGAGACATATTACTGACCTCAATTTGCAGTAGGATTTTGGAGAATATACTGTACTCGAACATTATGACTCACCTCGAAGAAAATGACTTATCGATACATAACCAACACGGATTCAGAAAATATCGTTCTTGTGCAACACAGCCACCATCTAACCGTCTAGTATTGCCCTGCTACGAAATATCATAGATCCAGGGTTGATGCGCAGATCAGGTTGACTTGTAGTGGGGAGGGGGGCGGTGTAGTGGGGACGGGGGGGGGGGGTGTGATCTGTGTTCACATTTAGTGACTTTGCTGTTTCCTCTTTGTTCACCGCTGTCATGTCAAATGAAAGAGAGTGGTTTCTGTGGCTGGGAGATATCAAGTGAATTAAAATACATTCACACAATTACGGAAGATTAAAATACGTCATTAGTTCCAGATTTTAATACAATTTCCTCCTATCTGACAGTCGAGCATTAATTATCTTGCAGAACAATGAAGTTACTTTTGTCGCTTTGCTGAAGTAATTCGGCTTTTATTGATCTTTTCCGCTGAGGCAGCCAGTTTGTTTGAAACAAAGTGTTCAATTCCACACTATTGGCTAGTTTCAACTGTTCGCTGCATTTCAAGGGCACGTTTCCGTCTTCTACAGGGTGTATACGACCCGGGACAACCGGGAGATCTGGGAAAAACCCGGGAACTTTTTCATCCGGGAGAAAACCAGGAAAAACCCGGGAATTTTTTAGAATTCTGGGAATTTTTCATTGTTTTAGTTTTCAGTTAAATTTTTGTAATTTTGACTGGCAAGAACTGTTACTCTAACAAATGATATTACTGTATCCCGCAACTGCAGAATAATACTGCAACAATGAAACTTAACGAGAGAAAAAAAAACCAAAATAACTTAAAATGCAAACGAAATGCGCCATATACGACGACGACACAGAGTCCTCATGCAAGCGTCTGCCAACAGCAAAATGTGTCAAAGGCTTTAGGAAGACTGTGCAATACTTCATAACAACAAATTCCTTCCGATGACCGTGAAGTCACAACTGTCTACATTACATTCGTGTTAGCAGTTACGAGCGAGCTCATGCGCGTGCGCAGCTGAGTCCTGTTTGAGATGTATATTCTCCCGCTTCTGGCTACAGGAATGTGGCTCTCCGCTGTGCAAGCAGTCGTAGCAAACAGCTAGATGGTACCGGGAAAAGGGGGCGCCAAATTCATACTCTCAAGGAAAAAAACTTGTTTCACAAAGCGCCTAGCATCCAGCGCACGTTGATCTATCAATCATTTATATGATTTTGAAACGCATCCTTGTTGGTTTCTGAACCCATTTTAAGTTCATTTCTGAATGCATCGTAAGTTGATTTTTGAATGCGTGCATAGTGTACGTGATGTCTTTGTCAGGAGAATCCTAATCGCATCTAGAAATTAATCTTTCTGCAGACAAAAGGGGATGGGGCCGTACGAGCTGAGCGGAGTAAAGCCGAACGGATAAATGCCAGTCGCTGTCTGATTGTGGTTGATTGGGTTTTCGAATGTTCAGCTTTCTTATAATTCGTAGCGAAATCCATAGATTCAGTCTACGAGAATGGAAATAAACGACTGCAGGAATAACAAGTGGGTAAGATTACGTATTATCTTCTCGTTGTATCCAAGAAAATGAAATTTTGACAGAAACTTTCTGCCCAGATTGCTACACTAGTAAGGACCAGTTGTACAGCCCCTGGCTAGCAGCCGCTTAAGTTCTGATTCGGAAGTAACGCAGAAAACGTTTTGTACGAGTTTGTAACAACGCCTAATGGCAGAACAATCGCGGGGTAACTAAACCGGTGATTCTGGCAGGGTTACTGAAGTTAATCGGCGAACAAATTTTGACAGTGGCAGGAATGTCCACAGAATTGGTGATGACAAGATTGTTAGAATGAGGAAGCAGAATAAACGGGGACATCACACAAATTATGGAAGGACGAGACTATTCCAAATTTATATAAGAATTTTGTAATACTACTTTCCGATCTCATGCTTGAGAAACTGGTGCTAATGAATGAAATGTGAAACTATTTCCTAACATAAAGCTTTTTGCTTGTTGTAGGCCTAATAGGCATTTCATATTGGTACTTAGTGAATTATATTCTATCGTGTTTTAAAAATGCCCATTTGTGTCAAAACAGTCTCGCTAATTTGGTGTGTGTTACAAAATTTGCTAGAATATTAGAAAGGCCTGTTTTGTTTTATTTAGCATCCAGTGACAAAACAGACGTAATCAGATCCAGAAACCACACCAGTCTTGGGTATTATTTGTATTAACAGCTTTTTCAGTATTAGATAACGAAATTTCGATTTTTCATGCAGCAAAAAGTTCGACGAACTTTGGTGAGGTAATAGATTCTTGTGCAGAAAGCAAAGCACGCCATTTAAAGCTGTAGCAAGATTAGAGAGAAAAAATGCTAGGAGGTAAGTATTGAAATGTGTACTTTCTTGCTTGTCTCTTGTCTATATTGGTTTTATGCATCCTATATTTTACTTTTGTCACACAAAACAGGAAGTTATTAGCTATTAGGCAATAAAGAGTCCAAATTTTCTGAAGAGTTCATGTTCTCCCAATTACAAATATTCCCATCCGCTATTAATGGCGAGTTTTTTTAAAAAAATAAAGAGGGGCAGGCTGTCAGACTGGCTGACTGGGAGCAGGAGAGGCAGCACAGGACATTTCTATTTCCACAGTCCTGAATATAGTTTGTCATCGCTTACAAAATATACCCGTTTCAATTCCACAGAGTGAAATACAGTGACGTGCGATAGGAGAATGCTGTATGAAGAGGCGTGGCACTGCGGTTCGGCACACTTCAGACCATATAACATGTCTTATATTTTCTCGAACACGTATGTTTTTGTTTCAAATTTTTCAGAATGATGTGTTTTACAAGATGCCCTAGGGTACGTTCGAAAATTCGATTTTTTTAGTGTTGACCGGTTCGCAAATATCGTAGATGCGAGGCTGATGCGCAGAGAAGTCTGAACTATAGTGGGCAGTCTCCACGTGGCCCGTGTTAACGTTCAGTGATTTACTCTCGCGTCACATGAAAGCAAAGCGGATATCTTTGGCCGGGAGGTATCAAGTGAATTAAAATACATTCACATAATTACCGAAGGCTGATATACATTATTAGTTTCAGATTTTGTTTCCACGTTTCTGACAGTCAAGCACCAATCGCCTTGCAGAACAATGAAGTTATTTTTGTCTCTTTGCTAAAGAAATTTGGCTTTCATTAACCTTTTCCGCAGAGGCATCCAATGTATTTGAAACGAAATGTTTAATTCCACAGTACTGGCTAGTTTCAACTGTTCGCTGCATTTCATGTGCAAGTTTTCATCTTCTAGCACGTACGGCATTATGCCATACTAATGAACCAAACGTGAGATACTGCAGTACTGGTACTCCAAGAAAATTTACATCTGAATCTGGACATACGAATGTGCGCTTTAAGTTGCAGTTTAAATGTGCACATTTTAGTATGGTTCACGAAATTCTGATCTCTTGGAGTACCCTGTGACGTCTTACTGCTTTTACAACATAATGTAAGATCTTTCAATGTTTTACACGTACGTACATACGGGCTTCCTACGTCATGTTAGCTGCGCAAGCTCGGGGCGCCTGTTACGTGGCGCTCTCCGGCAGCTGCTGGAACCAACCTGTTTCCAGCAGGTCGTGGAAAAATATTGCTAATGTTGGTTTGAAAAGCGTTAATTTCAAAGTAAATATCTTTTAACGTAAGTTGGACTATGCGCGAGGATGTACCATGAAATTCTTAAATCACAGAGTGTTTGACTCCATTTAAAAATCAACTCTTTGATGAAAAGCCATTTAGAAGAATTTCGAACCCTGAAGATCAGACATTTATGTCGTTATTAAACATTTTCCTGCCACATTTGTGTGATGTATCGTAAAGTGTAACATGCGCAAAAATCAACATTATATCGAAAGACTAGCTTCTCTTGCAGCTTATTAACCTTTGTGACCAATATTATATGTGGAAGCTTTGCTTTTCTTGTAGCAACACTATGTATATTAATGTAAGCCATTAACTCGTGTGTTACCGCTGCTTAGCAGGGATGTTGCTATTGGCTGACTACATCACGCGCCCTATGCCCTGAATACTCGCTGTCATGAGCTGGCGAGATCACGTGACATGAGCTGTGACTGCCTTACAAAAGCGCATCGCAATCTCGATTTCTGTGATTCGGAAAGTAACATGCGGTGTTTGGTGGAATTCCATTGTGTGCTGTCGTAATACGAAAATAAGCAACGTACATGTTGCTGCACATCAAAGATATTTCCAAAATGTGACTTTTTCCCTGGGTTTCGTTTTCTAAAGTGCCGGGAAATTCTACGCCCATGTCCAAAACCATAACCATTCAAAGGATTGATAATTTCTTGCACTTCTGACGGAAAATATACTGTCACTTAAGACGGAAAAAGTGTTTTCACGCGGGAGAAAGTGTATTTTTAAGCGGGAAATCCGGGAAAAATCCGGGAATTTTTTTCCTTGTCCACGTATACATGCAGTATTAATCAAATTTGATACGTATGAAGTATCGTCTCTGTTGTGCGACTGGATTCTTGATTGCCTCGCAGAGGTGTCACAGTTCATTCTGATAGACGGCAAATCATCGAGTAGAATAGAAGTCATATACGACGTTCCGCAAGGTAGTGTCATAGGCCCTCTGCTGTTCCTGATTTACATAAATGACGGCAAATCATCGAGTAGAATAGAAGTCATATACGACGTTCCGCAAGGTAGTGTCATAGGCCCTCTGCTGTTCCTGATTTACATAAATGATCTAGGTGATAATCTGAGCTGTCCCCTTAGATTGTTTGCAGATGATGCTGTAATTTACCGTCTAGTAAAATCATCAGACAATCAATTCCAATTACAAAATGATCTAGAGAGAATTTCTTTATGATGCGGGAAGTAGCAGTTGACACCAAACAAAGAAAAGTGCGAGGTCATCGACAAGCGTACTAAGAGAAATCCGCTAAATTTTGGGTATACGATAAATCGCACAAATTTAAGGACTGTGAATTCGACTAAATACCTAGGGATTACAATTACGAGCAACTTAAATTGGAATGACCACATAGATAATGTTGTGGGAAAGGCGAAACAAAGACTGCGCTTTGTTGGTGGAAACTTGGAAGATGCGACAAACCTACCAAAGAGAGCCTACATTACACTTGTACGTCCTCTGCTGGAATATTGCTGCACGGTGTGGGATCCTTACCAGGTACGATTGGCGGAGGACAGCTAAAAAGTGCAAAGAAGGGCAGTTCGTTTCGCGTTATCGCGCAATATGGGTGAGAGTGTCACTGATATGATGCGCGAGTTGGTGTGGCAGTCGCTGTAACAAAGGCTGTCCTCTTTGCGGCGAGATCTGTTTACGAAATTTCAGTTGCCAGCTTTCTCTTCCGATGGAAAATATTTTGTTGACATCCACCTATGTAGGGCGAAATGATAAACATAATAAAATAAGAGAAATCAGAGCTCCAATGGAAAGATTGAGGTGTTCCTTTTTCCTACGCGCCATTTGAGAGTGGAATGGTAGAGAAATGGTATGAAACAGGTTCATCGAACCCTCTGCCAGGCACTTCAGTGTGAATTGCAGAGTAAACATGTAGCTGTAGATGTTGATTCCCTCCTGTATAGAGAGTCAAGTACTTTCTGCTTTGATTGACCAAGATAATCAGCTGCAGATTTGATCGACTTTGGAATCCACTGAACATTTAAAACCCTCCTGCACCTCGGGCAGGCAACAGAAGCTCACCCATTTCCACTCGCAGTCATGGAAGACAGAGAGAATTAGTGTTGAAATTATATCAGGGGCAGGCAACAAACAGAAATTTTTCGATTTTCGTGCATACAAATCATGCGGGTAATAACGCGTAATTTAGCACAGGAAGTACATACCTACAAGTAAAAAAATTTTAAAAACGCTACGTATAAGATGACAAACACCTACATGTGCCACATGCACACTGAAAACATCGACAGTGTCGAATTGTATACTTAGTGTCCAGGATAATAGTATTAATAATGCAGCACATGCTGATATCAAAATCCGTATGCTCCGTAGAGAATGTGAAACAAAGCAGAAAAAAATAGAACGCCAAGATGACATGCAAGACTTGGAAAGGTAAGAAGTGGGGAGATGTTTGGGATGCAAAAACGCCGGCCGCGGTGGCCGTGCGGTTCTAGGCGCTACAGTCTGGAGCCGAGCGACTGCTACGGTCGCAGGTTCGAATCCTGCCTCGGGCATGGATGTGTGTGATGTCCTTAGGTTAGTTAGGTATACTTAGTTGTAAGTTCTAGGCGACTGATGACCTCAGAAGTTAAGTCCCATAGTGCTCAGAGCCATTTTGTGATGCAGCGTCAAGGGTAACAGCAGCCATGTCTCCGAGCTGATAGTCCGTGCTGCTGGAAACGTCGTCGAACTGTTCGTGCAGATGGTCGTTCTCTTGCAAACGTCCCCATCTGTTGACGCAGGGATCGAGACGTGGCTGCACGATCCCTTACAGCCATGCGGATAAGATGGCTGTCACCTCGACTGCTAGTGATAAGAGGTCGTTGGGATCCACCACGGCGTTCCGTATTACCCTCCTGAACCCACCGATTCCATATTCTGCTAACAGTCAATGGATCTCGACCAACGCGAGCATCAATGTCGCGATACGATAAACCGCAATCGCGATAGGCTGCAATCCGACCTTTATCAAAGTTGAAAACGTGATGGTACGCATTTCTCCTCCTTAGACGAGGCATCACAACAACGTTTCACCAGGCAACGCCAGTCTACTGCTGTTTGTGTATGAGAAATCGGTTGGAAACTTTCCTCATGTCAGCACGTTGTAGGTGTCTCCACCGGCGCCAACCTTGTGTCAATGCTCTGAAAAGCTAATCATTTGCATGTCACAGCATCTTCTTCCTGTCGGTTAAATGTCGCGTCTGTAGCACTTCATCTTCGTGGTTTAGCAATTTTAATGGCCAGTGGTGTATTATTCAGACAACATTCTGCATCACTAGAAATACGTCTTCTCGCCACGGCAACTAAAGACAGTCCTCCTAATTTAGATTTTTTCACAGTTTTCGGAAAATATTGAAGTTGCTTTTTTGAATTTGTACTGAGGCATAATTTTACTTTCACTGTGTAAAGGAGTGTTGTCGCTTTTTGAACTTTCATCAGGTCCAGTGTGTAATTTTGATTATGTGAGGCAAGTATATGTGACACCCATTGCCCCGGGGGGAGGGGCGGTTTGAATGGAATAAGACGATTTCAAATGTGAAGAAACAGGACAACTGTTGCGTTACACAATTTTTATCGGAACTAGTGTGCTCTTTCTTCACATCGACATTCTTCAAAAACAGACGTTGAAAATGAACAAAAATCTAAACGACAAAACTGGTCGCTGCAGTGGACTGAGGGAACTGCTGGCGTAATCGGCGCCCAGCGCTACCAACAGAAATGGCAATCGTTTAGATTCACGACCCAGTTCTGGCGCTACAGCTGCAGGGTCGATGGCGTTTGCTGAAATGAAAAAGCAGGGAAGTCGACGTGAAGTGTTGCGGACAAATCCGATACGTGACGATACCGAACGATGGACCCATGAGACACCTTTCAGTGTGCCACTTACATGCAGTTACCGCAGCTTGCACGGTGGTTGTCGGGAGGCGTGGACATCCGTCGTTTTCTTTTCAGTTCTTGCTCTGAGGGGGATAGCTTGTTGATGTACAGAGTATCCAATAATAAATCAATACTCCAACGAACAGCTCTAAAACCGGGAGTGTACTTACAACGTGCAACCCATATTTTTATAGGCAGGCACGTTGATGATTTTGCGCTGATATATCAATCCTTTTGTCGATACATGGGGAGCAGATAACGGTATTTTATTTTGTGTCGATACATCGGATACTGTACATTTTAAAAATATCAAGTCATAGGCAAGCTCTATCATTCCGCAATCGACGTCTGTTAAAACCTGTCGTGCGGCCATCAAGACGTCGGAAAGCCTTTCCCAGGAGCCACCTCAGTACAGGTGACAGCGGCGCCAACCCGCCGCCCTTTTATACCTTGTATACGCGATACTGCTGCCATCTGTATGTGTAGATATCGCTATCCCATGACCTTCTGTCAGCTCAGCCTCTCCCTGCCTGGAAGCACCCGGGTGGTTCTACAGCGCAAAAGACCTGCTGTCAATTAGAAATCAGAGACTACTCGAAATTGTACGTAGACGGAATAGATTTTAAATAAGCTAAACATTTATTCAAAACAACTGATGCCTTGTCATCCACAAACTAAATACTTTCCTTAGTGAAGTGTGTTTTTACATTTTAATTAACAATATAGTCAAATTGCACACCATCGACTGCTAGGCACATTTGGAATGGCTGTTTGAGAGAGGGAGATGAACTGGACAAGCTACATTGGATGATACGTCGTTGTGTGGTCTGGCGCGCATCATCTGACATACCTGGGGTTCATGACACTCTATCTTTTAGTGCTCCCCGTAGAAAGAAATCCATTTGAGTCAGATGAGTATTTGTACTAAAATTTGCTATGAGAACGGATTAAAATGCATCGTGGTTTTAGAAATATTATATACTGCTTTTGGTGAGTATACTAAGAGTGAAATAGGTGTTTACGACTGGTATAAACCTTTAGAAGAAGATGAGGATGACGAGAAGTTCATAATAGAAGACGAACTGAGAGTCAAACCAAACGATGCGTAAACTAACACTCAATCGTCTCGGTGACATATGGCCGAGACCAGTGAAATGTGAATGTTATGTGTCTGACGGTAATCTTCGGTTTTAACAGTACAGTGCACCACGACTCCTTGTCCCAAGATGAAACGGCCAGTAGGCAGATCTTCTCACCAGCTGAACCCCGATGGCTTGAAGCAACACGGAAAGGTGTCCGGCTTTGTGGCGGAACAGTTCACCGTCTCTGCACTGCGATAACGCACCTGCTCACAGTTCGTTGCGTGCTTGTGCATGTTTGGCTAGAAACAATACTGTAGTGATGTCTTTGGCCCCACGTTCGCTCCATGTGTGACATTTGTTCCCAAAAATAAAGACAAACCTTAAAGAGCTGTCTTTTACATAAGAGATGAGATTCAAACTGCACGTCTGAGAGAACTAAACGCTACTGTAAGGATTGTTCCAGAATCGTTTTAAGCATTGGAAGAACCACTGGAATATATGTATTATATGTAATGGGAAATATCTTGGTGAAGACGACATTGATGTAGACCAATAAATAAACCCAGTGTTGGATGCAACATTCACCGCTGTTGCTTCCACTATCATATTGTCCATTTTGGTGCCAATGTCACGACCCTGTCACCGTCTTCTAAGAGGAATGTCGTTGGTTCACCACCCAAGTTTCGTCGATAGAAAAGAGTTCTGTTAATTTCCTGACTTGTATCAAGTATTTGCATCGCCAGTCAGTAATGACTTCTCTCTGGAGGGATGTTTCCTTTACTTAGAGGTCTGTTGCAAGTAAATCGCATTTCATGCAGTGTCTTACGCTAAACAGCTTTCTTCCTAGGAAAATAATTTTTTTTGTTTTTACGGCAACAACTAATTTGTGTAATGTCAGCACTAGTTTTTAGCCATGCAAAAGTCCCTATGGTTGATCAAATTACCTATTTTGAGAAGCTGCTTGCAATGATGGATTTATACTCCAAATTTCGTAGTGCACTTTCTTGGCGGTTCTGGCAAACCGCGTGGTTTATTTTCGGTCGCCTTTGTGATGCGTCCAATAGCGGTAAGGCTGACTTTTGTGTAAACTACAATGCTTTTTCTTTTTGAGACTGGCAACATTAGCCCCCAGTTCTCTCTGTGCCGACTCTTTAATACAATCCGTGATTGCAATAGAGGTGGCTGAGCCATTTTTACCCCAAAGATTGCAATTCTTTGCATTGTGCAGATTTTCCTGTGATGTGGTGCGCTTGTCAATCATCTCTGAATAACATATTCGTACATGTCCACAGAGCATTTCACACGGTGGATTACTGTTGACCGTTGAAGGAGATAGAAATGTATGGAATAGGTTCCCATGTATGTGAGTGGACCTCAGCTCTTAAGTGACAGAACCCAGTATGTTGTCCTCAGTGGCGAGTGTTCGCCAGAGGCAGGAGTTCTCCAGAAAAGGGTGATGGGACCGCTGTTGCTGTCCGTAAATGGTCTGGTGGACAGGTATCTGCAGCTGTTTGCTGATTGTCCCCTAGTGTACAGTAAGATGTCGTCGTGAGTGAGTGTAGGAGGACACAAGGCGAGTTGGACAAAATTTCTAGAATGGCAGCCATCTGTAAATGTAGAGAAACGTAAGTTGATGCAGGTGAGTAGGAAAAACACACGTAGTGTTGATGTGTTCCGCTAGACACAGAGGCGTCGCTTAAACGTCTGAGCGAAAGTTCGCAAAGTGATACGAAATGGAACGAGGTTGAGAGGACTGCGGTAGGGAAGGCGGGAGGTCAACTTTAGTTTGTTGGGAGAATTTTAGGAATGTGTGGTTGGCCTGTAGATGAGGCTGCATGTAGGCCGCTGGTGCGACCTATTCTCGAGTACTGCTAGAGTGTTTGGTGTTCGCAACAGGTATAATTAAAGGAAGACAGCTAAAGGACTGAGAGCTGAGCTGATATTTTTGCTACCGGTAGTTTCGAGTGACGCAGAGGTATTGTGCAGAAGCTTCAGGAACTCGAATCGGAATCACTGGAGGGGAGGCGAAGTTCTTTTCGAGGAATTCTGTTGAGAAAATTTAGAGAACCGTCTTTCGAGGCTGACTGCAGAACAATTCTAGTTCCGGCAATGTACACTTGATACAAGGCGTGTGAAGATAGGGTGAGAGGCATTGTCGCTCGTACAGAGGCATACAGGCAGTCGTTTCTCCCTCGCTATATTTGGGAGCGGAACGGAAAAAGCAGATGATTGCAGTCATTTGAGAACTTTTTATATGTACCAGTTACTACTATTGTTTCATATGGTTGCTGCTCCACCTACATTGATTATTTTGTACTGAATGCAGCAGTTTTATTACGTCTGTAGTTTCTAGTTGGTATTTCACTTGTCTTTGGAGCTTCTTACTGGCTCTCTCGCTTGGGATCAGCCTTTAACTTGCATCAGCTGTGGGGAGAGGTTCCCGCGACATTGGTTAAAGTTCAGCAATGCCAGATCTATACCAGTATTTCGATATTTGTAAGTGAACATGCGATAATGAATCAACACTCTGTTTGTATTTCTTACAGGCACCTGATTTCTTTCTGGCATGATCTAATTTATGCATTGCATTAGATACAGGAAATACAGTACTTTTTTGAGACTGGTCTAAAGTTACGGCTTAAGTGTTTGTACTACTACTGAAAGAGAAATTTTACTCGGAAGCAGCGTAGCTGGTGTACACTTGAAGTTTACTTAGACCTTTTTAAGTATAAATGTAAAGTTTTACGCCTTCTGTAGTGGTGTGTAACTTATTTTGTAACCAGAATTTTCAGAAAATGCAAAAAGTTACACAAAGTTAACATGACTGAGTATAGTAGTTGTGCAGGATGCCGCCTGCCACAGACCATATGGTGGGTTGCAAAGTTTGTAAGTAGATGGAAATGAATGTTCCAGTGGATGTATCTCTTGTTGCATGCATGATTATATGAGCACATGTGACGATTATTATGCAGCGGGTAGTGTGTGTGTGTGTGTGTGTGTGTGTGTGTGTGTGTGTGTGTGTGTGTGTGTGTGTGTGTGTGTCAGGGAGAGTCGACCTGGTGCCCTTGTTGTATTTAAAATATGTCGACCGACTTATTGTGTATGAAGCAGTGACTTTTATATCTTTTGTTGGTATGTCAGGAAATTTCCATTTTACGGGTCTGAATCACTTAGCTGTCTGGTGAGGAAATTGTATTTCAGTACTTACAGATACGTTTAGTTTCTAGTGTTTTCTTCCTAAGTGACAGAAGGAATTGGTACCCAGAGAAGGTACTTTTAGGGGTGTGTTTGAATGTAGATGAAGGATTGGGTGGCAACTGCATGCCGAGGTGAAAGGAGGCGGATCTGTGGAGTGAATTATGAGGAAAACCAAATGAATTTGTTAGGAGATGGAGTGCACCTATTTTTAATAGATGGCTGAAGTTTTTGATTATGGGCTAGTGCTGTGGATCTGTCTGTAATACGCTGGTTAACCCGTATCGCAGAAGCGAGATTTCTAGATTTGTGATTTGTTGCTCGGAAGAAGTGTATTCAGAATTGTTGGCAGTTTTGCGGCTGTGACAGTTTCTTTCATTTGGTGTGTGTGTCTCGATAGTAGAGAGTAAGTGTGTCGATGTTTTGTGCAGGAGCCTTTCTGATGCAGAGCGAGGCAGGAGGCTGATAGAGGCGGCTGCGGATGGGGCGGTGGAGGAGGTGCGGACGTTGCTCGCGGCTGGGGCGGACGTGGGGGCGAGGGGCGGGGGCGGGTGGACCGCCCTGCACTGGGCTGCACGGAGAGGCGACGCGGCTGTGGTGCGGCTGCTGCTCTCTGCGGCGTCCGATCCCAACTCCAGTGATCACAGGGGGTGGACGCCGCTGCACATGGCGGCACACGATGGCAACACAGAAGCGGCGGCCGCGTTGCTGCAGGCCGGAGCCGACAGGGGGGTGAGGGCTACTGACGGGAAGATCCCCCTGGACTACGCCAGGCGGTACAACCATCAGGAGATCGTCAGGATGCTAACACATAGTTAATACACGCCAGTAGAGGAAGTGGCATCCTGCACTTCATTCTACATGATATTAAAATAAAAAATTGAAAAAAAAGATCGCTTTCTCTATTCATTTCTACCTTTTGCAGTCCACACAATTACTCCAGTAACACCACAACTACTGCAACAACAGGAGATATCTGTAAACCAACGTGACAAACCTTCCTTTTCAGAATTCACTCTGTAAAACATTTCACAAGCAATTTCTGCAAAAGCTCAGCAACAATTGCAAAATACTCCATCATTCATAAACTCCACTTCTCTCTCCCTCTCTTGTGTTTCTCGTCCCACATACAGTGTTCAAACAGCTTACAAGAATACAGCCGACGTCTTTCACAACCGCCTGTATTTCGAAACGTAAACACCCAATCTCTTCCAAGACACAAATGCGAGAATACCGGTTGTTGTGCGTTAATGTTAGTTCGTTGCACCAGTCCACTACATTACCTAATTACTGGAAACTACTTGCTAGCAGTGTCTATGCTGCTACATTACATCACTGCAAACTGCACCATTCTCATATTACTGGCATATAAGCTGTTCACTTAGAATGTATCTTCAGATTTCACACTGAATTCACTTCTGTGCGTGTACCACATAAGTACTTTTCATGTTTAACTGTAATGTCACATTGGTAGCAGTGCTCACACCACATCATGCTCACACCATCTGCAGCCCTCTTGCCACCTCACCTTCAAATAAAGAGAATTGAAGAACCACCGAAAATCATTAGACTCCTAAACACCTCCCTTGCTGCTCTTACAGAACAAACTACCATCTCTCAAGGAATTACACTCAATCACGTGAGACATGCAGTCATCACTGGAATTATTCGGCAGTTCCCAAAGTACACTTTTGCGTCTCTGTACACGCTTTCTAAGCAGACCTGTCTGCTGTGATACAATTAGACTTGGCGTCCCCGTGCGTGCATGTGTGACCAAAGCGGCAGACTGCATTCTGAACAAGAGCTTCTGTGGCCCTCATGTGGCGGCGTTACACACGGAAGCTCCTCAACATTCTCTGTGAGGAAGCAGCGGCGCCAGGAGACAGTATTGACTTGGTGAGTGACCTCCACGGCATTGATGAATACTTCAGGCTCTGCCAGTTGATCCTCAACATAAATAAATGTAATACACTCTGCATACACAGGAAAAGAAATCCACTACTGTACAATTACACTGATGATCACAAATTGCTGGAAACAGTAAGTCACCTACCGTAAAATATCTAGCAGTAACTATCCACAGCCACCTTGCGTGCAATGACCAAAAATACCAATTGCTAAGAAACTGCGGCAGATCTTTACTCAGCGATTCCATAATCACATGTTTTGTGCTCCTAAATCCAAATTTCGTGCTTCCTGCCCTGTAGTATGTCGACTTCACAACGAAAGCCTCAAAATTTTCCGACTTTTCTCAGATTTTCATTTATTTCACAAAGACTACGTGTTTCTCAAAGTTGAAAACTCAACACAAAATTAAATTGGACAAACTCTTCTACAACATGCGGCAATCAGCAGTGATTTTCTGACAACGAGTGGTGACCGCGCTAGGGCGTCCTAAAAAAACGCTGACTCCCCAAAATTCGGATCGCGCCTAACGCCATTCACCTGTTGCACTATGCTATTACGGCACTTTCGAACGGTATGGCACGCTTCAGTAGACGGAGAACAGCCCAGAACTCCATCTGTGTTCTTCGCATCGTCAAACACAATAGCACTCACGGCAGACATCTGCTGTCCAAACAGACGTCATATATTTTGAAACGTGTTCGCATTTATTTAAACTAGTGCTTGTAAGTGTGTGGTTGGTATCTGAGAAATTGCTAAAATTTATTTTGTTACCGAAATACGTAAATCTCAGTCCAGTGCGACAGAAATGTGTAAAAATTAAATTTTGAACGGAAGTATGCGAAGCACATGCTACACGATGCGAAATCCAGGCTAGCTCGTACAGTGACCAATTCGCCTGCGAGAGCGCAGGTGGTTTTCAGTGTAATTTATACATACCATTTGTTTGCAAAACAGATAACTGAAATTAAAATATTGGTCCTGAATACTGTGAATCCTTGTCTTCAAACTTGTAAACAATAACTGCACCAGATCTGCTGTCGTGTCTATTGTGCAAATGAAGATAAAATGTAACGCATCCCGCATTGTGTTAAAACTGCTCCAAAATTCACAAGATAACGCCTTTCTGAAATAATTTAGGGATTCGGAAAGTCTGAAATGATAATTTCACAGATACATTCTGGTGTGAGGCGGAGGACAGTTTGAGTACCACAGCTGTGCCGGCCTTTTCCTGTTGCAGTCGCGATGCTAGAAATATCTTTGAACTAGTCGTCTATTAAGAGCTCTGAATGGAAAGTAAGAAACCCGGAGAACATCTGGGATGCATTTCCTCGCCATGTTACAGGTTTAGGTGGAACCTTTAACCTGCCACCTCTGCAGTGGGCGACATAGGTGGCTGAGAGCGACGGCAGGGCCAGGGAATCGTGAGAAACTGATCCAAGTGCTTTACTCAAAAACTACCTCGGGCCATTAATCTGAGAAACGAGTCGTGAAGACAGCATCTTAGACTTGCAAGTGACAAATAGACCCGAACTTTTCGCATCTGTTAGGGTAGAACGGGGAATCAGCTATGACAATACCGTTACAGTGTTACCGAATACGACCGTAACCATAAATAGAAAATAAGTTGGGAATATTATTGTGCTTAGCAAGAGCGACGAGAAACAGGCTTCAGGTTACCTTTCCTTTCCTCTGCAGCAGCAACAGCGCGGGTATCAGTGGAAGAAGTTGAAGAGCATCGTGAAATACGCTTCAGACAGGTGTGTACCGACCAAATGCGTTTCAAGCCCAGTTTCACAGCGATGAGTTTACAGCACTTGTTTTCGTTTAAGTGCGCGTCTGCGCACGCCAGATCACGAGACAACAAAGAAATTTCCGAGATCCGAATTTCATCGATAAAAATGACGCCAAAGAAACAGTTGTTTCTGGAAAGAGCACCATATCTGTAACATGTTGCATTACTCTCTACGTAACGAAAGCCTGTGTAAACATTCGGCCTTGTCTGTAAGGCAGAAACGCTTACGACACTGTTATTCACGTGCAAACAGCAACAGGTGGCGTCAGACAGCCCGCGCAGTCGCCGAGGGGAAACTCGCAGGTGGGGGCGCGACGCAGAATGCGGGCAGCGAATCCGGCAGAGGGCCGCGCATGCGCAGAAGCAGCGGCGGGGCGGGAGCAGGCGGTAGGGGCGGTCCGACCACGGCGGCGGAGAAAAGACCGGCCACACGACAGGGGGGGCCGAAACTAAATCAGGACGATCACTTCCGACATAAAATCTGTAATACTGTTTAGCGATTACTGCTCCAGTTGTACTCAACAATTTCAAAGTCGGTGATGATCGCAGACACCGGTGTCCGGCTGCCATTTAATGTCCCAGTATTACAAAGATATTTTCTCTCGCCCTCCCAGCAGTTTCGTAGTTATGTCACAGCACGCTACATCTGTCTAATGGCAATCCACTATGTACTAACACTAAACATTATTTCGATAACAACCTCTGTTAAAATTAGTGCTCTGGATGATTTAATACATGTAATGTTTTATTTTTGCAGCAAGTCTCTCAATGACATCAGCTGACTTTCAAGCTGTCATTACTATCCATGCAGAAGTAAACAGCGCAACGGCAGTTCTTTTAAGGGATGGGTTTACACCTGAAAACGTCCAACTTTATCCCAGCAGACGTGCAATTCCATGTTCTGTCGCTGAGACATTCCGCTTAAATATTTACGCGCCATCCGGGACTGACGTTACACATGCACGGTCGGACTATTTTTTAATCAGGATGTCCCATGTCTTTTGGTAAATGTGTGTATGCGAAGCACACGCTACACGATGCGAATTAGAGGCTAGTCAGTACGTCAAACAATTCGCCTGCGAGAGAGCAGGCTGATTTGAATCTAATTTGTATATGTCATTTGTCTGCAAAACAAATTACTCTGATTAAAATGTTGGCCCTGAATATTGTTCATCTTCATGTTTAGACTTCATTTACCTGTTTGAAACATCTAAAATGATATATTTTCACGGATACATTGTGACAGTCACTGTACCTTCCGGTGGAATGAACATTGATGGTAATTAAATTTGTTTGGCCTAGCTGTCCGAACGGAACGCTCCTCTGTTCTGGAACCAGTTACTATTAAGAGAGTGACGGAACTGTCAAAAACGTACGGCACAGGTCCAGCGCGACAGCCGTCTGGAGGCAGAAAGGGTGCCAGCATCACAGAACCAGCAGAGGGATTCGATACGCCCGCGCATGCGCAGAAGTACGCCTTCTGCTTCTCGCTCGGGTGGCCACCGGCCAAGTGGAGAGCTTCGTAATGCAGATTTTGCGCCTTTTGCGGTGAGTAACTCTTCACGAACACAGTAACTAAAGGATGTAGAAAAAGAACCGGGAGGACGCATTGTGACAGGCGTTGCGAATGTGGTCACCTCTCTAAACCTCTGCACTCCCGCGTCAAACAAGAGAGGTGCTGGGGAAAGATTTTTCAGCCATCGAGTCCCGTATTTTCTGAGACAGGCAAAAGGCGGCTTCGTCAGCGCAGGACATTTTAATTGTATTTTAAGGGAGACAGACTCAGAAGGCGCGACACCCTTCTGTGGCGCCCTGCAAAATCTGACTGCAGGTCTGGACACGGAAGCCGTAGCTGAGCGGCGCGCCGCCACACGCACTCACTGCACGCACGCCTCGCCAGAGTCGGCTTCGAGGCCTGACAGACTCCACACCACAGCGGGGTGTGAGTAACTGTGCAGGATTACGACGCAACCCCTGTCAGCTTCTCCGATCACCACCACGTAATTGTTATTGCAAAATGTCTACACAGTCCCAAAATAATTCGCAGAGGATACTGGAAATTAAATTCTAACCTGCTGCACATAATGTGGATGAATATGGATGTCATTGCTCTCTACGAAACAGAATACCGAAAACGAAAACAGAATGCATTGAACATAAACACAATAGAGAAAAATATATACAAACACAAGATGGAAACGTCCAAAGAGTTGATAAGTTTAAGTATCGAAGAGAATGGATACAATCGAATGGGTTAGATAACACTACAAGCAAAGAAAGATCAAGGAAAATGGAATTAACAAACAAAATGACCGAAAACTGATATAATAAGAAATCAATATCATTCCAGGCAAAAACTTAACGCTACGCAACAGTAATTAAACCGGATGCAATATGCACATTTGAATGCCCAACACCGAGTACAAGAGGTGAAGAAGAAGAACTGGAAAAGCAGAAAAACTTCAGAGCCACAAAAGAACAAAGGTAACAGCTTGACGAAGAGGAGAAATTAAAAGCTACAGAGAAACATAGGAACAATCGCAGACATAATAAGAAAGAGGAGATGAAAGTTTTACGGTCATATTTATAGAATGAATGACAACAGGCTAACGGAGAAAATCTTTAATTTCATTTCGAAATTAAGAAACACCACGAGATGGCTGGAAGAGACAAGAAAGAGCCTGAGAAAACTAAACCTCACAGAAGACACCAGACAGGACAGGGAAAATTTGAGGCTAGTGATCAATACTGTGAAATTTCTTGTCCGACAACAAAACTCACAACCTAGGACAGTGATGCCAAATGAACAGAGCCGGCCGGTGTGGCCGAGCGGTTTTTAAGCGCTTGAGTCCGGAATTGCGCGACCGCTACGGTCGCAGGTTCGAATCCTGCCTCGGGCATGGATGTGTGTGATGTCGTTAGGTTAGTTAGGCTGAAGTAGTTCAAAGTTCTAGGGGACCGATGACCTCAGATGTTAAGTCCCAATGTGCACACAGCCATTTGAACCATTTTTGAACCAAATGAATAGAGGCAGGTCGTCAGCCAATGCATATAGAGATTCTGGGAGGGATACAAATAATGTACCACTGTCTTAGGTTCCAAGCTGTCTATAGTCGACCGAATTCAGTAATATCTCAAGTGCAGAGACAAGAAATAAAAAATCCTAAAAAGTAATAACAATACACACTTAATCAAATGTCAGGGAAAATAACGAACCGTGCAATAGAGACCTACAATTTACCTATATAGGCCTAGCTGTCCTCTTAGTCTCCTGCCAAACCTCACCCTCACAAACTGTGCAGTTTGCGGAAAAATACAGCCAAATATTCGTGGGAATCGAGATTATACACTCCTGGAAATTGAAATAAGAACACCGTGAATTCATTGTCCCAGGAAGGGGAAACTTTATTGACACATTCCTGGGGTCAGATACATCACATGATCACACTGACAGAACCACAGGCACATAGACACAGGCAACAGAGCATGCACAATGTCGGCACTAGTACAGTGTATATCCACCTTTCGCAGCAATGCAGGCTGCTATTCTCCCATGGAGACGATCGTAGAGATGCTGGATGTAGTCCTGTGGAACGACTTGCCATGCCATTTCCACCTGGCGCCTCAGTTGGACCAGCGTTCGTGCTGGACGTGCAGACCGCGTGAGACGACGCTTCATCCAGTCCCAAACATGCTCAATGGGGGACAGATCCGGAGATCTTGCTGGCCAGGGTAGTTGACTTACACCTTCTAGAGCACGTTGGGTGGCACGGGATACATGCGGACGTGCATTGTCCTGTTGGAACAGCAAGTTCCCTTGCCGGTCTAGGAATGGTAGAACGATGGGTTCGATGACGGTTTGGATGTACCGTGCACTATTCAGTGTCCCCTCGACGATCACCAGTGGTGTACGGCCAGTGTAGGAGATCGCTCCCCACACCATGATGCCGGGTGTTGGCCCTGTGTGCCTCGGTCGTATGCAGTCCTGATTGTGGCGCTCACCTGCACGGCGCCAAACACGCATACGACCATCATTGGCACCAAGGCAGAAGCGACTCTCATCGCTGAAGACGACACGTCTCCATTCGTCCCTCCATTCACGCCTGTCGCGACACCACTGGAGGCGGGCTGCACGATGTTGGGGCGTGAGCGGAAGACGGCCTAACGGTGTGCGGGACCGTAGCCCAGCTTCATGGAGACTGTTGCGAATGGTCCTCGCCGATACCCCAGGAGCAACAGTGTCCCTAATTTGCTGGGAAGTGGCGGTGCGGTCCCCTACGGCACTGCGTAGGATCCTACGGTCTTGGCGTGCATCCGTGCATCGCTGCGGTCCGGTCCCAGGTCGACGGGCACGTGCACCTTCCGCCGACCACTGGCGACAACATCGATGTACTGTGGAGACCTCACGCCCCACGTGTTGAGCAATTCGGCGGTACGTCCACCCGGCCTCCCGCATGCCCACTATACGCCCTCGCTCAAAGTCCGTCAACTGCACATACGGTTCACGTCCACGCTGTCGCGGCATGCTACCAGTGTTAAAGACTGCGATTGAGCTCCGTATGCCACGGCAAACTGGCTGACACTGACGGCGGCGGTGCACAATTGCTGCGCAGCTAGCGCCATTCGACGGCCAACACAGCGGTTCCTGGTGTGTCCGCTGTGCCGTGCGTGTGATCATTGCTTGTACAGCCCTCTCGCAGTGTCCGGAGCAAGTATGGTGGGTCTGACACACCGGTGTCAATGTGTTCTTTTTTCCATTTCCAGGAGTGTAAATATGCGTGCTAACCGTTCCATTCGCACCGATTATGCTGTTCTTTCGATTCCTGCCCGACCTCACATTCGGAAATGATATAGCTTTATGGGAAAGAAGTAGCTAAATATATTATGAGAACGAAGATTAAGAATACGATTGCTGCTTGATTCACTGGCATCAGTTTAAGCTGCGCGCTGAGGTTGCGGTGCTGCCTAACCGTACTCTCGGAAATCGCGACATATTTACAACAATCGGCACAGTTTACTTCAGGCACTGAGACAACCACAGATAACATTGAATGACGGGACACTTTCATCTTTCGCATCGAAGACCGATGATGTCACACACGGCATCGCTGGTCAACGCTGACGGGTGGGATAGGACACTAGAATTGAACCAAAGTAGTACTTAATGCCTGAAATTCATATCTAGGCTGGTGGAAAATCTTGTAAAAATAAATTATGCCTTACGATAGGTCCATGGAGGACGCGTGTTTCAAGAAACCATGGAGATGTGCTAACGTTGTCGAACATTATCCAAAAGATCAAATGAAGAAAGCACTTGGCATGGTAGCTTTGTAGGAATATTTATAATCTGCAGACGCCCGATCTTCCTGTAATTAAAAGATGCATAAAATTAATCTTTCTCCTACACAGACTGCCTTAGACAGATTCGTATGAATTATCCGCTCGACTGATTTGTAAAATTATATTATTCTTAATATATAAGTGCTGTGTCTAAGATCTCCATATTTGTTAGACATGCAGGAGTCGAGAATTAATGTTACGCATGCGCAGCAAGGTGCAGTCATTTCGGGGGCCGTGCTTTGGCAGCGACCACACTCTGCTCGGTGACTCGGCACAGACCGCTGCCGCTGCTCCGTGCTGTTGCCGCATTTCTCTGTCTCTGCAGACTCTGCTGGCAACGGGGACAGCAACAGCCGCCTTGCTCGCCTTTAGACTCAAACCGTTGCTGGGATACGGCGTGGGCCGATGACGAGAGCCGTGTATTGTCGACAACTGCGTCACGTCTTCATTTGTCTTGTTTACTGTAAGGGGGTACAGTTGATTGAACAATCGTTTTTGAAACGACCTTAGTGCAAATTTTGACAAAATGAGTTAAGAGCGGTAACGGATCCTACACACATAGATATATTTTTTTTTTTTGTATGAGAAGAGCTTTATTCCAGATATTGTAAATGTGTTACTGTGACTCGTTACAGCGGCGTCATTTATGAAAGGGCTTTACTCCTGGAACAGCGCCCTTTCAATGGTGATCATACTGGCATGCCATCTACCGAATACTTAATGCACTATATCTTTACGTTTCTCTTTCCGTAGTTGAACCGTTGCTATTTCTGAAGAAGCGTTGTGAAATGTAAAAATGACTCCAAGTATTGTGTTGGAGAGTAGTGACAGTACCAAGAAAGAAATAAAGAAAGAAACAAAAACGTATTGTTGGAAAACATGAGCAGAACGGTGTAAGAACAGCCACAGTAATTTGTCATGAGTACACTAACCCTTTCAGCCATCTTCCTTTATACATTTTGAACACAGTAGTTGCAATCAGATGTGGTTTCTAAACACACACATTCACGACCGATTCCAAAGTTGAGGAATTTTTGAAGGCTGTCGCCCTGTTTCCTGTATCTTTTTGTTTTTCGTGTTCTGTGCTGTACTCTACGATAATTCATCATTACTTGGGTACGAATTAGGGTTGCATAGTCTCCTCAGACATGTAGATAGCGGTTGCACAGAATGTATTGCCGTAGTAGAGCAATGCAGGGCCGATGGGGGTCGACTACTCAAGTCGCATACGTGACGGAGCAGCAATAAATGCGCCGTGAGTGGCAGCGTTAGGCAAAGTGAGACGCGTACAGCGCGTGTCACGTGACACGGCACTACAGCGCGACACGCACGTGCCGCACGGGTGTCCAGAGCACACCACACCTCGCACGCGCCGGCTGGCGACGCTCTGCGCTGACAGAACCGAGGCGCGCGCAACCTGTTATCTTCCTCAAACGATTTTACAGAAACTATTCACCGAAAATGTTTGATTTTTGCCTTACTTGTATCGTTATGTATCAGCTTCGTGGCGAAGTGCACATCATCTCGCTAACGACCATTCTTATTGTGATGTACACAATTTTAGTAAGACACTACGCAAAATCAAAAAGTATGCAATGAAAATTAGGGGTCGCTGTGATTTTGCGTTTGGTACGTATTACACCATATGTTGCTGCGTATGAAATTTAGCTAACATGTAGAATTTTTGTTTAGATTTGGGAGAAGGTCTCTATCTGCCTCCGATCTCGAGAAAATGGATCCCATGTAGCGCGCTCACTTACGATCTCACGCCCGCGAGAATGAAATACTCGCAACATCTCTCGTATCTCCTAAACAGCTCGAGACATCGAAACGAAAGTTTGGCGAATGATAGCACACAAGGAGGAGAGTGTTTTGCCAACTCTTAAGCACACGGAACTTTCTCATCTATGGCGATATATCAGTACTTATACTTCCCATTCTATTTACTTCATTCCAGTGACTGTAATTTTTTAAGAGTTATTGGCAGCTAGCGAAACAAGAGCTTCCTAGTATGAAAATAAACATGAAATTTCTTCTTGTATGTTACTGCAAACCGACACTATGAGGTTTTTTGTAAGCTATTGTTGCTCTGTGATTGCCAATTACTTGTTTAATGAGGCACTCCATTTCGGAATTCTGTCTCAATAGCTGCTGTGAGATGAGTTTGGCAAATTACACTGTGACAAAGGACGTACAATTAAACCAATCACCAAGAGAAATGTGGCCGTTACTCACGAACGGTAATGCTTCATCGAAGGAGAATAGGTTGACAATTAACACAAAAATAGATTGCCAATTCTGTTGGAATTTAGGTGGAATTCCAGTAACCCTCAGTCGTTTAATGATCAAGGTAAGAGCATATGGACTATCAGAGCAATTGTGTGATTGGATTGAAGAGTTCCTAGATAACAGAACGCAGGAATGTCATTCTCAATGGAGAGAAGTCTTCTGAAGTAAGAGTGGTTTCAGGTGTGCCGCAGGGGAGTGTCGTAGGACCGTTGTTATTCACAATAAACATAAATGACCTTGTGGATGACACCGGAAGTTCACTGAGGCTTTTTGCAGATGATGCTGTGGTATATCGAGAGGCTGGAACAATGGAAAATTGTACTGAAATGCAGGAGGATCTGCAGCGAATTGACGCATGGTGCAGGGAGTGGCAATTGAATCTCAGTTTAGACCAGTGTAATGTGCTGCGAAGATCTCTTATCATTTAGCTACAATATAGCAGGCCAGCAACTGGAAGCAGTTAATTCCATAAATTATCTGGCAATAGGCATTAGGAGTGATTTAAAATGGAATGATCATATAAAGTTGATCGTCGGTACTAGCAGATGCCAGACTGAGATTCATTGGAAGAATCCTAACGAAATGCAGTCAGAAAACAAAGGAAGTAGGTTACAGTACGCTTGTTCGCCCACTGCTTGAATACTGCTCAGCAATGTGGGATCCGTACCAGATAGGGTTGATAGAAGAGATAGAGAAGATCCAACGGAGAGTAGCGCGCTTCGTTAAAGGATCATTTACTAATCGCGAAAGCGTTACAGAGATGATAGATAAACTACAGTGGAAGACTCTGCAGGAGAGACGCTCAGTAGCTCGGTACGAGCTTTTGTTGAAGTTTCGAGAAAATACCTTCACCGAAGAGTCAAGCAGTATATTGCTCCTTCCTACGTATGTCTCGCGAAGAGACCATGAGGATAAAATCAGAGAAATTAGAGCCTACACTGAGGCATACCGACAATCCTTTCCACGAACAATACGAGACTGGAATAGAGGGGAGAACCGATAGAGGCACTCAAGGTACCCTCCGCCACAGACCGTCAGGTGGCTTGCGGAGTATGGATGTCGCTGTAGACAAAGGCAGGAAAAACGAGCGGAGCCAAATGCACATTCATTTTTAAGCAATATATTACTTAAAATTAATAACGTTATTAAAGTTCTGAAGTATAATTTTCAAAAGAACGCATTTTTTACCGCAATATTTTTTAATGAGATTTCGTGTGTCAATTTTCGCATTATTCAGTATTTCGTCCTGTTCGTATCATTCAGTTCTCTACCAGTAGCCAGTTTTCTCGTGTTGTACAATAGGCAGCACATGACAGGCATTGAATTCAATTTCTAGTTTCTGTTGGAACGTAAGGAATACATTTACACACGAAATGCAGAAGGTGTTACAGGCATAGAGAACAATGACTACGTATACAAGTAATGAAAATCCACATAATTATAAAAAAAACTCAAAAATTAACTATAATACACAGAAATAGAAAGGGCAGTTTTAAAATGCAGCCAGAGGCATGATTTGAGTTGCTTTTCCTTATACAGGAAGATAAAGCTGCTTGGAGTATTAGTGGCATCTACAGTAAAACTTGAGCAGGATAAAAAAATCAAGAGAAGGTACACGTAACCTACAGGGTGGCTGCTATTAAGGTTTCTGCTGCTTGGGCGGGCCGCCACGAGAAAGGAAAGGAGCGACCGGAGGACAAAGACACTTTGCGAAAACATTCGTAGGAGACATCTGGCAGATAGTCCAGAGGGATTCTTGTGGCATGTGGATTACACCAGATGCAAGACACAATCCGTACCTCCTCTGCGTGACGTCAACCGTAATGTTACCGACGACAGTGACACGAGATAGGAGACATTAGACACAGTTTCCCGAAATTCCTTCAGCAAAGAAGACCAACTAAGTATTCCAGCATTCGAGTCAACAACAATTGACATCCTGAGTAACATGGAATTAGATATCCTTCATGTACCGAAGCAGCTTCAAACACTCAATAAGGACAAGTCTTCCGGTCCACATAGCATGTCATTCAGGTTCCTATCGAGAGTGTGCTGGTGTAACAGCTCCGCACTTGAGTCTCTCTACGAATTATCCGTACCAAAAGATATTAAAATACATACAGTCTGTGCCTTTGCACAATCTGAAATTATTCTGTGGAGTGCAGCATATTGTCAAGCAAATGTGATTTGAGTTTGTGTATGGAGTTCATTTCCGTATCTAGATTTGTTTTTCTTCACTCAAGGTTCAAATGGCTCTGGGCACTATGGGACAGAACTGCTGTGGTCATCAGTCCCCTAGAACTTAGAACTACTTAAATCTAACTAACCTAAGGACATCACACACATTCATGCCCGAGGCAGGATTCGAACCTGCGACCGTACCGGTCGCGCGGTTCCAGACTGAAGCGCCTAGAACCGCTCGGCCACCTCGGCCGGCTTCACACAAGGTTTATTCGGCTGAATAAGTCATCCCTTTCAGTGTCACTAGATGACGGATAGTGTAAGACATTCCACATCCTACTATTACACTCATGAAGGTTTTTGTTGCTTCCAGACTGTTGTTAATCGCTGATAACAAACTCCCTAAGTGGATAAGTCTACTGTGAAGGTGTTGACAGAATCCTCAACTACGTAGAAAGCTGGCTAAAAGAGCGCTAATCGACGTATGTACGAAATACTAAATAGTACTACATTGCTAATATTTACTAAATATACTCTTTCAAGCTAAACAAACGTTAAAGGAGGCCGTACTTACAGACGATGTGAGAGTGGTGTTTGAGGAACCCTGATAAACGTTCTGTTTAACTAGCACTGCTCGCAGAGTAGACGCAGAATGCGTGCTCTCCTCTCCTTCAATCCACGCCAAACACAGTACAGAACGATATGCTCCTCCGAGTGAAATGAGGAATAATTTGTTACATTGGGCTCTGTACCGGCATGTATGCTGCTCTGTAGACCTGTGAGCTTCGCTTTACATTCCTGTCACGGCGTCCACATGTGTAGTACTTTACCAGAGGACTTTGCTTTATCGAGACGCATGGTTAATTTATTAATAGCGCGATAGCTACACATGCGACATAACTCTCTACGTAGTTAAAGTCTACATGCACTGTAGACTTAAAATCTCTATCAGTGCATAAGATCGTTTTTTCTTTCATTAATATACCACACCTTATGTTTACACTTCCGAGTCGTTTCTAGTGGATTCGTTTCGCTAAATAATACGCCTAACTTTTGGGGATTGAGTTTGACAGTCGGTGGCGTCACATCGGCCGTGTACTCGCGTTGTGTAGAGTTCCTCCCTCGATCTGGGGTGGATCCCCGCAGCACAAAACACTGTCTTCTCCCATACGTCACACTTACGACTTTAAATGACTAGCAACTGGGCGTTGTTCAAATGTTGCAAGCACTCGAGTACCCGCGACACAAAAACTGCGAAACAAGCCTCGAATTGGCACAACGTCGCCGTGTTAATTCTGCAGACATTTTGACGTCAGCCGCAGACGCAGGTCGCAGCAAAGCAGAGGACGATTTCACTTCCAGGTCCGCTTCCCGTGTCCTGCCAACCACGCAGCTTTCAAGCTGCTCCCGCGCTTGCTTGTTGCTGCTAAAAGTGAATGGAAACGGAAAGAAATAGAAAATTCAGAACTATCAGTCAGACTTCGTTTATTACATTTTCAAACGTGAAATTAACTCTCCCGATCTCGGATATGCCAAAGTCGAAAAAGTTTCCTTTCTTCGCACCCGAAATCATGTTCCGTGTTCTTCACAGAGATCTATTACTGACCTCCATTGGACTGGCACTCAGTACAAAATAAGCAACACTGTATCTCAGGCAGTAATTAGAGTTAAATTACGTTGAAACAAGCTCAGAGCAATAACAGAAGACGGTTTTACAGTTTCTGGCGATAATATTTACAACGTATCGTTTCATTGTCCATAAGCAACACTTTGCAAAAAAAAAAAAAAATGGTTCAAATGACTCTAAGCACTATGGGACTTGACATCTATGGTCATCAGTCCCCTAGAACTTAGAACTACTTAAACCTAACTAACCTAAGGACAGTACACAACACCCAGTCATCACCAGGCAGAGAAAATCCCTGACCCCGCCGGGAATCGAACCCGGGAACCCGGGCATGGGAAGCGAGAATCCTACCGCACTACCACGAGCTGCGGACTTAACATCTTAACATCTTAGAACTTAGAACTACTTAAACCTAAGTAAGCTAAAGACATGACACACATCGATGCCCGTGGCAGGATTCGAACCTGCGACCGTAGCAGTCGCACGGTTCCGGAATGGAACGGCTAGAACCGCACGGCCACCGCGGCCGGCCAATACTTTGCAGTTTGTTGTGATGAACATTGAGCAATAATTTCAAAACGTAGCAGATAAAACTTTCTTCACAGATTTAGGTAGGCTTTTATTTTCTCTTGCTTTCATACAGTTCTCTTCTAAGTGAACTAACGGTATATTGTTGCTTATTGTGAAACAGACAGTTGTAGCTACTGAGATACCATGGTGAAAACAGGAACGAACGTAACGTTATATTTAATGAATCTGGCAAACGTAAGAGGACCAAAGCAAAAGTCTGGAATATTTGCAGAGGCATCTGTCGTTATGACTTTGTAGATTTTTCTGTTTTGTCGGTGACAGTGTGGTGAAGACCGATGACATGAATTTCTTTTCTACTGTAACTTTAAGGTATTTTTATAGGTTTAGATTTCCGTTGCACCATTTTAAACTCAGGGATTTTCAATTACGAGGTGAACAATTCTTTTGGCGTTACTTGTGACTGGCCGGGCTGTTTGCTCGTCATCTGTTGGAGACTTGTTTTCATTTTAGAGCTGACCGTTCCTTTACCAGACGGTTGTGTTGTATCTGACAAATACGTAACATCTGTAATGACTGTCCTTATGGTAATGGGAAACAAAATGTTGCTAATAATTAATGCTTTTATTAGGTACTGTAATTAGAGCCATTAAGGATTGATACTATTTCGTGACGCATTCGCATGTGTGACGTGTGGGCCTCCCCGGACACAGTGCCAGAAAGGTGCCGCGGCTGAGGCGCGCCTGCAGAGCCCCTGGCTGCCCCGGAGAGCGGCTGGGGTTTCCCCCGGCAGGGCTGAGCGGTCAGCGGAGGCGGGCCGTGCGGCTCTGCACACTGGCGGGAACCCGACTCGAGGCAGGCGGGCATTCTTAAACACGCTACCAGCTGCAGCTGTTCAGGGACAAACGGCGCAGCAAGTGCGATCACATGAAATAATCACCGCAATGCGCTGCCTCTAATCAAATGTCAACCACAACTGCATCAACAAAAACATACGAGTTAGGTGTTACAGCAAAACTAATAACAATCCAGATATTGAATGCTGTACTCGAGCACCGTCAAACACGTGTCTGCCCAGGCTATTGTCGCAGCCGCCACTGAGCTGCGCTTTACTGACAGCGTCCTCTCACTGAGTGGACGCGCCTGGCATCGCCAGATGGTCTCTCTCCACTGCGACGCACCTCAGGTCGCCCCCAAACACTACGTGTTTGTGGTTTTCTGCCGTAAGGCCGCAGATTTGTAGCCTAAATAACACAGTTCAGGCTGCTTTGCTTTCGGTTCCTAAAGGAGCGAACGGAAAAGTACACTGTCATCTGGTGCAGGACACAACAAACGAGCAGCCTTCAAATTGTGGAAAATATGCTGTACTATGAAAGAGTACAGCACTACCCGACATAGAAAAGTTGTGCCTCATTGTGGACAGTAATACCCATTGTGTAACAACATACTTCGTTGTTCTCGTCAGAACAGCTGCTTTATTGTAACACAGCTGTATTCACTACATTTAAACCGGTTACTAGTGTACAAAATAAGGACAGTTTGTGTATTTGCTTATCCGTATGCGCACTTCCTTCAAAAATAGATCCCTATATCTAGTTTTGTGATGTTTGAGAAATGAGTGAATGGTTTGTTGCTTGCTGACCACAGATAGTGGATGTAGAACCTGTAATTATCTTTGACACAGTCCTCTGGTCACCTTCGGGAGAGCCAAAGAAGCATTCCAGACCACTGGAGGGCCTGGAGTGTGTGGCTGGCCAGTACGGTAACAGGACCCTCCCCCACTGGTGAGGGAGCGTGGGGTGGCCTGGCGAACGGCCATGTCCCGGCACTCTGGCGCTGGTTCCCCAAGTTGAAACACCTGTTTTCAGTGCGCTCCGTAGAACCACAGAATACGGGAATGGTATGCGTGTGGAACATTTAAGAGCAGCCAGAAACAATGATTTCCCTTTTCAGAATATATATATAAAAAGAACGTTATGGTGGGAGATTCATGTAAAGGAAGGTAGGTAACACTCATGGGGAACTTGGGATTTTTTGCAGTGGGCAATGGTCTCAATGACACCACGTGTGGTAATTTTAAGCTGAGATACTTGCGTGTATAAATTTAAGCTGAGAATATTTAAGAATTTTCTTGTACGGAATTTGAATTGGAAACAAGCACTTCCACATGGTGAGTACTGACTGTTTCAATCTGGCGAAGAGACAATGGAAAACGGATGTGCGTGTGCAAACCTTCACTTGAGGACCCGTGTGTGAGATAATTAACTACTCATGGCACCAAAATAACCATTATTAACTAGATTCGTGTAAAGCAAGCTAGAAATTTTGATTGAGAGAGAAAAAGGTTAGTTAACCATTTACCCAGCAACACAATGAGGCTTACAGTGCAGTAGGAGATGAGTATAAATCCTCCAGAGTGTGTGGCAGGTCCGTAGGAAAGGTTTCGTCTGAAATTTAATCCGAAGCTCTCTGACTTATTAATCTGCGTAGAAATTTAGTTGTTGGGAAGATTTGATACGTACAGGCTAAAGTCGGTTGTTCTGTTTTACTTTCATGTTTAACCTGTGTAATTTGAATGTAGAAACTTAGTTACAAGTACTGTACCAAAAAGCAATAATTATCCTTGAATAACCTGACCGTTAGTAAATTCTCTAGGTTATTAATCAATCAGTATAGGAGAGTGTGTGTGTGTGAGAGAGAGAGAGAGAGAGAGAGAGAGAGAGAGAGAGAAGTAATGGATAACTGTCCCACTCCAGAAAATCCAGAAAGTGCACTATAGTAATAAGGGAAAACAGTAAGAGACCACAGGATATTGAAATGCGTACGTAATATCATGTCCATGGGGCAGACAATTCCTTGTTTTCTCCTGTGTTTGAATGTATTGAACGAAATTCTTCACCATTGTGGTGGTAGAATTTCAGAAAATAAAAGATGAGATATGAAACAAAATGGTGGTCATGATCATTCAGTAGAGGGTAGCCATTTTGTTCAGACGTTTTTTGCCATCAGCTCCTTATTATTAGAATACTCAAGTGCTGATTAAAAAGAATGCGATAGAATGGGAATGTGGTCTTGCCAAGGTGAAGGGAGTCCATCGGAAATGTTTACAGACAGTGCCATGTTTAAAATTTATCAGTCAGATGCCTTTAATTCTGTTGCGCTGAGATAATTTAAAAAAAGAAAAAAACTATAGCAAAACATTTGGGTGATGGGGCTTTGCTAAGAATGTACAGTAGCAGTGGCTACGGTAAGTCATATCAACATTTCCCGTGCACAAGTATTAAAAGCTTGGCAGGCCACACATCTCGTAGGCCTGACTGCTAGACGCAACAGGTGGGAGAGTTGCGACCCGAAAAGATAATGGTAGTAACCTCTCAACAATGACAATGGATTATTGAAATATCACTCTTGCCAAAAGCCTTAGAACATTTTCCCATTCAGCAGTAGCAGGACAAGTAATTAAGAATTAAAAACCATCGGAAAATACGATTATTAATATCATGTTTTCTAATCACTGTTTGGGAACAAACAGATTTAATGAATTAATAAGATGGTAATTATTGCCAGCAGATGTTAGTTTCAGAGGTCAAGACTGCTGCATAACTGTTGGATATTATGTGACGTTTTGAGAACGAGAAGAAAAATGTCAGCTCGTTGTGTTTTTTTGATGCAGAAGTGGCACTGTGGAGTTCCCAGGTACCCCGCCGCCCCCTGCAACGGAGGGGAGCGGCCGGCGCGCTCGGTCCAGGCCTCTCCAGAGGCGCCAGTTGGGCACAGCTGGTCGCGGCGGGCCTTCCAGCAGGTTCCAACACGGCTGGAGTCGGAGTCCTCCTCCCCACGATTCAATCATTTCGTTGCTCTCTGGACCTCTCTCACCAAGAGCTTCCTTCCGGTACCTTCAGGTGCCGACGCATACGCAGGCAAACTGGCGTGGCGGCCTGCTCTCGGCCAACATCACCGGCATCAAAGTTACGAGTGTGGGAGCGACCTCCATCCAGGATAAACGCCAGTGGGTCGTCAGCTGTCGTTTATAAAGTGTTGGAACCAGTCAGTGGAGAGTGAAAGCTGCATTCGACCGGGTTGGCGACACTTCGTCACGGAGACTACAGGAATTGCACAGGGACGATTAAGTTCTCTGTTGTTCCGCCGAAATGTAATGGATAGAAGCACAAAACGGCCGGTTGGATTCGTACATGTAACGAAACTCGTAGGAGCAATTCTATCTGCTGAAGAGATTTTTGAGACACTTGTTATGACTTTGAAACTTATAACCCTACTAGATGAACCCTGGACAACAGTGATTCCACTCTTGTCACAATAGAAGATTATTTCGGCAGCGAATTGCAGGGCTTTTTAGTCATCTTTCCAGAGCTGAAAGAAAGTCTACTACCTCGTCTGCGAAGCCCTTAGCTCTGCCTGCAGAAAGCTTCTCGCATGTCTGAAATCTCAATTCAAGTTGTCGTTTCAGAAATCCTCTCATTTCTCTTTTACCCACAGAACACTTATCCCCCACCGAAATTATTTGGTAATTCTTTTCTGCTCTGCAAGTCGGAATGCTGGACATTTAAAATCTCTAGCAGTAACTGCATACTACCTGTGGTCCATAGTCCTGCAATGCCGCTGCAAGATCATCTCCTGTTCGTGCCGGAAGTTCGGGTTTTCAGCAATGCCCTAAGTATTTCATTCATTTCTCGCTCATTGAGATTCCCCAGCTAGTCTTCTAAAGCTGACTGATGTTAACTGAAGCCTTCAGCGGCTTTGAAGTGGCCCGTTTCCTTCTTCTGGACAAGTTCCACAACTTTGCGTATAGCTTCCAGTTCCACAAACGTGCCTATCTTGGAGACATAGCAATAAAAATCAGAACTCCTGTTCCTATAAACTGATGACGAATTTCGGCTGCCAGAAACATAGCAACCTCTTACTACCCGCTGCTGTGGATCGCACCTTAGTTTTATTCCGGCACGATCTAACAATGGTGGTCTAGTGGTCGATACCTTTTACCAGTTAGTTAAGAAATAGGGTACTTGAGATATTATAATGTATGAATTACTCTGAAAATACGTCTTGACTGCGTTGAGAAATGACTTACAATAGAAGTGTGCAGAAAATTTTTATCTTAGTCTCAACATTAGCTGTGTAGAACGAAGCGTCAACAGTGCCGGCACGAAACTCAAAATGGCCCGGAATGACTTTCGGTACCGCAACCAGTTCCTATCATCGTGGGTAAAGGCGAAGTATTGTTATAGCTTCTGAGATTTGGAATAGATGACTCAGAGACCGGTGAATAGTGTCACATCAACTCCTCTTTGTATCTCGATATATACCTGCGACACGGTAACCTATGGAATCAAGCACCCCTCATTTCTTGTCCTGACCAGAGGCAAACTATATTCGGTGTTCTCTATACTGGAATGTGGTGAATTTTGCCTCCAGTCCTCCTCCAAGGTGGGCAAACAGTATCTGATACCTGCTGCGAGTTTCCATGTTTGTGCTCAGCAGTCAAGGTGAACGGCGCTACACAGACGAGGGCATCACGGGACACAACACTCAGGTGACGAAAGTTTCGGAAACTGTTTTTGTCTAATGATGTTAAACTTTAATCAGCTTTGCTAGGGTCAACAAATGCCGATGCCCAGAGGTTGACATGTGTTACGCGCATGGTCTCTGCAGTGCAGCTGTCCTTGACGATGTGAACTCACCAGACTTTTTGACAAGTAGTGCAGAGTTTGCATTCCTTACGGACGCCTGTGAAATCGTGAGGAACAGATTGCACGTAGAGGGATGTTCAAGAGTCTCGTGCACGGCCAGTGAAGGCTTCGTAGATGATTTATTAAGCGGCCAGGATTACGCTCGTTGTGCAAAGAAGTGCGGGATGCGAAGTGCTGCAAGCATATTACACCAAAAAAAGACTGGGCGTGTAGGGATGGCGACAAAACTTCTCAAAGAGTAAATTGCAATACAATTACGTAGCAAATTAAAAAAAAGATGTAATCGTTTCTTTACATGTCAAAGCCAGCTACCGACTAGGGCACCTTCCCTTTGCCGAAAAAATCCAGTCGATGGCAGGATGAACGGTAGAAATCTCAACGCGCTCATTAACCTGATGAAGTAGAGGAGAAGAACCGTGTTATTACATCCCAAATAGGAATCTGGAGATAGTCTTTGACGTAGCAGAATATAATATTAAAATCGTCTACCAGATATAATTACTTACCCAAAGATAGAAGGCTCATTTCTCTACATTTAAAAGCCTCCTTTCAAACACGGTATGTTCCCATTGAAAATAAAAGGCAGACGATGGCAAAGTAAATGGTTGCAGCTAGAATACACTCGTCAACCTGCTGACAAAGAACAGGAGAACAAACCTGTTACTGGACAGGTCTACTGGGAGTTTGTTATATGCATTTCTGGATTTTGTACGCACTTCCTTAGCGTATAGCTCAGACACTAAGCGACAACTGTTAGTCGCTTATTATTCGCGTGCAGTCTTTGGTCAGAGCAGCTGCGTCGCTGGAAGGTGTCCACGTATTTGTCGTCGCTGCCGGGGAGGGAGAGGGGCGCTGGAGTTCCAGCGTCAGGAGGGTAGTTGTGAGTTAAGACGCCGAGCAGAGGACTCTGGGCAGTGCAGGCGTAAAGTTAAGTGCACCTGCGTTTAAGTAAAGTGGTTTGTGTGAAACAGAAGAGAAAGATAAGGGTTCAGAAAGAAATGAGATGTAAGGATATTAGAAAAGAGTATGAAGGTAACATTTTTTATTTGGTGGCACTGCAGTCAAGTGTAGTTAGATTCATTGTCGAATTAGACGGCCATATCAAGGAAATTGAGGTTTTTTTTTAAAAGATTGAATGAGTTTCACTGTAACGGTTTCTTCATGTCTGTCAATTGTTTGTCCCACATTTTTGGCAGTGAGTGTTGTTAACAATATTGCCATTTGTCAATGTTAATGCGTGTTGTAACATGAATATCATACAGTTAATTACATATCAGATAATGTAAAAACAGTTTGTTAAAGGCATATTTCACCTAAGAGCATTTTTATATAAAATCGTGCCGCACTCAGTCGTGTGTATAAAACAGTTTGCTCGCTGTCTGGAGCACTGCACTGGGCTCTCAGCGACTGGAGTCAGAAATTTGCAACTGGAGCGCAGAGAGCAGCAAGGAGCGCGTTTCCAAGAAATTACATTACGAGGTGAGACATTTTCATTTCAGGACCTGTTTGCTACGAAAATCGCCAACGGACAGGGATCATTTCAACAATAGGATTATTTGCAGATCATTAACGCACGGGGACACTTTGTTTTTATTAAAGAGATTAACAGTAAAGTTGAGGATTTAATCAGTTTGCACATTTTTACTATATGAACACAGTAACCGAGCGTGTTATCCCGTTATTGCAGCAAAAACAACAGGCACAGTGGAATGTGTACCATCCGGTTGTAAAGACACCAACTGACTCACATAATTTCAGCGCACTGACTGACTATGGCTCTCCGGTTACATCGATTACTGATCAAGCAGGTAATAAATAGAGTCAATGCGAATAATTCTTGCCCTGCAATCCCATTAGAAAAGACTAAAGTTAGAGGAGCAGTTTCAGGAACAGGAGTAGATGTAAACCTACAGAAACATCTAAAATTTGCTCTTCATGGCGACAGATTTTATACAAATTTTTGGATCGACCCACTTTTAACAAATGAAGTTATGCTAGGCATGGACTCCTTGACAGAACATGAACCGATTTTGGTCTTTTAGGACTCTTCTATTGTACTACGCAACAATAACGAGCAAGTTGCATTACAGTTGCAGCAGAGCATTTCAACGGACGAACAGCATATAAACAAATTACAGCTTTTCTCATACTCGAAGAATACACAGTGGTACACACTATTTTTCACTACCCGTATTTTGATACTGACACTGGACATGAAGAATTTAATTAGACGTTTCGCAGATAATGGAAGCCAAGGTAGACAATTATGAAGCAGTAACAGAGGAAGACAAACAACACACTGAATGGGACAGACATATTCAGATTTTTCAGGACAGCATTAATTCAATTCCTAGTGATTCAGCTTTCCTCTCGCCACATTTAGTTTTGAAGAATATAAATCGACCAGACAAAATAAAAGAACTAATTACTTTCCCCAAGTCACATTTTTTACGTCATCGTGAACTGATTGAGATTGCAGTTACTAATATAAAAAAAGCAATTGGGAGGAGGAAAATGCTACAATAGAAGATAAGTCGCACTAGAAAATTCAGAGTTGGACAAAAAGTTTTATTTCGAGTATATCCATTATCTTGTGGGGCAAACAAGTGTCAGAAACTTGCACTACTTTATAACGACCGTTTCGGATTCGACGAATTCCACTTCCCAACGTAGTACATCTTGGAACTCTCGGAATGAAAGCTTGGAGAGGTGTTCATCACATCAACAATACAACATCGTTCATTGAACAATTACTTGACTTTCTACTCCTTAATGACGACAACACCACACCTTTATACAGGGGGACTGTAATTAAAGTTAAACTTTCAAAACGCTGTCGAAATAACACCACTCGTGAGAATAACGTCGAATTGCAACGGAATATTATAGGAGAAGGGGGGAAACGTATGGCAGAAGAAAAAAACACGTCGCCCTGCAGAAGTTTCGGACACTGAAGGGTTTGAGAAAAGGCGATGACTGCCGTGGGTCTGGAGAAAAAGATTCCGAAATTCGAAAGACGGATTATTTTGGTGTGCAACCTGGTAGAGGGCGGAAACGAACTGGTTCGACGTCAGTGGAAGCAGCGGCCACAGCAGTGCAGGGGGAGGCGAGTGGCGGAGTGCAAACGTGTGGAGCACGGAGAACTGCCAGAACGTTGGACACACCCGAGAGCACGGCGCGTAAAATCCTACGATACATCGTTCTTTGCTATCCATTCAGAATTTCCCATGTGCACGACTTGCTTCCTGCTGGTCTGCCAGCAAGAGAGACCTTAGATTTAGAATTTCTTGTTCGCACGGAAATGGACAATGATTGACCGTGGAAGATTTTGTGGATAGACGAAGCCCACTTTCATCAGACAGGATATGTCAGTACACAGAATTGTCGAATATGGGCAACGGAAAATCCACACGCAAACCAACCAGTACCACTTCATCCTGAAAAGGTCTCTGTGTGGTGCGGGCTTACGTCATGGTTTTTCATAGCACCATAATTTTTGGAAGAGACAGGTGCTTCCGGTCCTGTTACCTGTACCGTCACTGGAAAGCGCTATCAGTGTCTTTAGCGCAACCACGTCATCCCAGCTCTCCAACAGCGTGGATGTGTGGATGGGATCAATTTTATGCAAGATGGCGCACCTCCGCACACTGCAAATCCAGTTAAGCAGCTGCTGAAGCGCCATTTCGGAAATGCTAGAATTATCAGCCGCCATTTTCCTACAGCCTGGCCGTCCAGATCACCTGATCTTGATCCGTGTGACTTCTGGCTGTGCGGCTGTCTGAAAGATGTTGCGTTCCGTGTTGAGACTGCGAACTTAGCTGCAATGAAGGCACGCACTGCGCAACACATTCTGAACGTGATCCCGGAACCCACTACGATCAGTAGTGGAACGTGCTGTTTCTCGACTTCAACTTGTTGCGCCGGCCGAAGTGGCCGTGCGGTTAAAGGCGCTGCAGTCTGGAACCGCAAGACCGCTACGGTCGCAGGTTCGAATCCTGCCTCGGGCATGGATGTTTGTGATGTCCTTACGTTAGTTAGGTTTAACTAGTTCTAAGTTCTAGAGGACTAATGACCTCAGCAGTTGAGTCCCATAGTGCTCAGAGCCATTTGAACCATCAACTTGTTGCACAAAACGGTGGACAGCATATTGAATATGTTTTGCGCCAGTCACAAGGAAATTAATAGTCAGATTTGATTTTGATTGATGCTTTTTATGCTGTTTTTGGCCTCAGGACAATAAAAAACCGATTTTTCCCAATCCATGTGATATGACCTTGCCCCGGTGGATGGGCTTACGTAGATGACAGTACCACACCGGTACACCCACGCACACTGAGTACAGTTTCTTGTATAATTCATTTGTCATTTGTAGTCGACCACATTAAATTATGATGCCTACAGCGCCATGTATTGCTAAATTTTGTAACTATTTATTTTTCTACTGCCATGCGATTTCCCCCTTCTCCGATAATATTCCGTTGCAATTTGACGTCATTCTGCCCAGCGGTGTTATTTCTACAGCACTCTGAAAGTTTGACTTTAATTATAATATCACAGTACATCAGGTACGTTCTGACAACACGAAGCTCACTTTTTTTCATGACATCAACCCTTTGTACACAGTAGTTACACTTTTTCTACAGGTTTTCCTTCATTGACATGTAGGTGTACATGACAATAACATTTTTCCCTCATACAGTACCATAAGTACAAGCCATTTCGTATGTTTAATTTCACTGTGTAATGGCTTTTATGTAAATAGATACAACGATTGTTACAGAGCATATACCACATGATGTTCTAAGATAATTAATCCAGATCTTTACAGTCCATTGTTTTACAAGCAAATGCTACGTAAAAGAAGACAGCAATGATTTTTTCGTCAAATACAAAGGCATCACAGAAGATAAATTCAACATGAGAAACAATAACATCGAATTTTGTGCGTCGTAATGCATTTTCTCTTACAGGCTAACGTACAAAAGTATGCAATAACGGATTCCAGATAGTACTGATACAACAGGTAGACAGTATATATTTGCACATGTGTAACACGTACTGTCAACTATCGGAGAAGATATTTAATTTCATCATCTTGCACCGAGATACTGTAACACCGTGATAGAATCAGGGTTTCTTCATTGACTGTAAGGATTTTGCTGTAGGTGTCGTATGTGAAGTGAAGACTTAAGGATTAACTATAGGTGAAGTATGTGTAGCAATGATTTATGGATTTTTATAATGAGGATATGGTGAGATGATAGGAAGTGAGGATAGCAAACTTGTTATGATTATTATGCAGACGTTTATGATTTATGATATGAAGTGTGGCATACTGATCTTAGGGATTGTCAGGCAGTACGTGACGATTTTACCCTTGGTGTGTGCTTTGTTGATTGTGTTTTGGTGTGTATCTCTGATAAGTAATATTTCTAATGGCTTCTGATAAGGTGTTGCCAAACGATAATACAAGGCTATGAAGTTACAGGAATATAAAACTTTCTTTCAAATTAATGAATTTTTTTGTTTGTGAACAACAACGTGAAGGATTGGAGACTGTTATTGCCGTGTACTTGCTTTGATGAATTTGTCACTTTGCTTATGCTAATGAGTCTTTTCTCATTCACAGGAAAATACCGTTTCTCATAACTTTCCGGCTGTAGTTAACCGATTTCATCGGAAAGACAATATTTCTTAATTATTTTCATTCTGTACATTCACTTTACTTGTTCATAGTTACTAATTACTCCTCTTGATAATACTTAAATTTTGCATTTGGGGTAATTATAAGCAACTGGCACGTGCGTAGGTTAAGGTTTTGTGAACACATTTTTATTTTATTTTCTTTGGTGACTGATGGACAACAGATAAATGTAACAATTCCTATTTTTCTCTACAGCAATAAAATGTTGTTCACACTCGCTCCCTGTCCTTCCCTTTAGCCTGTATTCTTATGCGCATTTACTGGAGTATATAAAAACATACACTCTGCAGAAATCACTATTGTACTCTTGCATAACAACACCAGTGGTCGACTTGTGCTCGTGTAAAAAGTAAGAAGACTGATAACAGTGTTTGCCTGTTGATATTTCCCAATGCACTGTACATGTAATGCATTACTTCATTTTAATGTTTCTTTTCTTTCACAGTGTAAAACAGATTTCGATTATGATGATTCTGTTTGAGATGTCACTACCGACATATCTGTAATTTCGATATTGGTAAGAAATGCTTGTTATTTTTTGTCATTTAATCTGAGAATTCACCATATTTAGATAAATCTGTGTGCTTTATTTTCTTTCACTGTATTGTAACAGAATATAAGTACTTTGTGAAAACAGCACATTTATGGACTTGAGTAGAGTTATTCTGTGCACTGTGAGAAAGTTCGAAATATTATAAATATTTTCTTTACCACGACATGCCAAGTCAATTATCGTGATTTTAGATGACTTCACAGACATTTTACTAAAGTGACATGGAGGTGCCTTTTGTGAGCGGTGTGGCTCTGAGTTGTCACTGGATTTATTATAGACACGTACTGCGCCCACTAAGTGTGCTCTCAGTCGCCTCCCAAACAATCGCGATAGGACGCTTTCACACGATGGGATATTACAGCGTCATAAGTGCTGGAAGACTCTTCAACATGTGTCACTTCGTTTACTGTGCACACTCGTGTCAACAGCTTCGTGTATGAAAACCACGAAAAGTTATTGCTTCGATACATATTTGCTACGACTAAAAGACAATGTAATCACAATCAGTTACACGAGATTTTGTGCAAAATAACGACAAAGAAAAATGCCATGAATGTCATTTTTCCCACGGTTAATGACTTTGCCACTAGCGCACACTAATGTAGTGAACAATTTTTTTTAACCTGTGCACACTTATTTCAAACGAAACGTGACGTATTGTAAGTAAACCTGAACACCAATATAAACAACATTTGTAACTTTGTTTGGAGTGTACCTGAGCACGAAATGTACAAAGATTTTTGCAAATTAATTTATAACCGACTTAGCACCACTACTTTTTGTCACTTGTTTACAGTGACTATGTGCACATCACATGTATATTTTGTATATTCCATAATCTTTTTTATGTTTCTTTACAAAATACAATACTACTTCGTGGCTTACTATTATTTTCGTATAATATGACACAGGCGAATGTTTCAGTACAATATTTGCCATATGTAAAAATCCTCCTGCAAAATTATGGCTGGAGAGGCTGTGGAATAGTGAAAGGGATCTACTGGAAGTTTGTTATTGGCATTTCATGTATACGTACTATGTAAGTCTCACTTTTGATTTGTCGTGAGCCGAAGTGGCCGTGCGGTTAAAGGCGCCGCAGTCTGGAACCGCAAGACCGCTACGGTCGCAGGTTCGAATCCTGCCTCGGGCATGGATGTTTGTGATGTCCTTAGGTTAGTTAGGTTTAACTAGTTCTAAGTTCTAGGGGACTAATGACCTCAGCAGTTGAGTCCCATAGTGCTCAAAGCCATTTTTTTTATTTGTCGTGAGTAGTTCTTTCCCAGGGAAATTTTGAGAAAAATTAACTGACAACCATGTCATACACCATGAAATATGCTATAAAGACATATAAGCTCCAATGGCGCAATCCTGAGCCCTTGTTAGGAATGCCGAAACTGCCTTTGTCCCCCACCACTCACTCCAAAAATTAGGGGAGGGTAAAAGGTTGGCAACAGGAAGGAGCATCCCGCGACCCTAAACTACTGACAGATTAACGTACTGACGCCGAGGTAGGGAAAAAAGAAAAAGAGCAGACAGTTTAAATCTCAACACCATTTTAGTTGATATGTTACAGTGCCCAGTCGGTAACATCCCAAAACAACTGTAATGCATTTCAACTCTTGTTTTTCTGCGGGTATTAACCGACATACGAAATCTTGTTAATCACTGCAGATAATTTTTGATAGCAGGTGTTCCAGACGTAGTGGCGTTCGAATTACTGATTAAAATTGCTATATAAATCGCTGGTGTGTTTTGTGACCAATTTCTAGCGACATTGCTAGCGATATATCGGTCGCGTGTGTGCTGCTAGATGAACTCGTCGTCGGCGAACCTGTCTCATCGTGGGACACACAACTGTGCAAATGACGCTCACTGCTACAAGTTACGCATCACCGAAATGAAACACAGCATTAAACAATGACGAGTATGGCTTTAGAATGATATTTCCACCTTCTGACGGTATAAAACTTCCTTATTCTATATTAATATCATGATTTTGGTCTTAAGTCAACAATGTTGGGTAAAATTAGACATTGTCAAGTGATGTCATCGTCAAGATCTATTGTAATGGATGCCCCAGAGTGCAGAAAGTGCAAAATCGTAAAAATCTGTGGCAGACTGGGGCAAATAAGTTTTCCAGTCATTAAACAATCGAGCCACAGAATGAACACCAGGGCAGCAGTTACACGTGTAGTGTGTTTGATCTGAAAATATACTACGGAAAATAATGGTTGACATGGCCAAATATGAAAAGCATAGGTTGTAAGTCCATGATGGACAATCCATGTTCACAGGAATATCATAGGTACATAAAAGCATCTGTTAATAGTGACCACAAGGTGTAAATAGCATGTTCATAGCACAAAAATATGACAGCATGCCGAAAGAAATACCCACAACATATACCGGTTTAAATGATAAAAATGTCCATGTGCCATATGTAACCATGGTACAGACAATGGCGAAAGTTTGCGATTGCAATATTTTGCGTTGTAAGCGATATGTTGCACACCACTATAGTGTCAGGTCTATGGCCTGAATGGCAAAGCTGACAGCGGAATGAACCAACATATCAGCAGCCCGAATTGGCGCAGTCTCTACTGATTCAATTCTAGGGAGGTGAGAGGCCAAGATCATGCGACAGTACTGCACTGGTGTTAAGGATACGAATTACACTGGCACGAGGACGATAAAGACGCCTTATTTAATGATACGCAAACAGAAAGAAACAATGAACAAATTCTAGTGTACGATTTCACCGTCGGCCTTAATCACAGAGTGAGCATTCAGATGCACAGAACTGATTTTCTGTTGTCGACACACATTGCCACTGTGGGCACGAGATCTGGGGCGGCATAGGTTTGCCCGTAAAACGTCCTATAAATTTTGAATGCCGCCATATCGTCAGTACATGCTCTCATATGTGCTGTGTATTTGGGACAGGCGTTTTGTAGAGACCATAACAATTGGCATTTGATACCTAGAATAAATTGTTCTCTTAGCTTTGATGAGCAAAATTAGCGGGCACCACGGCATGGCACCGTCACGTCGTTCCGCTTAGTCCGCGTCAGAGTACAGTACTGCAGCTGAGGAACTGAGGTGATTAATGGGTAAAGCAAACCTCATAACTTGCGTTCTTGATCAGTTTTGTTTGTTGAAGTACTGAGATGTGACACAACATTTCAAAACATCGACATTTCTGTGGTTTGGGGAAGCAGACATTTGTTCCGTTATCGTGAAACGTAAATAATTTTTTGCCTTCAGATATCTCACGTTGCTTGTGTAACAATATCCAATGCAATAAACATCCAAGTCGTCATGGTACATCTACAATTTGCCACGAAAACAAAACACAATATCGAAATATAGATTAAGAAGTTACAAAAGCACACAATCCACTACTACAATACGAGTGAGCGCGGCAAAATAGGTTAACTTACGATGTTAGCAGGCGATGATGCCGTCGATACTTCCTTCCCGAGAAACCTTCAGCTGCCGTGACGTGACGTGACGGTCTGTTGACGACTTGTCTGAATGCCGCCGTTTGAAGTAAATTGTAGAATCTTTGGATCTGACATGACAGGACCTGACGCCCAAGGTGAACTGGTCTTAATAAGAGTCATCCCGAGATCACGCGACAATCTCAGCTTAATGTTGACAACTAGTGCAGCACGAAATGTTTACTCCAGAAATTTTTCTACTTTATGGCTTTCACTGACGTCATATCTGAGTCACAGATGCTACTTAGAGGCAATATCTGAAGGCAGAGGGGTTTATTCCTAAACCAAAGAATGTATGACAGAAAAGAAAGATAATAAACATACATATAATAAAATTCCATTGCAGCTCACGTAATTAATTACATAGCCAAAAGTTTTATCGCAAAAGAAATTGGGGTAACAAAAAAGAAAGTAACAACATAAAAAAACACATGCATTAAATGAATTATTACCACGTTTATGCGAGCAAGTGAAAGAACAATAAACGGCCTTTCAAGTCCACTATAATATCACTCGTAGTAAACTCGTAATCTATATCTACGTCTACATGGATACTTTACAAATCACACTTACGTACTTGGCAAAGGGTTCATCGATCCACTTTCACAATAATCCTCTGTTATTTCAATCTCAAACAGCGCGAGAAAAAAACGAACACCTACATCTTCCCGAGCGAGTTTTGATTTCCTTATTTTATTATGATGATAATTTCTCCCTATGGAGGTCGGCGTCAACAAAATATTTTCGCATTCGGAGGAGAAAGTTGGTGATCGAAATTTCTTGAGAAGTTTCTGCCGCAACGAAAAACGCCTTTGTTTTAATGATGTCCGCCCCAAATTCTGTAACACGTCAGAGACACTCTCTCCCCTATTTCTCGATAATGCAAAATGTCCTGCCCTCCTTTGAACATTCTGGATGTACTCTGTTAATTCTATGTGGTAGGGATCCCACACCGAGCAGAAATGCTCCAAAACAGGACGGAAAGCATAGTGTAGGCAGTCTCTCTAGCAGATCTGTTGCATCTCCAGCCAATAAATCGCTGTCTTTGGTTCGCCTTCCCCACAACATTTCTTATGTGTTTCCATTTTGTGTTGTTCGTAATTGTGATTACTAGGTATTTAGTTCAATTTACTGCCCTGACTGATCTAACCAAAGTTTAACAGATTCCTTATAGCACTCATGTGGATCAACTCACACTTTTCATTATTTAGGTTCAACTGCCAACTTTTGCACCATACAGGTATCTTTTCTAAATAGTTTTGCAATTTGTTTTGATATTCTGATTACTTTACTAGAAGGTAAACGACAGCATCATCTGCAAACAACCTCAGACGCTTCCTCCATTCTCTCCGAAATCGTTTATATAGATAAGGAACAGCATTACTTGGGAAACGCTGGAAATCACTTATGTTTCCTTCGATGATTTTCGTCAATTACTACGAACTGTGAACAATGTGACAGGAATATTTGTAATAGCTCTGCATCAACTGACAAATAGTCCATTGCTAAGAAACACAACTCCTCTCTCTGTCGAGCTTGTGTTTCTCATGGAACATAAAGTATTCATACTACTTACAAGAATGCAGCCGACATCTTTC